>NW_024429193.1:5173251-5570751 GCF_017639785.1 Mesocricetus auratus | reverse complement strand
CTCAGACCAAGGGCTAGAGGAGACGGACAGACAAAGGGTTCTCTGGGTCCGCACTGCCCTGACGCCCCCTGTCTACAGGGAAAGTCTACACTCCACAGGACATGAGAACAGGATCTGACACCAAGTACTTCATCTCTCCCAGCTCTCCAAACAAGCTCCAGGCAGGAACACTGTCCGCTGCCTCCCAAAATGCCCTGCTCCTCCCGGGCACCGTATCTTCACACGCCATACTCCGTCTGAAATGCTTCCCTTCCGTCATCATTCCGGTGTGGGCGGGCTCCATCCCACCAGGGGCTAGGTGCGGTGGTGAACCAAACCACCGTGAACCCTGACCTCTCCGTCTTCAGGCTGAGATGCACACAAATAAATACGCATATGTCCATAAGGAAATTCTGTGGGCACCCCTAGGCGGGGAGATGTGACAGTGTCAGGAAGACTTGAATTTCATTAGCAGGGTCGGCAGAGATAAGAGTGTCCATAGGGTGGAAAGAAAGGGCTTCCAGAAGAACCGGGGGCAAGATAGGGCAGACAGGGAGCAGCATCTGAGGGAGGCGTGACCCAGCAAGGAACTGACAGGCAGAGGAGCATGGCCCGGGAGTAAAGTCTACAGGGTAAGGAAGCAGGCTGTGACCGCTGTGGAGCGTGGGAGCAAAGGGTGAGCTCGTGAATCCCGTGCAGGGCGGGGAGGAACTCAGACTCTGCGCAGAGCAGAGTGGAAAGCCACCAAAGGGTTTAAACAAAGGCCGCCAGGACCCAATCCTCTTGAAATGTCTCCTTGGCCGTGCTGGTGGCACTCACGGGGGGGGGGACAGGGAAAAACACCCACACGGCCTTACCCAGTCCCCATGACCCAGCTCAAGCTCAAAGACCATCTTCGTGAGGACATTAAGACCACCCGGTGCAGCTTGACCTGCATCTTCCTAAGCGGGGGTCTGATCTAAAGCACTTAGAAAAATCCTTCAAAGGGTGTAAAGTCAGTTTACCTGGAGCTAAAAAAAAATCAAGCTGTGTCTGCTGTGCTCTCCGCTTCTCTGAAGCTGCTAGAGCTTATGCTGACACTAGAAGCTGATACTTCCGAGCGGGAGTCAGACAGGCAGACAGACAGACACAGATACAGACACACACACATAGACAGAGGTGTGTGTGTATGCGTGTGTGTTCATGTTATTCTCAGACACCTGTGCTCCAATCTCACCGCTACAGAACAGTCTTGTGACTTTACCTACGCTGTGCCTCGGTTTCCTTCTCTGTCAAGGAGACGCCGAGAACCTAAAACAATGCATCGATATTGTCACCGAATGGCAACACTAAGCACCGCAGTGCCTCCGGGCCTTTCTGCACACAGCACGCACACGAGCCATGGCTCTCCCAAGCACTGTGCGCCTGGCTCTCACCTCACCTGGAGAAGGGCTTAGGACCACGAAGGCGGGTGTTCTCTGAGCCTTGCTTCCTCGTGGACCGTCATGAAAAACCCGTGGGGCTTGCCTTCAAGTAACTGAACATTAGAGGCTATGATACGCATATCTTACGTGCGGCCACCATCCTGAGCTGACAATGTTAGCATTGTCATTTCTGTGGGAGGCAATTACAAATAGGTTTGTCTCTGTAACCCTAAAACTATCCCTTCCTTTTTTAAGACAAATCTTGTTATATAGCACAGACTGTCCTAAAATTCACTGGGCAACCCAGGGTGCCTTCAATTTATGGCAATCCTCCTGCCTCAACCTCCCGAGAGCTGAGATGACAGGTGTGCTGTTAACCCCACTTCGCAAAATTACGTTCTATTTCGATTCAAATCCCAGCTCCAATTTTGCTAGTAAAACTCCCCTGACAGAGCTTGCCTCTCCAAACCTCAATGCCTTCATCCTCATGGGTTTATCACTGTGCCTACATTAAGGGACTCTAGAGAAACATACATGCAAAGCCCAACACCACGCCAGCACGAAGCGGGTGCTTCATACATGCAAAGCCCAACACCACGCCAGCACACAGTGGGTGCTTCAAGTGGGTTCTTTTCTCACAGACCCCAGGCTCCCTCAGGACAGGATCAGCTTTCTGCTCCTCTTTCCTCTCATCCTCTCATCCACAGTGCACGGAGACTGAGTTCATGAAAAGATCATCTTCTCGTCACACACTTGCTAAAACTATGTGGGGGAAAAGCCATACATTGACCCTTTAAACACCTCACGTGCAGGAGCGTGCGCGCACATGGAATGGCATTCAGTGAATCTCAACTGTCAGCTCATATCAGTGGGATCTAAAGTAATACCCTCTGGTTGCCATTTCTTCTCTAAATTAACTTTTCAGTTTAACGCACAAGAGTGGAGGCTGTTTCTTTAATTAAGATTTTGATGCCCTTGGTCAAAAATGGAAGAGAAAAAGGCTAACATCAAGTTACTACCATGTTATGTAGACATCATATGTAGGCATCACATGTGGGTGTTGAATGTAGACATCACATGTAGGCATCACGTGTAGGCATCACATGAAGGCATTACATGTAGACATCACATATATGCATCAAATGTAGGTGTCAAATGTAGCATCACATGTAGGCATCACATGTGGGTGTTACATGTAGACATCACATATATGTATCACATGTAGGTATCACATGTAGACATCACAGGTAGTCATTACATGTAGGCATCACATGCAGACATCACATACATGCACCACTTGTAGGTATCACATATATGAATCACATGTAGGTGTCAAATGTAGGCATCACATGTGGGCATCACATGTGGAAATCTTGGCTCAGAGCAGGCCAGCAACCGGGCTGCTTCTGCTAAGCAGCTTGGCAGGAATTAAACTGGCATCAAACCAGCCAAGAACCACAATGAAGCCACATAACCCACAGGACGGGGAGAGGCAGGCGCTCCTCTCCACAGCTGAGGGAACCAGAAGGGAAAGCAGCTGCGGTGCTGCAGGAGGCTGCACCTCAGGAGAGGACGCAGGGCTGAGGAGGTCAGCAAGGACAGGGCCAGGTCAGCCTCCTACCCGAGGAGAGGTGACATGTGGTGGTCACGCACACAAGATTCATTATTTCGGACATGAGAATGACTTGGCTCAGGGATAATCCCGAATGAAGCAGCTGGCACTCTTGGACCTTGCAGATTGTCTACCTGTTAACAGAGTTACGCAAGCTCCCTTCCCTAGGGCTGAGACGTTACTCTCTTCAACCTTTAGCTAATGATCCTACAACACCGGGGTTGAGAAGGGGCACGGAGGCCAGACGCGCCGTGGGGCTCAGCCAAAAAACAAACGATTCTCCAGACGGAAGGCCCAGGAGTCGGGAGACAGTGGACAGAAAAGTCTAGAGAGCTGTTTCTTGCTCTACACCAAAAACCAAGCTGGGGAGACCGGCGCAGTGGCTCCCTCGGCTTTCTGTTACTTATTAAAATCTCCAGTGAGGCTGTGACTCGCACACTTGGAAAGTTCAAAGTTATCACCTTCCCCCCAGTCTTCGCTCTTCCTATTCCCAGTCCCTGGATGATGATTTTTTACATATGAGACCGAGTGGGTCATAATCACCACACAGCAAACTCCGGCAGGACAGCATTAACTTTTATCGGCAGAGCTAGCTCACTCACCACCACGGGAGCTGTTAAGCAAGAGGAATGGGGGGGGGGGGATGAGACGAGAAGGGAGGTGACAAACGGGCAGTGGAAATGAAATCCCATGGTTTACAGTCACCACCAACTGATTTTCCCGAGAAGGGTGAGTGAGGAACAGCACCAGAGAAGGAATGTTCCAGCTCCGCATGCCGGGAACCAGAGCTCAGGGTTTTCAACACGCATGTAACCAGAGCTCTGCGGCATCAAAGAGCTTGGTAGGGGGGAAAAATCAAATAAGGCAATGTCTAAAACAACTAGAAAAAGCTGAACCTAAATCACTAACCAGGTGTAAATATCTCATCAATTTCCTTTGGAGACTTGCGAACTCAAACCCCTGCTCTGCAGCTCTTATCGGCTTGAGCTGGATGTAGTGAGGTGAGTGTTCCCAAAAGTGCAGCCCATGGACAACATCAGTACCCCAGGAGCTCACCAGGAATGGACAATATCAGTACCCCAGGAGCTCACCAGGAATGGACAATATCAGTACCCCAGGAGCTCACCAGAAACGCACAACATCAGTAACCCAGGAACAAGAGATATACATCAATACCCTAGGAACTCACCAGGGATGGACAACATCAGTACCCCAGGAGCTCACCAGAAACGTACAACATCAGTACGCCCAGGAACTCACCAGGGATGGACAACATTAATACCCTAGGAACTTACCAGGGATGGACAACATCAGTACCCCAGGAATTCACCAGGGATGGACACACCAGAAATGGAAAACATAAGTACCCTTGGGCTACCAGAGATACAAGTTTTCAGGCTCTGCCACATAGAAAGGCCAGGCAGAGTGAGAAATTCTGAGCTGGTCCTCATCACTCTTAGTGCTTTAGGTCCCTCCATGGGTCCTGACAGGAACGCACTGTGATCTACAGATCTCAGGAACTCTTCTTTCGAGTTGGTTCCAGCCCCTGTACACAAGTCCAAAGAGTTACTTCCTTGCTAAGCTTCAGTTCCTTCTCCCTCTGGAGTGCTTGGCTCTTGTACGGTGATGTCCCCAACATTTACAGTGCAATGGCTGATCTAACACTCGTGCAGTGGATGCCCCCTACATTAACCATGCAAGGGCTGATCTAATGGGGAGCTCCACAAGCCCTCGCCTTGGTTCACAGCGCTAAGAGAAGGGGAACTAGTTCAGAACAGAGCTGGCAAAGGGTCTCCGGTGTTGTGAGTGATACCACCCCCACTCAGTTCAACTTTGCCACTGACATGCAGCGGATGGGACAACAATAAACAAAAAAGGGTTGCAATGCTCTAATAAAACTAATTCAGGACACTGAGCGGGAATATCACATAATTTTTGGTGTCATGAAATCTTACTCCTCTTCTGATTTTTTTAAACCCCTTAAAATGCATAAGTCATTCTTACAGGATCCCAGGGCCAATGGGCCCTGCCCTACAGACTCACATCAGTGAAGTTGAGCTGCATGGGCTAGAGACTCCTCAGCTGTCAGAGGGGAGAAAATGCCACCCACTCTGATGGCCTGCTCTATAAGATAAACATCTGGAAGGATCCAGAAGGCCTCCCGACACTCCCCTAGATGAGATGCAGCAAATGGTACGTACTGTCCTTACTACATGGTCACCCATGGACATCTGTTAGTATTCAGTCATCTACGAGGAGAAGCTCATGGCAGGACTAGAAGACACGCAAAGGTGACATGAAACAGCCACATGTGTGCAAAAAAAAAAATGTGCTCTACATACCACAGCACATGCATCCCTGAGAGGATGCTGAACGTATGTGCACACGAACACACAAAGAAACTTCCAAAGGAGACTCGATTTCTTTCGTTCTGTGTATCCAAATTGTTCCCATATGTGCATCCGCCCCCTGCGCCAAATGAAACAAAGTGTCTAACGCCTGCCTGCCTCCGACCTCAAAGCCCTCAGGAGCCCATACCACGCTGAGACCAAACAGCTAGCTCACCCATCCCACAGAGCGGCAGCCCCTGGGGAGAATTCCCAGCTGCACAACATCTGGGAGGGATTTGTGTCAGGACACGGAGGAACCGAGATGAGGTTTCAAAAGTTCACATGTGTCCCTGGGTCACTCATGATTTGCTTCTAGTCTGCCTTCCTTTCCTTTCTAGGAATGTCACATGTGCTACGGCCTCTGGTCCCAATCTGGGAGGCATACTTTCATAGTCCCCGACAGCATGCCCATTGTCTAAGCTCTGCAGGCCCTCCTGGTGGGGACTGTGTTGGCCAAAGGAGTATTCAGTGACCACAAGTGGCTTTTGGGCATTGAACCCTGCCAGGGACAACTAAGAAACCGCATTGTTCGTTCAACTTCATTTCAATCCATTTATAATCAAAACGAGGTGCCCCATTGAGTTATTGGGAAACAAATGAATCTGCTTCCTTAAACCATTAAATGTAGATCAAAAACTAAGAAAAGTTTAGCGCCCGAATTGAGACATACTGTGACTGAAAAGCATACACTGAATTTGGAATATGCAAAAGGAACGTAAACACTTCACTAACAATTGTAAACTGGTCAGTTTGTTGAAATACAGACATTCCTGATAGTTTTTGGTTAAATATATGACATAAGATTTACGTCTCACCTTTCATTTTTAATATGACTCTTAGGACATATGTAGGAGGTGCTAAGCATCGCTTGTAATCTCGGCGGTACTCGAGAGGTTGAGGCAGGAGGATCACAGCCTTGAGGCTGCACAGTGAAAGAGAATGGGAGTAGACAGGGAGAGGGGGAGGGAGACAGAAGGGAAGAGAAAGAAGACAAGGGTGAGGGGGGAGAGATGGAGGGAGAAAGGGCAAAGAGAAAGAAAGAAGGCACCTGTGAGCAGCTCTGATGGAGAGAGCCCTACAAGGGAGCTGTTCTCCACAGCCACCACACTAGAGAAGGGCTCAGAGGCAGGAGAGCTGTAACCGTGCCTGAGGCTCACTCCCCTGCCTGGCACAAATTCAAACCCAACTTGTCCCCCAAAGAGGAGCGGCCTCCGAAATGGCTGGCCGTTAGCATTCCAGTTCTTAAATCTGTAGTGACTACACGACCAGATTTTAGTCCCAGGTCCTCATCGCCAGCTGCAAACCTGACCGTCTCCTAGCAAGAGTCAAACACAGATATCTCTCTCTCTCTCTCAGAGATCAAAGGCAATCTTCACTAAGAAATAAAACAGCCTTTAAGATTAAAATAAATCTTCTCCAGAAAAGACTGGAAACTCAACAGTCTTCCAAGCTGAGAAAATACTAAAATCTGCGTAGGTGAAAGGGTGTTGTTAAGCAGTTTCCTCCAATATTGAAACACCCCATCATCGGGCAGGGAAGCCCCTGAAGACGGAACACCATCAACTCAAAACAGCTTCAGGAAGTCGCTGAAACTGACCAGAATCACTCAGGCCCTTCCTGCCCCCCCCAAGGGTAACAATAATGACCCAAGAGACTCTGCAGCCAAGCACCTGTCCGAAGGCTGTGTGTGCAGTGTGCCCCAGGTTCCCAGGGCCTTTGCGAGCTGTCACCTGTGCTGGGGTGGGCCTTGGTGATGATGCAGCTGTCTTGGAGTCATTTCCACTCCAGTAAGTGACCCGTCACCCATTTTCCTGTGAGTAACCTCAACAGAACTCACTGGTTCACCAAGCTGGACTTGTGTGGCATCCATCCTTCGGTCTGCGGTGGGATCCTTGTCTGGGGTGAGAAGATGTGTGTGCTGCATCCCTCCCCCCCTCCCCCAGGGATACGTCTTGTCAAAAGCAGTGGGTGAGCGAGAGCAGATTTCTATTAACTGTGTTCATAGACGGCTTTCACACCACACTGGAAACACTCCAGGAAAAAGCATGCCTCTTTCCCTGCTCCCCTCTCCAGCAACTTTTTGGGGGTTCACTACAGTGATATATTATTTATTATTTATTATTTATTAAAGCCACTGGAGACCAAAACAGCAAAGCAGCCATACTAGTTAGCCACAGACGCCAGGCAGTGGTGGCACGCACCTTCAATCCCAGGACTCAGGAAGCAGGCAGATGGATCCCTGTGAGTTCAAGGCCTCCCAGGACTACATGAGAGAGTAAATCAGTGTAAAAGAGTAACAGAGCTCACACCTTTAATCTCAGCACTAGAGGGTCCTCAGTGGTCAGTGTCAGGGCTACTCTCCAGCCACACAGAGGATAGGAAGACATTGATTCTCCAGCCACGCTGAGGAGAGGCAGCAGTCTGAGACTCGGTGAGAGCTCATGGAAACAGGGTCAGCCCTTTCAGCCTGAGGCAGAGATAAGAGCTACTGGCTTGGCTGCTGTGCTTCTCTGATCTTCAGCTTGAAGCCTGAACCCCACAATCTGTCTCTTGGTCTTTCATTTTTGTGTCTGTGTTACAGTTCACTCTCCCCATCTTTCTCAAGGACCAAGTGCTGTAGACCTACCCTCCACACCTTGCAGAAAATGAAGTGGTGGTTGGAAGAGATCTTAAGGAAGGTCACCTACTCGGGGGCTGCTGTTTATTAAAGTCTTCTTGGCGATCCTGGGCCAAGGATTCCGACTTAGCTACTTTCAATCTGTTCAAATCCACAACCAGAGCCCGCTGTCCTCCTCTGTTTAGCCGAGGGATGGCAGCAACGGTGAGAGCCCTCCAACCCTCCTGCTGGTGCCCCCTTCCTAGGGACCCTTCAGAGGGCTGCTACTAAGAAACAACTTACCCACAGGAGCCTCAGGCCTCCTTCCTACCCTGGCTCACTGAGACACTAATTGGCATAAAAGGTGTTCATCAGAATGGCTGGAGATTAACGGCTGGCTTTTCCACAACCTGAATAATGGGGCCCTTGGGATTCTGGTAGAAAGAGAAAGAACCTCCTCTCTGCACTTTACCTAAGGCAGGAAGCACAAAGGAATAACCCAGTGTCCACCCTCAGGTACCGCCCCACTTAAATGCTCACCCACAGCATGAGGTGTCCCTTCGGGGAAGATTTAGTGGCCACCCTCGGATCTAAGCCCCTCCCACAAACAAAAAGGTGCATGCCCGGGAAACATGGCATTAGCATTTAATAAAGGTGGTCAGCAGCTCTGGCCCCCACATCCACAGCGCCTTCTGAGTGGCACAGCAAATGCACAATCCTCTTTTGGTTTTCCAGCGCTACCTCAGGCAGGATGGAACCGGAGGAGCATGTGGTTAGTGTTGCCTTTAAAAAGCGAATATAATAAACTCACAAATTAAAAAAAATGCTGGGGGGGTCTCTCCCCAAAGCCTTGGAGGGGGCCCCGAGTTACTCGAATTCTATACCACCCTCTCACTCACACTCCCTTCCCTGCCCCCTCTCCACCTTCCTGTCTCCCACAAGCTCCCGCCTCCCATCCCCCGCCCTCAAATTGCTAGCACATGCAGCCCAACTTTGGCTTGAACTGGGGCGAGCCAAGAGGCTGTTCACCCTTGGAGTTACAACCTCCTCTGATGCCCTGGCCTCGGCCTCTCCCCCTCCTCTAGCTCCAACATCACAAAGGGAACTTTGAGGAAGATACAAACACAGACACCATGATGCAAAATCATCCTCACCAAGTGGACCCAGGGTAGAAGACAATGGCAAAGGGGGCCGTTCCCTGTACCGCCAACAAAGGTCAGAGGGACTTCCAACAGCCACACAGGCCAGGGTCAAGGTCACTCCGCCACTTTTGGGACCCAGGACAAGTTACTTAGCTTCCCTGGGCTGCCTGCGGTGCCTCCAGCCGAACAACTCAGTCATCCAACAACTGCCGACCTCTATTGCCATCGCTAATCCAAAGAGGACCCTTGGAGCTGCTACGCACACCCACGGCGCGCCCACCCAGAGCACACCCCTCCCCCACAGTGTACCAACACACAACGAAAGCACCTCCCCGTGAGGCAGCTCCTGGAGCTGGGCTTTGCCTGGGCGGTGGTCAGAAGTGGATTAGACACAGTACCTTTCTTGCTCATGGAGCAGGGTTTCCCAGGGCTGGGTCCTTTGGAGGCTCGGTGACATCCCTCCCTCAGTGAGACCTCACACTTTTCAGAGTCCCTGAAACCTCCTTTGAGAGCCAGGCTGTCACTTAGCCATAGGTGTTAGGTTTGGAGAGTCTGGCCTATTATTTGACTTTTTTGTTGTTTGCTTGCTTCTGCTCATTAAAATGAGCTTAAGGGACCCTGACAAAGCGAGGCCGTCCCTCTGGACCCTCAGCTTTCCTCCTCGCACTCCTGTTCTCCTCCCCTTCCATCTCCAGACTTCAAGTCACTCTGAATGCTCTGTGAAGCGTGAGAGGCCTGTAAGAAGATGCTGGCCGCATCCACGAAGGCGAGCGGCAGACTCCTCCGTTGCCTGCCGTCCAATGGGCTGCAACGCCCGTGTCACACCTTCTGACAGACTATGCTCCTGTCTATAATGTGAGTCTCAACCAGGATCAGAAACACGTTATGTGTTCACCAGACATTTAGAGATCGCTCAGCAAAGATGGGGTCACCAGTAACTCCCACCGCCCACCCGCCTGTACACTCCACCCCACAGGTCCCCCTCTCAAAGTACTCTGCACACTGGTTACTAGTTTAACTATTTACATCCCTGGCAGCACATGATGTGATCGTTTGTAGACTGAAGGTATTTGTCCTCTACAGATGCTGGGTGAGTACCAGCTGCGTGCCCCCTGAAGGCCCCACCAGCCCCTGCGTCATTCTCAGACACACCAGACTGATGCCAGCCCAGGATAAGCCTGCAGCTACACAGACAAGAGCTAAAGCCTCAGGAGCCTGGAGGACACCTCTCCCAGCTGTGACCCCGACTGAGCGCATGGTGACAGAGAGCATGGCTTTTCAGGACAGGCAGGTCAGACGACTGACTTCCTGCAGAGAAACAGCATGAAAGCCTACAGCTAAGAGTTGTGGTCACAAGGACTTACAGATACTACCTTCCCGTGTCTTAGAAAGTCCCTCTTCCAGTCTTTGCGGCTGCTATTTTCACACCCACTTCAGAGATAAGGAAACTGAGGCTTAGGTCTCACAACTGGGACAGATGTCTGAGCCCACAGCTCAATTGTCCCCATGCTGCCCCGAGTTGAGGTTCGCGCAGATACGTGTGGAGACCAGGACTGAATGAACAGTACAGGGATGAAGCTATGGAGACAGGAGCGAGATTCTAGGGGAACCTGCAGGTCAGGCTGAGCCTGGCTAGCACCCCAGGCTCAGAGATTCTAGGGGAACCTGCAGGTCAGGCTGAGCCTGGCTAGCACCCCAGGCTCAGAGATTCTAGGGGAACCTGCAGGTCAGGCTGAGCCCGGCTAGCACCCCAGGCTCAGAGAGCCAAGACAGGCATCTAAAGCCCTGTGCCTCAGCTCCCCTCTGTAGGAACAGGGAGGGAAATGGAAAGCTGTAAAGAGCTGCCAAGAAAGGAGCAGACCAAATGCCAGGCTCCGGAAGGAACAGAGAGCAAAGGGCAGAGCTCGCAGTCTCCCGGAACTAAAACTGAAGCAGCATGGCTGCGGGCTCCGTCTGGGGTCAGGAAGGAAGACTAAAGGAGAACACACTGAGTTTGGAACTTTGCAGCACGGCTATGCAATTTCTTATCCACTGGATGGATGTACAAGGGCAAATTACTGTTGGAGAAAATAAAAGTAGCTTAGACAGAAAGATAAACGGCTAATATGAACGCAAACTTTAGCCTCACTAGTAACTTCAAGTTAAAGTGGCCGGTTTTCTTGCCCAGTAAACTTCAAAGACTCTTAAACACCCCCCACAGGACCCTCCCTGAGCTCTCTCTTTAGAGCCTGGGTACTCAGTATTGAGCCCTTGCAGACAGCCCTCACCCTGTGGGAAAGCAGAGACTGCCGTCTAATGCCGGCAGGAAATGAACCCACCGAGGCTGGGGTTGTCATTTCCTGCAGAATAGCCGGTACATAGATATTCTCATTTCCTTTGCAATGGCCCTTTGAGGGACATGCATGTCACCCCCATTTTGGAAACTGGGACAGTACTGCAAATTAAAAAGTTTTTTTTTAATTTACCTATGGTTCAATCCATAAGAGGTAGAGAAAAGTAAAGCCCCCGCATGTTTAGCGTGCTCGCCATGTGGAATGGGCACGCACTCCACAATGTAAGTGACTCGAGGATCCCAGTTCTGTATGAAATGAACGGGTCCCACTCAGGAACAGATGGGTCCTCAGCGTGCACGGCGCCTCCACAGGACAGGTCAGGGTCAACATCAGCTGCCATGGGCCAGCCTTCCCTCTTAGAGACTCCTGCTCGTGCATGCGCAGCCATGGGAGAGTGACCTGCACCTCTCCTTTGCTGTCCTCACGACACAGGCTTCTTGGATAGTACTTTAAAGTCTTTGTCCACAAGGGAAAGGTTTCTAAAGCACAAGCTCCAGGTCAATGAATCCGATTCGGCTCCCGCAGTGGGTGGGGCTCCCGCAGTGGGTGGGGCTCCCGCAGTGGGTGGGGCTCCCGCAGTGGGTGGGGACACAGCCTTGGCCCTGCCCTGTCTCTTACCTCCAAGCTTCATGTGGCCTTTCAGAAACCCTGGCTACTTTACTCTTTCAAACGTTCTCCTGAACAGCGTTCGTTTGAAAGGTGTGCCTTCCTTACAGCGGGAACAGAGCGCGCTAGCACTAGAGGTCGATTGAGGCCAGGTAAATATGACCAAACAACGCGTTTCCATTGCTTTCATTTGTCATCGCCCGGCACCCGAGCTCCCTTCCTGCTGTGTGACCATGTCGTCACAATAAATCACTCTTCATTAAAGCGGGATATTAACCCTCAGACCTATCCCCCTTGTCTTACTTTTCCTTCTATCGCTGTAATAAAACGCCACGACCAAAAGCAACTTGGGGAGGAAAGGGTTTGTTTCATTTTGGTTTCTGGTCCATCACCAAGGGAAGTCAGAGCAAGAGCTAAGGCGGGGATTTGGAGGCCGGAACTGAAGAGGGGGCCACTGGGAAACCCTGCTTACTGACTCACTAACCCAGGGCTCACCCAGCCTGCTCTCTTTTACCACCTTGGATCATCTGCCCAGGGTGACAAGGATCAGCTATGGGCTGAACCCTCCCACTTTAGTCACTAATTGAGAAAATGCCTCACAGAGTTGCCTACAGGCCGATCTGTTTCTCAGCTGAGACCCCTCTTCCCAGGTAACCTTGACTTGTGCCAAGTTGACACAAGTATATATTACACACACACACACACACTTATACACACATGGGGAAGACATAAATAATAGATTTGCACACATGCATGCATACATACATGAGGGAGGACATACATATGTGCACACAGAAGAATATGAACATGTAATGAGATACATATACTGCTCCCCTATCAACCTGCCCTGTTTGACCACCAGGCCCAGGCTCAGTTTCTAACACTCATCTAGGTAGGTGCAAGACATTGCAGAAAGCGTTTCATTAGAAACAAGAATCTTCTGTTCACTACAGCACTGTTTAAAGAAAATTAATTACAATAATGACCCATATTTTGGGATAAGGGAGGCCAGAATCAAATGCAAAGGGCCAAGCTCCCACAAAGCATGCTTCTCCTATCTGGAACCAGTCCAATGCTCCCAGTCCAGTGCTCCCAGTCCAGTGCTCCCAGTCCAGTGCTCCCAGTCCAGTGCTCCCAGTCCAGTGCTCCCAGTCCAGTGCTCCCCACTCCACTACAGGTAGCTTTTCAAAGACAGTACCGGCGAAGGGATCCGCAGAGTTCATCTAGGACCAAGTAGGCCAAGCCTCACCCAGCAGGCTACTAACAACCGAGGATAGTCATGAATGTGGTTCAGAACATTCACAGAGTCAAAATATCACACACACACACATGTGCACGCACACACACACTAGAGCACCCTGTTGTTCCAAGGTGACAGGGACTGAGGGTGCAGGAGACGCTTACAGTGTCTTCCTGGGAAGTTTTATTAAAGTGTTAGGACAGTTTCCGATCTGGGTCTGAATGCAGGTTCACTCTGCCCTTAGTGCTGAGTTTAAGAAACTCAGTTTCCTTCCCTAGAAAGTGGAGCTGCAAACAAGGACACTGGCCCTTCAGGACTTATGAAAGAATAGAAGTCACATCCTATGGAAAAGACTGGAGGCTCAGAACATCCTAACCAACATCAGGGGAAAAGTGACATTACACGCCTGTACACAGATCCCTTCTCGTCCTTACTCTGCCATCCCCACAGCAACATGACCAAGTGTGCGGCTGCTTTGATCTTGTGTTGAGGGAATTAGTATTCAGGGATGTGTAAGTAACTTGTCCAAGGCCACGCAGGTGGAGAGGCAGAGCCAGAATTCGGATGAGTGTCTTTGCTCTTTGCTCTCCTTCATTCCCGTTAGGTTACGATGGCAAATGACGAGGGGCCCCAGGCATGAGCTCGGTGTAAAAAGCCACAAGCACAAAATTAGATCAGATCTGTGTGCCTGGCCTCTGATGAGAACTAATGATGCTTCAATGGCTCTGGGGACGCATCTCAGTGAGTAGACATGAGCTTAGTATGTGTGAGGCTCAATCACACGCCAATCACACGCGGGCGCGCGCGCACACACACACACACAGAAAGATGCATGATAAAAGGCAGGGGGAAGCCAGTATGGAAAACGGTGACCAAGAGCATGTGTGTCGTGCTCCTCAGTCTCCTTTCAGCAAGTGACACAGATAAACTGAGATGACACCGTGACCCGGTTCCAGTCCCTGCGCTGAGCGCCCACAAGCTTCGAGTTTCATGCCGTGGTATCAACGGGCTACCTCCCCCTGTCTTTGCCACCTCTGGCCGTGTCCTGAAAAAGTGCCCCAGAACAAACACAGCAGATTCAGGAAAGTCATGGGAAGTGTCTGAGTTCCGTGCTTCGTGATGGGAAGGCATGCTGGGAGTTGACTGGGGTAAAGTAGAACAGCAGTCTAAGGCGTTACATCAAGCCCTGTTGCGGCGTAAGACACACATGCGCACGCGCGCTAAGACACACAGGCGCACGCGCGCCAACACACACACACACACACACACGCACACACGTGTTCTCTGGTGTTGTCCTTGGTCACACAGCTCCGTCTCCCAGCCTGGACACCAAACACTCTTGTGTTCTCCTCTTAGGGACAGGGAACCGTCACACGGCTCACATCTCCATCCGTGTGAATCAGGCTGGACATGTGAAGACCAGCAGTAAGGAAAAAACAGAATGGAGTTGGGGAGGGAGGAGGGTGGACTTTCCAGTGGGTTGGAAACAGTCTTCCCACGGAAGGTCCTCACCAGGTAGGTCTACCCAAAGTCCTCCACCCTGCGGGTAAGGCAGGTGGTCTCAGGGCACCTAATGAACCAGGACCTGGTGAGCGAAGGCAGCGAAACAGCGGTGGACTTTCGAGTGCGCGTTCACACGTGGGCCTGAAGGAGGGCCAAGGTTCCACCTACTTCCAGCCAATGAACTTTTCCAACTGGAGTCGCTGACACCTGGAGCCAGCTCCCCAGAAAACTCTCCATTCCTCCCGGGCTACCTGTGGACCCAGAAGTTTCCTGTCCCCCGGATCAAAGGCTGTGGGCTCTCCGCACCCTCTCCTCTCCCCAAACGCTGCGCCCCTCACCCATGCCGGGCCACTCCTTTTCAGCCTGTGGCCCCCCACAGGCCGTGGGCTGCCCTGACCGCACGGCTCGGAGCACCCAGCTCCGCCTGCCATCCCCATCCTTGGGCACGGACGCCGCCGCCGCCGCCGCGCTCCCTGCCCAGCTCCTTCCAGGCAGGCGCCAGCCAGCAGCAGTGTGGGCAAGGAGGCTGTGCCCAACGGACGTTGCATGGTCTCCCACCCCGATGCCTCGGCCAAAGGAACAAAAAGGAAGCCGACGCCAGGAAGAGACGGGCGGGCTAAGGATGCGGCGGGACCGCGGCGGGCTCCGTGCCTCTGCGTACCCCGGCGGGCGGAGCTCGCACGCGGCCCGCAGCCGAGCGGTTACCTTGAGGTTGCAGGCCATGGCGCTACGGATCGACCCTGCGGCTCGCTGCACCTCGGCCCCGCAGCGGGACCGCTCCAGCCCACATTCCCGCAGAGCGAGCCGGGGCCGCGGGAGCTGCGCGCCCAGGCCCCACCCCCGAGCCCCGCCACTGGCTGGCGCCGCACGAGGCCCCGCCCCGAGTCACGTGCCCTCCGTGCGGCCCGCGACAGCCTGCTACTCTTGCTGCTGCTACTACTTGGCTTTTTTTTTTTTTAACTCCTTCCGCTGATCAGGGTCTGCAAAGCCCCGCCTGAAGCCGAGCAGGATCTTCGTTATCTCGAGGTTCTGAAGGTAGCCATTCCAACTGCAACCACCCACCCGAGAGCCCTCGGATGTGTGTGCGGCTTTCCAAAAAGTTAGCTGCCTCTGGCTACAGGCATGGGGCCCATCAAAGGATTCTTCGAAAGCAGCTGCGAGTGTGCCCCGGGCTAGCCCTTGGCGCTGCGCTGCAGAATTCTGTGGAGGGCCTCTCTTGCTGGGACTGTCAGCGGGAAAGCGCAAACAGCTAGAGAAACTGAAAGACTCCTGGTCTGTACCAAACCTGCCATAATCTTCGCACGATGTGGCATGTGAATACGCACACATAAACGTATGTAGTTGAGGATGTTGTTTCCTATTGCAACAGTGTTAGCAAAATGTCTATGTACAAAAAGATACAATGTATACTGACTACACACATACAGAGTGTGAGACATATGCAGGACTTGGCTCCTCACTGCTAAGTCTAAGGATTTCAACGACAAACTGATATACTAACGTTCCTCTTAAGTTTAGAAGTCTTAAGAGGTCCCTTTCAACCCTCCAACCTGAACTGTTAGGTGTTAAAACAAAGGGCACTGTGGCAGATTTACCCAAGAAGTCTCTGGTCCTCTCTGGGTCCCAAGTGGGCCCTCTGTGAGTGACAGACCACAAGGAAAAGCGGCCTCCCAAGACCAGCCCTGCTAACGGGAGAATCGCTTCTACAAGGAGAGGACACGCCAGAAGGATACACAGATTTCTGCCTCCCAGCAGTGAAAGAGGTCTTTAAATTACTCCCCAAAACAGTTGCCCTGAAGAAATCATCTCCCTTCGCAGATGCCCTAGTTAGCTGGTTCCCAGGGAGTCAGGACAAGCACGTGGGCTGATGGTGACTGAGGGTCATGAGATGGCTCTCACACCGTCAGACAGGAACCAAGTGTTCATGGGAACGGATGAGAACATTCAACACTCAGAGAGACCTAGGAGGAACTACAGGGAAGACACTGGAAAGACCAGAGCCCTTTTCAAACTGCCTGCTCCCGGGCAAGCTCTGTCTGTCTCCAGGGAGACTGCACTCTGTCCTGTTTCCACTTCCTCCCCTCCCGCCCTGCCTCTGCCTTCAGGGCACATGTATTTCATAAGAAAGCGTGATGGAGATCACACAGCCTACGCTGCTGCTTTAGCAAATGGCCTTAGCAGTTGTGCTGGCTAGTGTCATGTCAACTTGACATAAGCTAGAGTCACTGGAGAGAAGGAAGCCTCAGTCGAGGAAATGCCTTGCTCGGTGAGATCAGGCTGTGGGCAGGCCTGTAGGGCATTCTCTTAGCTAGTGATTGATATGGGGCCATTCCTGGGGTGGTGGTCCTATAAGAAAACAGACGGAGCAAGCCATCTTGAGCAAGCCAGGAAACTGCACTCCTCCACTGCCTCCGCATCAGCTCCTGCCCCCGGGGTGCTGCCCTTCCCCCCCCCCCCCCCAGCTGCTTTTGGTCACAATGTTTCATCACAGCAATATTAACCCTAACTGAGACAACAGCCCTGGAAAACTCAGCAGATACATTTGCTTATTTGTTCGGAGAAGGGCACTCATTTCACCAGGTATGTGGAGGTCGGAGGACATCATCTGTGAGTCGGCTCTCTACTTCTACCAAGTGGGCCCCAAAGGTTAGACTTAGATTCTCATGCTTAGGGATAAGTACCTTTGCCCCCAAGCCATCTCCTAGATCCCACATTCATTTGTTCTTTCATTCATTCATTCATGTATGTTGGTTGTTTTTTTTTTTTAATCTGATCAGCTGGAGGGGACAGTCCTTAAATTGCTGCAGGACCTTTCAGCATTAAGACATTGGTTTTTGTGGTCTCTGCTATCATGGAAAGACTATAAGTCACAGCAAAGAGGGAGAGATGAGGGCTGTATTACAATACAACACAGTAAAAGCTTCATCACTAGGGAGCAAGCTGCTCACCAAGGAAATTTGAGCATACATACAAGTGACGCCATGTGGGCTGAACAGGTTATATCTAGGAACATAAGTACATACATATATGCATATAGCAGCAATCAATTTAAAAAAGAAACCATGAATTTGATGGACAACAGAGAGAGGTATATATAGGAGGGTTTGGAGTAGGAAAAAGAAGGGAGACACTTTGTGATTATATTTTCAAAAAAGTACCCCCTTCCAAAAAAAAAAGACAAAGATGGTTTGAGCACCTCCCCCACCTCTAGAAAATCTGCAGGACATCCAGGAAGGGTCAGCAGACTGGTGTCCCTTGCTTGGTGGCCTCGACTAAACCTCCTTTGTCTTTATATGACAGTGTATACATAGTTTTAGCAGAGTTAGATGAACTAACAAAGGCGAGCTCATTCACCCCAATTCCTGGCATGATGACCACTTTTAAGTGATAATGAATGACTTAAAGAGAAAGCAGGAGACAGAAAGACTACAGGTGAATAGAGAGTGACTTTTCTCATCCTCGGGCATCTCAGAAGGATGCTGGTGATGGAACAGTTGGCACACTATTGGCAAGGACGTGGTGTCTTATGGTTTCTGTTGCTGAGAAGAGACGCCATGACCAGGGCAGATCTTATAAAGAAGAAATTTAATTGGGGTGGCTTGCTTACAATTTCAGATGTTTAGTCCATTATCATCATTGCAGGGAGCATGTAGTGCTAGTACATCCTGGCTTGCAGGCAACAGGAAATTGACTGACTCACTGGGCAGTATCCTGAGCATAGGAAACCTCAAAGCCCACCCCCATACTGACACACTTCCTCCAACGAGGCCATACCCACTCCAACAATGCCTCACCTCCTAACAGTGTCGCTCCCCACAAAATTACATTCAAATTGCCACCCATGATGAGGGTTTTCCTAACTCAACCCTGACATGGCTGTTTCAACTTAACACCCAACCACCCAAAGCTATGCTTTCCAAAATGTTACTTTTTCTGTGTGTATGTACATGCGTGCATGTGTGCACATTTGTTGATGGTATCTTCTTCCATCATTCTACACCTTATATTTGAGGTAACCTGGAGCTCACCAATTCAGTGAGGATGGTAGCCCGCAAACCCCCAGCAACATCCTGTCTCTGTGCTCTGGAAGTACAGACAGATACCACCATGCCTGGATTTTTATGTGGGTCTTGCGGCTCCAAAGTCCGGTCTTTGTGCCTGCACAGCAAGCATTTGACTATGCTATCTCCCCCAGCCTCCAACATTCATAGGTTACAACCATGAAGTACAGCAAGGAGTAGGGGCTCAGTTACTATAACCTAAAGGCAAGAAACACTAGGATAAACCTAAACTAGAATTTTATAAAACAGGATTAACAGCTGCTGCTTTGGGAGGAACTACCCTAGAAAAGCTTCTGGTCAGAAACTTAAAAAAAAAAGTTTCTGAATCTACCAGGGAATGGAAGTACGGCCAGACTGTAAGGAGGTGGGTAGGTAGGAGAATATAGCCAGGGTATTTTTGTTTTAAACTGGGCCAAATGTCAAGAATATCTTAGGCTAGTCCATAGGTACACTCTGATTTTCCAACTTTTTAAGTTATGCGACTTAAATCCAAGGCACCTGTTTCCCAAAGCTGTTAATAAAACAAAAACCCTTTTCAGTCCGATGTTCTGCCTGCCTGATTTGAGCCTGTGACACCCACAACACAGGGGTGAACTCAGAAACCATCCATCTTACCCACCACAGCCAGTTGGCCAGTGTGAAGAGTTTGGCACTCTTTGGGTTTGGAATATCATCTTGGGTTTGCTCATAAGAAAACCTTGGAGTAGCGTCTACACCTTCTAAGATACTGGGGTGGTCAGCCTCCATTGTCAATGTCACTGGCCTCACCCTGAACGCACACTACTGTGTGTGTCTAGAGGGAAGAGCCACCGGGAAGATAGACGCTATCCCACGCGGTAAGGCTCCCGAAGGAATGAAAATGAAAAGGCAAGCGTGGGTCCTAACAGGCCTCTCGGCTTCTTGTCTGTGGACACCATGTGACCAGCCGCTTAGTGCTACTGATGCCTTGGTCTCACCACCACCACCACAAAGACTTGACCCTCAGAACTGTGAGCCAACTGTGCCCTAAACTGCGTGTTTTTTTTCCACAGATATTTTGTCACAGAGACGTCAGTAACTACAAGGGATCCACGAGAGGTCCACATGAGGCGGCAAAGCCCTACATCCATACGGACGTGAACAGATGCAGATCAGAGGCACCGTCTCCCATTCCAAACCCCAACCCTGGGAAATGCACTTCATGCCCCAGCTAGGTCTGCCCTACCCTATGCTCTAGCTTGCTCTGATCTGCACTGGGACCAAGACCAACCTAGGGAAGAAAGAGTCCATTTGGCTTCCACGTCCCCATCACAACCTGCCATCCGGAAGTCAGCAGAGGCAGGGAATCTGGAAACAGAGATGCAGGAATGCTACCTGCAGGGCTTGCTCCTCATGGCTTGCTCAGCTCGCCTACAGGCGCAGAGACGGCACCAGCCACACAGGGCTGGGTCCCCTCATATCAGTCACTGAGGAAGAAATCGCCCTGCACACTCGGCTACAGGCCAATGGAGCGTGGAGACAGTTCCTCCTTCAGCAACCCCCTCCCCAGATTACTCTACCTTTTGTTGGGCTGACCAAAAGCTAACCAGCACGCCCCATGGCCACGCATTCCTGCCTGCAGCCATAAAAACTACCTCCCACCCGCCAAAGACTCTCATTACTTTATCTGACTTCTCTGGCCACACTTGCGTCCGTCCCGTCGTGATGAGAGCCTGTGGATGGCCACTGTCAGGACCCTGGCATCCTGCGGGGTCTCTTTCGGCTTCCATTGTCCCAACCTGGCCTGACACCAGCAAGACATCAGCATGCCTGAGGATATCAGAAGCCATGAGCTAAAGTTTGCTATTCAGATTCATTTTTTTTTGTTTCAGTATAATCAGCTCCATTACCAAGTAATTCTCCAAGTTGTGAAATACAGTTCTCTGATAGAATTAAAATGCAGACTCTCATAACTTTTCCAATTTCACCCTGCACACATATTAATTTAATATATTTATATTCAGCAGAGTCATTTACTAAGGTTTTAATTGGGTTTCAAACTTTCCCATCTGAAGATGCTAAATGAGTTCCAGACATAATAAAAATTTTCCTTGTCATCCACTACATAAATCACGCTTCCGTCAGGATGACTGGAAGACCAGTTAGGAAGTGTTATGGGGAAATCATCCTCTTCCATTCCAGGTCAGCATTTTCTTCTAGAAGCCATTACACCCTTACCTTTTCACATCCTATAGCAGGCGCCTAGAGGACCCAGACATGTGTCCACCTGTGGAGCTGTGCCCTAGGAGATGTGGCTGTGTCTTTCAGCCACTTGTTTATGGTAAAATACTGGCAATTTGGTTTTACTTCATCTGTAGGAGGCACTGTGCCTGCATGTATGCATTCACACCGTGTGTGTGTGTGTGTGTGTGTGTGTGTGTGTGTGTGTGTGTGTTGCCCACAGAGGCCATACAGGGCCTCGGGACGCCCTAAACCCGGGATTATAGGCAGTGGTGAGCCACCATGTGGGTGCTGAGAACTGAACCCCAGTCTTGCGTATGAGCAGCCAGTGCTCTTAACTTCTGAACCGTTTCTCCAGCCCCTGCTCTACCCTTCTGAATAGATATTCCCACCTTTTCTCGAATAACAAGAACAAAAACAAAAGAATGTCTCACATGAACTAGCTATGGAGAAAAAGAAACCTGTTTTTTCTTTTTTGCATTCAAAGATAGAAGTCTAAAATGAACGCTCTTTACCCAATTTTCATCACATAGAAAGGAGAATGTAGCTTTCAGCCGGAATTGCTTTTCTCAAAGCAATTCCTTTGCTTTGCTCCACCCTAAAATCTTTTTTTTTAAATAAAGTCAACTTAAAGCAGATATGGCCAGCGCCCATGGCTTGTCATTTGAATCTGGCTCGTACCGGATCTCTCCGAGACTCTACCATTACCCACGTCCGGCAGTCCTCACGTTCCTCTTTTATTGTGAGGTGTGTTTTGCTACCCTTCACTTAGAGTTCTCCTCTTCAGGAGGCCTCCTCTGACACGCTCCCCTGAAAATTATTATGGGGGAAATTTAGTATTTAGAATGTGTTCATAGTGGAACTGACGGAGCCAACTGCGGCTAGGCCAACCCTGCAATGCGTTCTTGCTGAGACCCCCGGGTTCTCTTTCCGTTGTTGTTTTTGTTTTGCTTTGCTGCTCTTTGGTGTCGTACCCCTCCCCCACTCCAGCCCCTGAAATGGCTTGGTGTCACGACACTCTGGAAAGGACAAAGATGTTTGGTAATCTTCATGTCTGGGGAATCACCTTCAACTCTTTCGAGTGTGTGTGTGTGTGTGTGTGTGTGTGTGTGTGTGTGTGTGTGTGTGTCTGCGCGATCGCATGAAAGGTACAAGAGCAGCATACAACCCACAGGAGAGAGGCCAGGGAGGCGCTCACAGAAGCCCATGGGAGGAGCTTGGTTACCGAGAGACAGGTGGCCTCTGTCTTCAAAACTTTCATTGCCTCCTTGGTGTCCAAAGCATGGTGCGGTGGGCCGGCCTGTCACCCTCCTCCCCGCCATTTTTGCCTGCTGTTCTCTTGCATTGAGGATTGGCGGGCTTCCCCAGGAAGGAGCCAGATGGTAACTACCGGGCTTTGCGACCCATCCACAACTCCCCAGCCCTGCCATCGCCACAGGAAAGCAGTCAAAGGCACAAACAAAATGGCTGGCGGCTGTGTGTGCCAGCCACTAAATTTAAGCACGCTGACGTGCACATCCCGTGACGCTCCTCTGTGTTACGGCATATTCTTCGCTAATTTTTTTCTCTCCACTTTAAAAATGTTCAGTCTGTGCTTAAGTCTTCGAAGTGTACAGAAGCAGCCCGCAGGCCTAACTTGGACAACAGTATCCCTGCTCTCTTTTTTCCCGTGTGCTCTGGACTGAGGTCTAGTTCACCCTCCTTTGGGGGCACAGCATCTCCCACGTGGCCGCTGATGTCCGTGTAAGCCTCCCTCCTCGGACATCATCTCCTCCTTCGGCTCCAGCAATTACTGTTTGTAGAGTTCTTTAGCAATTAATCACAAATTTCTTCTAGCTTGTCTTTAGGTAATGGTCCATTTTCTATGTCTTTATTCTTAGTTTGTGGTCTTAATTTCTCAAGCAGATTGTACATTTCCTGGTTTTTTCTTGATTTTTATTGTTATTATTATTATTTTGCATTCCTAAGCTCTCTGGGTCCCTGGCAAGGAAACCGTGTTCTTTATATGTTCAGACTGTCAGTCTGGTTCATTCAGCTCTGGAGAGAGAACAAAGAATGCCTAACGACAAGATGCTAGCATACAGAAACCTTAAAACTGAGAAATGGATCAGCTCACCCTTCTGGATGCCACTGAGGGTCTGGAGTGGAGAGTTTGCAGGTAGGACCGGTTACTCTGTTGCATACCATGCTGTCCAGCCAATCGAGGAAGAGCTCTGGATAATCTTCAGATTTTATTGGGTTTTTTTGTTTGTTTGTTTGTTTGATGGACAGGCTGATGGGTGGGTTTAGATGAAGTAGGTAGTCTGTATGTGTGACAGGCTTGGGCTGTAGTTGTCCGCTGTGGTGTCTGCACTTGACTGAGAAATCAGCAGGGCTTTTCTTCTGAGTGGCTGCTGCTTTATTTCTATCACGATCTTTGCACGTGTGTCTGTGTGAGCTTCTGGGCACACGAGTGCAGGTGCCGGTGAGGCTGCTGGACTTGCAGGTGGCTGTGGACCCGTGTTGCAGCTTGGGTGCTGGGAATGGAACTCAGGTCCTCTGGAAGAGCAGTGACTGCTCTTACCGTGAGCCGTCTCTCCAGCCCCTATCATGATTTTTTAAAGCAGCTACAGCCCGTTTTCTTTTTATCAGTACAGTGCATTGAGTTTATCTGATCCCCATCCCAGTTTTTTTTAAATAAACAACTCCATGGTTTAAGCTGTGATCTCCATTTCTTATCGTCTGTGTTTTATCTTCATTAAAGTGAAATGGATAGAATCTTGTGTATTTAGTCTGATAGATGAAGAGACCTAAATTTTTCAAAAGAAGTAAACATTTAAACGAGTGAACTTGCAGCTTTTACTGACATCCTTATAATTAAGAAATAGGGAGGCGTCACATACAAATTAGTAGCATGTTCTAACAGATTATCCCCACCCCACCCCAAGTGCAGAGTCCAGCAGCGCCCAGAGCAAGCATTAGGTCTGAGCAACATCAGGACCAAGGCTGCCTTACTGTTTTTCACGAGTCTACACTGTAAACAGCTGACTCCACTTGTGAGTCCTAATGAAACCTTGTCGCTTAAAAGCCGGTAACAGACGGTGAATCACCTCTTACTCTCCAAGCCAGTTTGTTTGTATTCTCAAGGGAAATCTGCTCATCAACATGGCCGTTGGATTAAAGCCTTACGTTATGGAAAAATCACATATTCTATGTAAAGAAGAAGGTTTAGCCGGGCAGTGGTGGTGCACGCCTTTAATCCCAGCACTCGGGAGGCAGAGGCAGGCAGATCTCTGTGAGTTCGAGGCCAGGCTGGACCAACAGCCTCCAAAACAACACAGAGAAACCCTGTCTCATAAAAACCAAAAAAAAAAAAAAAAGAAGAAGGTTTAATATACCTCAACCTCTTTGGGGTTTTTCCCCACTATTTTTGATGCTATTACTTCATTTTTACCCACTTGATTTTTTTTTATAACAACTTTCCCCCAATTCTACTTTAAATTTAACAAGAGAACTAAAAGCCATGGGGATATTTTACCCTGAGGAAGCACTCATTTGGCCCACATATTTGTCTGAAGAAAATGCAAATACTGAAAGAGATTGACAAGATTTATGAAGTGTGAAAATTTATTCTCTAGGAGTTCCTCATAGACAGAGTCAGCATTCACACCTACGCTCTCACAGGCAGAGTCAGCGTTCACACCTGTTCTCTCACAGGCAGAGTCAGAGTTCACACCTGCCCTCTCACAGCAGAGTCAGAGTTCACACCTACCCTCTCACAGCAGAGTCAGAGTTCACACCTGCCCTCTCACAGCAGAGTCAGAGTTCACACCTGCCCTTTCACAGACAGAGTCAGAGTTCACACCTGCCCTCTCACAGCAGAGTCAGAGTTCACACCTGCCCTCTCACAGCAGAGTCAGAGTTCACACCTGCCCTCTCACAGCAGAGTCAGAGTTCACACCTGCCCTGTCACAGACAGAGTCAGAGTTCACACCTACCCTCTCACAGCAGAGACAGAGTTCACACCTGCCCTGTCACAGGCAGAGTCAGAGTTCACACCTGCCCTCTCACAGGCAGAGTCAGAGTTCACACCTGCCCTCTCACAGCAGAGACAGAGTTCACACCTGCCCTCTCACAGGGGAGTCAGAGTTCACACCTGCCCTCTCACAGGCAGAGTCAGAGTTCACACCTGCCCTCTCACAGGCAGAGTCAGAGTTCACACCTGCCCTCTCACAGCAGAGACAGAGTTCACACCTGCCCTCTCACAGGGGAGTCAGGGTTCACACCTGCCCTCTCACAGGGGAGTCAGAGTTCACACCTGCCCTGTCACAGGGGAGTCAGAGTTCACACCTGCCCTCTCACAGGGGAGTCAGAGTTCACACCTGCCCTCTCACAGGGGAGTCAGAGTTCACACCTGCCCTCTCAAAGCAGAGTCAGAGTTCACACCTGCCCTGTCACAGGCGGAGTCAGAGTTCACACCTGCCCTGTCACAGACAGAGTCAGAGTTCACACCTGCCCTGTCACAGACAGAGTCAGAGTTCACACCTGCCCTGTCACAGACAGAGTCAGAGTTCACACCTGCCCTCTCACAGCAGAGTCAGAGTTCACACCTGCCCTCTCACAGACAGAGTCAGAGTTCACACCTGCCCTCTCACAGCAGAGACAGAGTTCACACCTGCCCTCTCACAGACAGAGTCAGAGTTCACACCTGCCCTCTCACAGCAGAGTCAGAGTTCACACCTGCCCTGTCACAGAGTCAGAGTTCACACCTGCCCTCTCACAGCAGTCAGAGTTCACACCTGCCCTCTCACAGCAGAGTCAGAGTTCACACCTGCCCTCTCACAGCAGAGTCAGAGTTCACACCTGCCCTCTCACAGCAGAGTCAGAGTTCACACCTGCCCTGTCACAGAGTCAGAGTTCACACCTGCCCTCTCACAGCAGTCAGAGTTCACACCTGCCCTCTCACAGCAGAGTCAGAGTTCACACCTGCCCTCTCACAGACAGAGTCAGAATTCACACCTGCCCTGTCACAGACAGAGTCAGAGTTCACACCTGCCCTCTCACAGACAGAGTCAGAATTCACACCTGCCCTCTCACAGACAGAGTCAGATTTCACACCTGCCCTCTCACAGACAGAGTCAGAGTTCACACCTGCCCTCTCACAGCAGTCAGAGTTCACACCTGCCCTCTCACAGCAGAGACAGAGTTCACACCTGCCCTCTCACAGCGGAGTCAGAGTTCACACCTGCCCTCTCACAGCAGAGTCAGAGTTCACACCTGCCCTGTCACAGACAGAGTCAGAGTTCACACCTACCCTCTCACAGCAGAGACAGAGTTCACACCTGCCCTGTCACAGGCAGAGTCAGAGTTCACACCTGCCCTGTCACAGACAGAGTCAGAGTTCACACCTGCCCTCTCACAGACAGAGTCAGAGTTCACACCTGCCCTCTCACAGGGGAGTCAGAGTTCACACCTGCCCTGTCACAGGCGGAGTCAGCGTTCACACCTGTCTCCTAAGACTCTGTCACCACAAACCCTTTATAACAGGCGACTGGCCCTCTCCTGGAGGCGACACCCATCTCCTCCCGAGATGGGCAACTGTTACACGTGTCCTTTGAAAGATAAAGTGCAGAGCAGAGGCCCCCGTGCCCCTGCTCACAGGCGTGTGGAGACACTGGAAACTGGCCTGGTTCTGTCTCTCCCTGAACCACACCCCTTGTACGCGCCATCAGAAATGGCGATTAACGGAGTGTTGTGTTCACACACCTAACAAACTTAGTCAAGTGGAAAATGGCACAGAAGGCTCTCGTGAACATGTGCTGGATGAATATGAGCTGCATCAAACGGTTTTTCAGTAGTCAAGTCTTTAAAAACAATCAGCAGTCTCAAGCTACTTCCAAATTTTACACTGTTTCTCCTTCGGCCCTAGGCATTATAGTCCATTAAAATACTCTGTGCATTTAAATGAAATATTTGCCCATTGGCTCTAAGTATATTTCATTTTCTTTCCATTTTCTTCTGTGGCCCGCCTGCCCCTGCTCTGCTCAGAGTCTGTGTAAGTCAGCATTGCGCGGCTGCATAGTTGACGGCGACTCCACAACCGACAAGCAGCCAACTCTCTCCTCAGCATCATGGGTGCTCATATTTCCCAAACAGGATTTTTTCCCCTTCTTAGTTACACTTTTAAAGCATCCTTCCTATTTTCAAGACATTCACAAACTCCATCATCTTACCCAGGAGAGGACCAGAGGAAGTGGAAAGTGTGTGGGGCCCTCATCCTCCAGCTTAGTCCCTTCCCAAAGGACACAACGCTAGCACAGCCCCGCGGCTCCACGATTGTCCACCCTGTCCTAACTGGCTGCCTCGATGCTTCTTCTGTTTTAGACGCGATGGGACTGGCCGGGTCCATCCTGCAATGAAGAAAACCTTCCTTGCGGGGTGGGGGGGGTGAGGAATGTTGTAGCTTCCTTAGAACCCAGCTCTAGGGGCTCCGGTCGTGCCAGCATGTCCCTCTGACGAGCCTGGAATTTCTCTTGCACCAAATCATAGTGTTTCTGCTGCACGAAACACATTTTCCACTCTCTCATCGGCACCACTTGAATTCGCCACCCTCTGTAAACCTGCATGTTCAGCAGACTGGGCTCCGGGGCTGCGTGCCCGGCACTGAGCCTCCGCCGTGAGACACACAGTAGTCACACTCTATCCCCTCAAGGGGTGAGCTTCCTCACTTCCTCAGCCGAGGACCACGGTGACCTCACGAGGAGTGTCATGGCTTAGGAGCTGTGGGGTCTGCTGAAGGGAGAGCCTGTTCCAAAGACAGACCAGAGTCGGGACTGAGCAGGGACACTCTAAAAAATGATGTTGAGAGGACACTGCCACGCGGTTCCCAGTGCCACAGACTTCACGTACCCGCTCGTCCGTCCGAATCACGGGCATGCTGGCTTTCCTTCGAGGGCTGCCTTTATGAACTCGAAATTGAGAAGGGGCAGGGGGTTGGGGGCGGTGAGACTTAGGGATTGCCTTGAACGAAAACAATGACAGGCTGTTCAGTGAGATGTCCCCCGGACCCTTGCAAAACTTTGCTCCAGCTCTGTCCCCTTCATAAAGATGTGCCCAGATGCCATCTGTGCCCAAGACACTTTAAAACCAAAGCTATCTAGAGCAATAAGCTACCCATCTCTTGACCTAAAATGGGAGTGGTGTTGGCGGAGTGGGGCTGAGGGCACACAGAAGAATTAAAACGTGAACCCCCAAATGCCTCTCTGGCCCCTTGTTGGTTACTGCCTTAAACACTGCCTCTCCATCACCAAGCCGTTCTCTTAAGGTTAGGTTTCCTGTGTCCTCTGTTGCTCATGCTCGCCACGCTCACAATCATTTGTCTGGCTGACTCCCTGATCGGTGTGCTGGGCATCTCTGCCAGCCCACCCCAGCACATGCAAATCACTGCGTGTCTAGCAAATGTGTGCTCTGTCCGCAGGAGAGCTGGTAACGCAGACATCAGACCGGTACGGTGTAAGCAAACCATGTGCCGGTACGGTGTAAGCAAACGATGTGCTGGTTAGATGCCGGATTGTGTTCTGTGTGAGCAGCTCACGCGTATGTAGGTCATGGGCTCTTTGTGGGAAGGAAGCAGGAATGCCTAATGGAATGCACCACACAGCATCAGATCTGGGGATGGCCTGAAGCTAGAAAGTACTGTTGCATATTAACACACACACACATACATACACACACACACTATTTGTTCTGTTTTATGTATCCCTGTTATTTTAATGCATTAGAAGAGTACTGTAAATGGAGAGTTCTCTGTCCTGCCCCTCCCTGGTCCCTGGGGAGGGTGGTGGTATGACATAGTCGTCCTATTTAGATATATGGGCTTATTAAGGCATCTAGATAGGCATGGGAGCTCGTGATTATAACCACTGAAGATGCTGAGGCAGGTAGATCCCGAGTTCAGTGCCAGTACAGGCCATATATGACCCCTGTCTCAGATACGAAGGTAAATACGGAGCAGCACATCATTGAGCGGCTGTGACAGACTATCGGCCCCGAAAGGGTTCTTCAGATGGTGTGGCATCCATCAGCAGGCCATTGGGAGACAGAAATTGTTTTTAATACTTTGCTAGGTGCTGGGAATTCCAAAATGTGTATCGTTTTACTGTTGTATAGATGTGTGCAGGACTGAAGACACCTAGCAAAATAGGAAAAAAAAGATGCCTAAGAAAAGAAAGCACCTGAGAGTCTATTGTCATAAAGTTTACTTCTGCCAGAGGAGAACACCTTCCATCCCGTTCCCATAATCAGAGTACCCACGCATGTTACAACTCCCCCCAGCCAAGCCTGTCTAACCCATTTCCCAGCAAAGCTCAGCACTAGAAAGGACTCTCCACAGCACCCACAGCGCTTCTCGGGGCTTTCAGGAGCCGCCGCGTTGTTTCTTGTGATTTTCAAAGCAAGCTTCTCCCACCCAGACTCCCAGGCATCACCTGAACCATAGTGGTGTACAAAGGCGCCAGGCGTAAAAACAAATATGACACTGTGCTGCCTTGACAAAGGGGGATTGTCCATCTTCCCGACAGCTCCCTGCTGATTAAAGAGGCCCTGACGCTCTGAAGGGTGCAGGCTCCTTAGACACCCTCTTCCCACTCTCTCCTCACCACCCAGCACCATGCTCACTGCACCCGTAGGAGAAAACACAACTTGTAGCTTTGCTTTCGTCTCCGTGGTAGAAGGAAACTTAAAAACATCCTAAAAGGGATAAAAACGCAGAATTTCTTGACTGGAAACGTATGACTTGCTTCCCTTTAAATGCCACCTGTGAGGGAAAGGGGTGACGTCTCTGAGCTCCAGCCTGCTGCCTTTTCCAAGTGGCCCCTCGTTAAGTTTATCCATCCTGAGAAGCCATCTCTGACGCCCCATTTCCAAAACTCTGGCTGGGTCACCGTGAGAGCCAAGAGGTCATTTCCTGATAGACACAGCAGTGTGAACGTCTTCTGAATTGTCTTCAAATGGACGCTATCTATACACGGGCCATCGAGGAAGCTGCTGCACAGGAGCCTGGCGTCGTCTGCCATCATAGAGCCCCTGCAGAGCTCAGAGAGAAGTCGTTCTGTCTCTCAAAGTTCATCCTAGGTATTTGGTAGCGAACCCCGAGTCCGGATCATCTCCTGTCCACACCACACAGCGACAGCAGCAGCCTTCCACGCCATCCTTCCATTTCTTGGTGCACTCTGCTTGGTCAGCCAGAGGTAAACCATACCAGGTTAAGCTAGGGCAAATGTAACAGCCAGGGCCGTCCCCCCTAAAGCTCCGGAAAATCCCATCTGTGTTCCGTCCCTCAGGCTTCACAGCAAGCTCATCGCACAGCTGTTAAGTGTTAAAGCATGACGTAAGTCTGGTCCTCGCGGCCTAACCAGGGGCCAGACAGTAAACAGTTTAGGCTCTGCGGGCCATGTGGTTGCTGTCACAAACTGTGAGCTCCACCATGCCAGCGGGAAGGCAACCACAGAAAGTGTGTCCATGAGTGACGGAATTCCAGACGAGCTTTATTCCTCAGTGAAGACAATGTGCTGAGTCTGAACCCAGGACTCTTTCTGGCAAACTCCCGCTCTGAACCACGCATTTCATGATAAGGTAAGGGACAAAAGAATTTTCCAAAGAGGAAAAAGCATTCATAGGATCAGTAAGAGGCTCCATAGGAAAAGGCGCCTAAGGCCGAAAGCAGGTCCCATGCAGTATGAGAGAAATAACTTCTGCAAGTATTCTTTTACTTACACACACACACACGCACACGCACACCCACACGCACATGCAAGCACACATGTGCACATACATGCACACACATGCACACATGCGCGCACACACATGCTCAAGCATGCACATACACACATACATGCATATACACATGAACACACACACATGTACACATGCATGCACACACATGCATACACACATACTTGCATACATGCACATGTGCATGCATGCATATACACATGAACACACATACACACATGTGCACACACATGCATGCACATGCACAAATGCACACAAGCATGCAATGCACACATATATACATTCAAGCATGCAATACACACATGCACATGCATGAACACACACAACACACACAGAGCTTGGTTGGCAGAGCTGTTACCTAGAATGCACAAAGCCTTGGATTCCATCCCTAGTACTTCATATACCAAAGGCGGTGGAGCACACCTGTAATTCCAGCACTTGAGAAGTAGGAGCAAGAGGAACAAATGGAAGGCCATCCGCGGCTACATAGTAGCAAATCCTTAGGGCAGCTCGGGATACGTGAGACCTGGACAAAGGTATCAAAGTCCGCATGACAGGAAGCCCTTAGTGGAGTCTAGCAGCAGAGGAAGAGGTGGCTCCCTCATCGGAGGGGCTGGTGGGTAAGGACAACAACAGGAGGGGGGAGCTTCCTTTCATCAAAGCGTCCTGGATCAAACCTGGGTTTCACAGAATCTGGAGTAGATTGCATGCCTTGTGGGCTGAGACGTCCTGAGAACGTGATTGTTTATTTTTCCATAGGATGACGACAGGAATGCCTAAGAACAGATTCCTAACGAGTGAGACTGCATGTCCAGTGACTGCAGTGTCCCTCACAGACAAGCTGAGGAAAAGGTGGACCCCTGGCAGGAGGAGGAGGAGGAGGAGGAGCAAAGACAATCTGCCATCAGACTACACAATGGGTAAACAATCACCAACCACAAACATCAGACTCCCAGGACTGAATGGCAGACCTGACTATTTTTTGCTCATGATCACTATTCGGGAATTCTGGACAAGACTGGCTAGATGGTTCTTCTGCACATTTAGGGATGGGGTTTTCCATAAGTAGACAGGTGGCCTCCTCAAGGCCGGGTGCTCTCGGGGAAATCAGACTTCAGCATGATGACTGTCCTCAAAGACGAGGCCCACTGAGTGGGAGAGAAAAAGACATGAACTCATGAGATCAGCCGTGGAAGACGCACCACACCGCTGCTGCCACGTTTCGCTGGTGCCAGCCAGACCAAGGCAGCTCAGGTGGAGAAAGAGGGGAGTAACTCCACCTCTGGACGGAGAAGGGGCAAGCTCGCCCTGCCGAAGAGTCTTGTGGAAGCGCAGGATCGCATGGTCTTCCCCAGATGCACAGCTAACATAGCAGTTTGGCGTAAAACTTAAGCTAGAGCCCGTGGAACCTCTAGGGACCTGGCAGAGAAAAAAAACCCCATCCGAAGCCCAGGCCTGTGGGAATTGCACAGTAAACAAAGACTGTAGCAGATGAACGTGAGATCAAAAATTGCAAACCACAAAGGAAAACAGGAATGTAGGGACATGTCAAAGCAATGGCGGAGAACGAGACTTAGAAGCAAACATGCAGGAGATGCACCCAGAGCAGAAGCTGGAACAGAAAGGCACACGACAAGATATGTGTAATATAAAAATTAGAGGGGCCGAGGGCACGGCTCATCTGGCAGAGGGCTTGCCTGGCACGCGGGAAGTCCTGGCTTCAGTCTCCAGTGCCACGCAGTCTGACTGACGGAGTACACCTGTGACTCCAACAGTCAGGAGATAGAGGCAGAAGGGTTGGGGGTTTACACCAGCCTGGGACATATCAAAACAAGCAGTAAAGAGACATATCTGTTCAGTATGAAGCTGGAATCATAATTGTAGCGGAAATAATGATAATTGTCATAAGCATGTCAACATAGCCAAAAGAGGAGAAAACGTGAGACGGAACTAAGGAAATGGTTTCAGTCAGAGGACAAGTGGTCATTGACAATGTGAAATATTAAACGATTAAAAGTGAAGGTTAAACCAAGACCAACTGGCACACTTCTAATAGAACCCCCAAAGCAAAAGAAGAAAGGGGGAGGAGCCGTATCAAAAGGACAGCAGCTGAGACCTCCCTTCCAGAAGTTTCAAAGAAAGTCATTAGATATATGAACCATACCCACACTGAGCAGAGTAAATCAAATTGACAAGTAGGCACAGCTTAGAGAAAATGCATAACATACTCAACATAAGTGACTCTTAAGACTCATGAACAAGTATACCCTGGCTTCTCTCCAGCAAGAAGTAAATAGCAAAACACATCCACTAACCTAACAACGTGTGCAGCACCCACTCACTGTTTACAAAGAGGGCAAAGTAAGCTTGCATTACAAAACCCAGGGGCCAGTGCTTCAGAGATGGCTTGTATGCAAGCACCAGGACTCCCTGCAACCCCAGAACCCTTGCAGAAGCCGGTGGGGTGAGAAGGCCCCTCCCAAAATCACAGACCATGAGTGATGGAAGCGGAGAATCCCCAGCAAGCAGTGAGACTCGCTGAGACAGCAACTCTGAGTGAGGTTCAGTGAAAGATCCAACCTAACATATGAAGTGGAGGGCAAAGAAGGGAGACATCTCAGGCCTCCAAACGCGCATATCTGCACATGTGCATGTACCCACATACATGCAAACCCACATGCCACATGCACCACACACACACACACACATACACACATGCACGCACGCACGCACGCACGCACGCACGCATGCATGGAAACTAAGCAGGCAGGTCAAAAGCAGTTTGCACTCAGCTCTGCTGAAACTTGTCTTGCGCTCAAAGACTTACGTGTCCGTAATACGGGCTAATGAGTTCTGACCAACAAACACAGCTCATAACAGCCACCCCAGTCACCATGAGAAGTCTCCCGTGGGCCTCTGAGCCAGCGTCCCACCCCAAACCAGGACTTCAAGCAACCACTGGTCTATCTGTTCTCTGTCACTGTGATAGAATAACATTTTTTTCCTAGAGTTTTTCGATGGTGTTATGCTGCGCTGAGCCCAAGTCTGTTTTCTCTCGCCGTGCTTCCTGGCTTTGAGGTTTGCCCATGCAGTGTGCATCTCAGCCCATCTCTCTCTGTGGCTGGGAAGCAGCTCACTGTACAGCAGCCCTGTTGCTGGCTCAACTGGAGACACCAAGAGAGAGGAGGAGCACTGCGAAGCGAAAACTACTAACTACTTTGTTGACACTGGTAGGTATTAGAACAGAAGCAGGGTGCGTTTCCCTTTTTCACACCACAAAGCCAAGATAACAAAAAAAAAAATAAAAACGGTCTGAACCGGGTGCTCTCAGCGTGCACTCGGTAACACCCCAGGTAAGCACAGCCCATTCCTTATTCCCACTGTCTGCTTCTCCAGCAAGTCAGAGAGGACACCGAGGCTCAGAACTTCAGCAGTGAATTGACATCAGGTCTTAAGCCTGACTCTAACTCGAGTTGTGGGACTCGTCGGGATTAGAACACGCGGTTGGTCCTCTCACGGGTCCAGCCGTTAGCTTCACGGGGTTCCCACGGCTGTGGGGCACTCCTGAGACCCAGGCCCTCCTAAACGGCAGATGGACTCATTTAGTCACACCGTGGAACAGACTCAGCTGGGTTATCTCTCAAGTAAAACATCTTGTCTGCAGAGAATCGAGACTTTAAAAAGTATAGTCTGCCTGGGGCTGGCCTTGTGGAGGACAAGGGGAAGCATCAGGGGTCCATGGGCCACATATGACAATGAGACATTGGAGATCCGAGCTAGAGAGTGACGCTCAGGGCAGCACACCAAAGCCACGAGGAGAAGCTTGCGAAGAGACTGCTCCGTGTGACCCCAGCTCCAGGGGGGCCAATACCACGGTGGTCTTCCTCTGCCCTACCTGGCCCTCACCCCACTACAGCAATGAGCTGGATTCTCATAGATGCTTCTTGCTGTCTGCAATTCTCCTCTTACTTCTAAAGGATCGTGCAAGAAAATATTTTGTGAATGCACTTATGTGTGTGTGGGTGCATGTGTGTGTGTGTGTGTGTGTGTGTGTGTGTGTGTGTGTTTAAAAAAAGACATACTGGAGCCCTTGTTTGGGTTTTTTTTAAGCTGGAAAAAAAACTAAACCCGAAAACCTGCAAAAACTAAGTAGCACATTTCCATGCAGCCTCAACAAAACTCACATTATAGAATCCACTCTTCCCATAACCTGAATTATGTCTGAGACAAAAGGGTAGAAATGAAGGACTTACTGGTATTCTGAAACCACCTTGAAGCTATCTGTCTCCAGGAGTTTATGAGATGCACCATCGTAGGCCCTGTATAAAACCTCAAAAAGACAAACATTATTTTATCGTTCACCAACCCCAGTGTGTCGGCTGCTTCGTGTGAGGCCTGGCATGTGGCTGATATTAAATGTTCTGTGACAACAATGAGTAATTATGGCACTCTGGGAGGCTTAGAACAAAACGGTCTGTTGGGCTGAGAACGGTGAGCTCTCCACTGTGTGGATGTGAGGGAAATAAAGGACAATGGGCAGTTGTTGAAACGCAGTTGACCCATCGGTACCATAGACAACCCAGCTTCAAATCTCCCTTCTGTCCTTCAGCTGAGCTCTTGCCTATAGCTCTGGGCTTCGGTCTCAACCTCTGTGAGGTGAGAACCAGATCGGGTGTTAGCGCAGGGGCGAGGTGTTCATTAAACCACAGAGCAGCAGCAAGCAGCCTTGCACCTAGGATGGATGCAGTGGGCACCAGGCAAACTGGCTCCCGTCTTTATTATCTCCCCAGGTCATTTTCTCAACTCTTTTACCTTTGTGAATAGGATGTCGCCATAGCAACCTCAAGGATATTGGCTTTTCTTTTTTAATAAGACTACTCTAAACACTTAAAGCTCCTAGTTTCAGACCCAAACCTGAGTCTCCTTGTGTGGGTAACAACGCTGGGCAAGTGTTCTGCTGGATACTTCTACTCCATTATTCCCTAAAGAAAGCACTTTTTCTTACTCAAGACAGAAATGAGATCTAATTAGCATTTTTAAGGCACGACCCTATTCTAGATCCCTTTTTTTTTACAGAATAAAAACACATACATATGTAAGACATAATCTCAGACAGGAGGCTAAAAACAGCCTCAGCTTCAAAGTTAGAAGACAAAAGAGGGAAGAAACTGCCTCTGACATGACTGTAGCTGTAGTGATATTTTGTTTATGATCTAACAAATAAAGCTTGCCTGAAGATCAGAGTGCAGAGCTAGCCACACTACTCCGCCACAGAGGCCAGGCAGTGGTGGCGCACGCCTTTAATCCCAGCACTCAGGAGACAGAGGCAGGCGGATCTCTGTTAATTCAAGGCCACCCTGAGCTACATGAAGTTGATCCAGTCTAAAAGAGAAACATAGTTCACACAAAGGTGTCCTCAGCACTTGGGATTCCACGCCTTTAATCGCAGCACTAGAGAGGAATCTAAGGCAGGAGGAGACAGGAGCTCAGTGCAGTCTGAGGTTTGGTGGAGACGGACGCAGTCTGCAGATGCAGTCTGAGGACAGGACCACCCTTTCAGTCCGAGCACTGGTAGAGAACTCTCTGGCGGCTGCAGCTCTGAGTCTCTGATCTTCAGCTTTAACCCCAGTATCTGTTTCTGGGTTTTTATCATTAGTACCAATTAGAATTCACGCTACATGTCGCTTCAGTTGTAGGTCGCCCCTGACATTGTCAAGCCTTCAGTAAGAGTCTATGTAAAAGCAGCGAGACCAGAGAGAGAGAAACTGCTCAGGTAGTGAGGGCAGGGACCACAGAGCAGCAGTTCTGAGAATGTCCCTGCCAGAGGTAAAAATGTCCCTGCTCTCCAGTTCCTCGTGTTTTGCCCTCGCTGAGAAGCAGAGTGTGAGGACATGGCCAGAACTGAATGGGGGCATCTGGACACTCTCCTCCGGTTGGGCCAAAGGAAACGACCAGATCATTCTCCTTGTTATGTCCCACCCCAGCCTCTGTCACAAGTTCTGTTGATGCAAATACCCGGTTCTCCTCCTAAAGGAATGAGAGATAGTTTACCCTGGAGCCATTCTGAGTGACTGCGGCCTGGGAACACAGATGTAGGTTCCCCCAGCCCATAAACTGGACGCAGGTTCATGAAGTTTTATAGGTGACAGAACGCAGAGAGCCAGGAATGAAAGCAGATTTAAAATACCTTGGTGGGTACACCAGAGAGGCTGTTACTGAAGACAGAGGAAGCTTTCCTATCTATGACACTCTTAAGCTTTGGGGCTAGTAAACTAGAGGTCTGCTAAGGTTTTAATCTGTTAGTCACAGAATGCTAGTCCAACTCACAGGTGAATAAGGAGCCCAAGATACGGTAACTAGCCTTTAGACATGCAACAACTCAGTCCTGCACAGCTCCGCAGCCTCTGTCAGTGTCTGGACACAGCTTCTTTCTGGTTCTCCTCCACCAGCCTTTGAAGAGCCTCAGACTAACTGCCCAAGGGTACCCTGTTCCTGGGAACCCTTCCTGCCCCAGCTGCACCCCCTACCTGGCACACAGGAGCACACTTAGTCTTCCTAGGAGTCTATAATAAACTTCTCTATGACTCACAGTTTGTAATCTGGTAATTTAATTCTTTGAGCTCATAAGACAAACTCCCACAAGCTACTGGTTAGTGTCACTTTGGTGGCCAATAAGTTCTCGGGCACTCCAGATCCTTGAGCTAAGCTCACGGACAGCAGAGAAGGCTCCCCTTGACCTCAAAGACAACCCCAAGATCCCCATCTCAAAAGAACACTTGGCTAGTTTCTCTCCTGCACCAAACTGCTGTGACTTCCTCCCCAGAGACGGACACCATCTAATTCAATTGCTTCCCTCCCCTCCTCTGTCTCATTAGAACTGTGATCATCAAGGCAACTTCTCAGCCACAGCTTCCCCGTCTGTAGAGGGACAACGCTCACAAGACCGTGGCAGGAATTAGAAACACCCCTGGTAAATACTGTTCTGATCAGTACTTCACTCATCAATGGTGGTGACTTTCTGAGATGGGTATCGTCCACGAAATCACCTCAACTTCAGAGGAATCCACTTACATGACCCTGCATCCTCCCCGTGGCTTTCCCGTCTGCATGTGTGAATGCAGAACCCTACTGGGGTACGTGTGTGTTCTGGGACACAGTACATCTGTACTCAAGAACTATGGCTGAAACTGTGTAGGGGTTGCTCTAAGGAGGCAAAGAGAAAAAAAACAAAGGCTCTGATTTATCCCTGACTGGATAAGTCAGCAAACAAGACTAGCATCTCTAATCACGTTCCTCAATGGAAGTGATAACAATCCCAGGCCAGGCCCTGTGGGGCCATTGTTGGGATTCAGCACAAGCTGAGGGCTCTGTTTTATCTTCCTCCAGAGAGACAGGAGCAGTTGAGTCAGAGTCAGAGGGCAGGGTGCATCAGCACCTGAGTGAGTGAACATACCAGGAGGAGGAGGGGGGGAGCATGCCTCTCAGAGATCAGGTAAGAATCCATCCCACGTGGGGGTCGTTCTTTTAAAACAAGGGTGGGGCTGAAGGGGTTGGAGAAATGGCTTAGCGGCTAAGAGCTCTGGCTGTTCATCCAGAGGACCCCGGCTCCAGTTCCCAGCACCCCCATCGTGGTCACAACTCCCTGTAGTTGGGGTTCCAGGCCTCTTCTACCTTCCTGAGACTCCTACGCTCAGGCGGGACACGTGAAGGCTCACACATCAGTGCAAAGGTAAGTAGATCTTTACAAAATAAAGCAGAGCGCTGAAATCTTAAGGGCAGGTGTGTCTCCCCCACCCCATCCCCAGGTAGCTCCCTTTCTCCAGCTACTCACTCCATCCTACGCAGACATGGTTAGGTACCCAGAACACGAAGGGAAAGAAGCAGACACCAACTCACGAAAAATGGGAGAAGAACTTCCCGGACAAAACGGTTACTTTCCACTTCCCCCAGCGTCTACTCCTGCTGCCCCAAAACGCTAAACATGCCAAACACGCCTCACAAAACTGAAATAATTAACAGAAGCGGTTAAGGGGCAGCTGACCCCATTTTTCTTTCAGTGAAACAGTGTCCAACTTTGGTCACGTTCTTAGCTAACGGCCAACTTTTTTTTTTTGACTGATTCTTCCTCAATAATCTCGTGAATTACACATTATAAATGGTTTCTGTTGTTCTGAACATTGACTGAACATCAGATCTTTGGTGGTATGTCAACTGTCTGACCAGAACCCCGTAACGTGTAGCTTTCCTATGACCATTAGAAACAACTGCAAAATTCCGCTTTTAGTCACTCGCTCGCTTGGTATAAAGAGGCTGTCCTGCCTTTAATTTGGGCTGTCTTCATTCTCCTACTATGGGAGACTGAAAATATGGCCCGGCCATTATTAAATTTTTACTTTGCAGCACCTGGGTGTCAGCTCCTGGTTTTTGAGACCAGAATGACACAAATCCCAAGCAAGCAATGGGAGCAGGAACACCTGGCCCCTTCTGGTTCCTCTGCTATTGTGCTAGCCCCCAGTCAGATGGAAGCATTCTCATCCCCAAATTGCAGGAGAAGAGGGAACGATTCAGAAAGAAATACTGAAATACTGTTTGAAGATTCCTCCCCCCCCCCTTTTTTGTCGTAGAAGAAGAAAAGAACAAGCGGTTAGTAATTTGAGTTAAAACAAAGAGGAAAAAAAAGACATCAGAATCCATCGGGTCTTTTGTGGCGGGAGCATCCGCTGAGGTGCATTGAGATGGTCTGTTTAGAGGAGTCATGGTCCTTCCTTTGCCTTCAACGTATCAGACACAGTTTCCACAGCTCATCATTAATTCCCAGGCCCGCCTCACTATGAGCGTTTAATCACGGCAGGACCACTGGTGTTTCACCGGGCCCAAGGGGGGTGTTTTCAGGCCCAGATTTTCTCGTTTGCTCCACATAACACACTGATGTCTTAAGAAAGCAGCCAGACGCAGCTCGCTAGTCAGCCTCCGGCGAGGGGGACCAAGTTCAGCACCTTGACTCATAAAGACAAGACAAAGCAAACAGAAAGAGAAAGATCTGCCTTCACAGATAATTACAGGTTTACACAGTTGAGGGGATTGGGGCTCCGAGCTCCTGGTAGAGCAAGGCTTGGGAAGAGAATATAAGGGAGAGCATTCCCTCTGTATGTGTAGAGAGAAATCCTGCAGGAGCAATTTACCGTCTTAGCGTCATCAGTGGGCACTTACAAGGGACCCAGGAGCAAGAAGGGAGGAGGGACAGGTGGGTCTCCGGGGCTCACTGGCCAGCAGCCTAGTCAGTCTGTGAGTTTCAGGTTCAGTGAGCAGCTCTGTCTGATCTGTGATAAACACCCTGAGGAAAACAACTTGGAGGAGAAAGTGTTTGCTTGTCTCACAGTTCCGGGCGGCACACAGTCTGTGGGGAAAGCAAAGCAGCAGGAACTTGAAGAAGATTTGCCACATCACACCCTCAGTCTTCAGCAGATTGCAGATGACGTCACACAGCCTGCTAGTGTCCAGCTCGCTCCTTTCCATCATGGGCCTGCCCGTGAAACAGCGCGACCCCACATTCAGAGCAGTTCTCCCCCCCCCTCACTAAACACAATTAAGAAAATCCCTGGGCTGGAAAGATGGCTCAGAGATTAAGCGCACTAACTGCTCTCCAGAGGATCTGAGTTCAATTCCCAGCAACCACACGGTGGCTCACAATCATCTGTAATGAGATATGGCGTCCTCTTCTGGCATGCAGATATGAATGCAGGCAGAATACTGTATACATAATAAATAAATCTTTAAAAAAAAAGAAAATCCCTAATAGACACGCCTTTATAGTAGACACAACCACATAGTAGACACATCCACATAGTGGACACACCCACAGACCAATATAATATAGAGTTCCTCATTGAGGCACCTTTCTCAAATCATTCAAGACAGTATCAGGTAGACGAAACTATCATCCTGTCCCAACAAGAAAAATTAAAAGAGGCATAGGGGAAGACACATGATCACATCAACCTCTGGTTTTTACAGACAGACACACACACATACACACGCATCCACAGAGGAACGTGCATATATACACCACACGAACACAGAAAATAATGGCATGTAGATGCGTGTGCCCCTCCCTTGGCTGGGGAGATCAAATATACCCACTTTTCTTTACAGTTCACACACCTCTCCTTTGAGCTCGTCCCTTTCCTACGTCAGAGAACAGCATTCCTGAATGCAGTGATCTTCCAGGTCACCCTGCTTCTGCCCGGAAGAATTCTGTTTTACATAACTCTGTGCTGCACACTAGTACATTCATACGGGAGTACTCTTTTACAGCTTGTGTATTTTGTCCACAATTATACATACATGATCCCTTTACATGCACATGTAAGGATCAAGGTTGCTAGTTTTCACTGCTACGCAATTTTTCATTATTATCTCCACACCTCTCACTCGTGCAAACATTTCCTATCCGAAACTTTCTTCCCACTCAAAAAATAAACTAGTGCATTTCCTCAAAGCTTTCCTTGGGAACAGTCTTTTGGTTTTTTGCATAAGGCTACAGAAGGAGGACTGAACGGGGGGCACTGAGACAATGGTTCTGAGTGTGTGTCAAGTGTGACTTTTATGTGGCTCTTTGTTCTGAGTATAATGGGAAGACTCTGGGACATGGGTCCCCACAATGGTCTTCTTTATAACATCTGCGAATGTTTGCCACCAGTGAGCTTCCAATAGAATCCAACCGTGACGGATAGAAATATAGGTTAGAAAAGGCTATCATTCAAATTCATGATATATGTTTCTTCTAAAAGTACTGTAGAAATGAGTTTACCAGGAAAGTCTGTCTGAGGAGCCAAGCTCCCTTTAACCCCCAATCAAGAGCCACCAAAGTTGCTTGGATCCATCCTGTCCGATCCCACAGCCTGGCTATGATTCCCACGCACAAAAGGCGTAAACCTAACTCGGCGGCCTTGCGAAGCTTTCATCTTTGATAGAATGGTTAAAGGCCCCATCATCGTGAGCTCTGGCACTAAGAAGCTACTTCAGCAGCCGAGTGGACCAGGGCTCTACGGCCTTGAGATGCTTCATCAGTTACGGACCATTTGGCTGGCAGTGAAAGAAACCAATGGTGTTAACAATAGGGAAATTTATTATCTTGCAAGGGAAATCCAGAGGGAGTCAGCTGATTCGGTGCCTCGCCGTGGTCATGGAGACCTGGGGTCTTCTGAACACGGCTACACTTCCCCCTCAGCCGGCATCCTCCTCGAGTACAGTGGGGGTCCAGGTACTACATCCAGGTTACAGAAGCACTGAGAGGAAGAAGAGGGACACCCAGCTTCACAGCTGTACCCCAGAAACACCCCCCTGGAGACCCCTTCCTGCCTCGGTCACCCTGCCGTGTGTCTAAATTACCAGCCAGAGCTGAGTCGTGTGACCAACACTGACCCAAGCATGAGTGAGGTCAGTCGAGCCAATCCGTAGGCCTGGGGTGGGGGCAGCTCCTCTGAAACACACGGTTGTGGGGGGAGGAGGAGACACCTAAATAAAAGAGAGTTCTGTGGGGGTGCCTGTCGGTCCTCTTCAAACTTCAGGCTTGCTAAGGGCATCGGTCAGAGAAAGGGAGCGAATTCCAGCTCTGACTTGGAGTGGGTTGTGACTGAACACTGGAAAGGAGCAAGTTAGGGAACGAAGCTGTGGTTCTTTAAGGGTTTTGTGTCTAAGGGTCCATTTTGGCAGGAAGGCAGGACAGCAGGACCAGTGCCCGTCTGTGATGGAGGGGGGATGCTTGCTCTACCACCAAAGACCAGGAAGCAGAGAAAGGGACGCCGGCTCCCAACCGTCTTTCTCTTTTCACTCGGTCTGGAGCTCTAACCACCCATTTTAGTGTGGTCTTTCTCGGTTAGTCTTTTCTGAGGAGAAGCCTTCATAGACATTAGAAGCGTATCTCGATGGTGTCCTAGGCCTCTGTCTCTCTGTCTGTGTCTCTGTCTCTCTCTTGTCTTTTTCCTCTGTTTCGTACTCCCTATCTTTGTCTCCTTGCCCCGACTCACTGTCTCTGTGTGTCTGTCTTTTCTTCTCTCTACCTCTTTCTCCCTGTCCCTCTGTCCCTCTGTGTGTCTTTATTCCCAAGTCTCCCCCATCCCTTTGGAAGTCTGAGGATAGTTTTACCCAGTTTAAAAGAAAGACCCCAGGGCAATCAGTTACCTGCCTCACCAGCTGCAAATGAGGAGGGTGAGGAGACAGAGGAAAAGGTCACGCCCTTTGGACAAAGCAGCACAGAGGCCCATCAGTCGCAAGGCAGGGAGCTTTAGCAAAAGAACAAGGAATCCCAAAATGCGCGAGAAGGCTCAGAGCACAGACAGAAAAGGAAAGAGAAATAGTAGGCTCAGCAAAGTAGACTGATGAAGCCACAGGACCACAGTCCTGGAAGTACGGCACTGGGGCAGGGATTCCAGGGAGGGGAAGCGCATGGCCTTATCAAAGAGGTAATCATTCCACCATGAGCAGGACTTAAGGCGAGCCCACCATCCTAGAGGCGGTCCCTTAGCCCAGTCGTTGGCCAACTCAGCTGCAATGCTAGATCTCCACTTGGATCAGGGTTTTTCCCTCTTGACTGGAAGGAACTAACTCCCCCTCAGTAGGCCTCTACTGCCCCTGTGCGCTGCCCCACGCTGAAGAGGTAACCCTGAAATCACTAGGGAGGTGGGCTGGCACAACCCATTCTCACCACCAAAGTCCAGCTCCTCCCAAGCTACCCGCCTGAAGGGATCAGTAATGTCTGTGGTCTGGAGTTCCAGTCCCTACCTTACACACAGACTTCAGGCAGGATGCTTGTTGGGGACAAGGCTCCCCCTTTCCCCCACCCCCGGTTTCCAGCCAGAAAAAAATCTTAGATGCTTCTGGAATGTCTGCTTTGGGGGCCCCTGACTGTCTGGTTTCTACCTCCTGACCTCCTGTTCTCAGCATCATCCCGCTGAAGAGGTCACCGCTGTTAGAGAGTGGTCGTGGCGGTTGGGACCACCCTCCCTCAGAGGGCCTCTCTAAAAGGTCTTGAAAGTACATCCAAGGTTTGTCTGCTGCATAACTACTCTGAGTATTTCTTAGTCAAGCTGACCATAGAAATTAACTATCACAATCTCCGTCACTCAAGAAACAGCTCTATTTCAGTCTCCCAGTGTCTGAGGACTTCTGATCCACAGAACTCAAAACTCAGCAAAACTCACCCATACCTGGTGGCTCCTGGACTAAAAGAAAAATTTGGGACATGATACCGGAGCTGATTCTTGTTAAGGATGGCATGTTCATGTTCAGTCTAGCCATGGTCTGATTTGTGGGCTCCAGCACACTCCCTGTAAGGTTAAATGACAGGTTGATTTCCAGCACTTTCTGGACATGTTCCCTAACGTTCAAAGAGAATTTTAAGGCATATGGAATTAGGTAACTCTGCAGACACTTCCTCGAGTTTCTTCTCCTTCAGGCCCACATGCCTGTCAGGGAAGAGAGCTTTCTTCTTCCTTGGGGTCTGGGGGAGCAGCTCTTCTGGGGAAGAAGGCATGGAGGCTGAGCGACCGCATGAGTGTGAGGATCTCCTTCATGTTTTCACAGGTCAGGTGAGTGAGTGTGGACAGGAAACAGCCCAGCTTATAAAACCTTAGACTCTGCCCCCAGCAACCTGCTTCCTCAACAACAACACCCCTAAAAGTTCTGTAACCTCTTCAAACAGCACCCCCCACTAGGAACCAGACACAAGAGCCTGGCGGGGGTAGGGTGAGGGGAAGGGTCTCTCAAGCCAGCGTCCTTCCTTCCCAGTTTCCAAGTATAAAACGCATCATTTTTCATTTCCAGGCCAGCTTGGAAAACACAACTCCAACTTCAAGTGGGTCGTGTAGATTAGCTAGAACATTAGCCGGGTTTCCCGATTGGCAGGTACGCATTTGCCAAATGCTGTTGATAGAGACACCGGATATCCTGCAGGACACTTGTCTGATCCCAATGATTGCATATACACTACTTTCACATTAAAATGTCATGAAAGAGAAATGGATTTTAGAAGGATGCCAGTATACCCGAAGGTGTCAGTTCACTTGAGACAGAAGTCTTCAACAGCCTCAGTTGAAGCGAAAATGGGTGTGAGAGATAATAAGCAGGCACTGAGGGAAAACCTCAAGATGACATTCCAGGTAGAGGCACAACAGGGACCGGCTGCTGTGACTGCTCACTAAACCACAGGCCAAGGCTCGATGTCACCCAGGGGCCCCAGGACTCCAGGGCTTCCCTAGCCAAGGGGAGTCCTGATGCCCAGATGAGTCCCCAGCCATCCTTTCTTCTCCTCAGTGAGGCTCATGCCTCATTGTCTCTTACCTTATTGCCTCCTTGTCCCCGCCCCATTCCCTTCTTCAGACCGTGAAACGATGAAAAGTACTTTACAAGTCCCTCCTTTACAGGGTGGAGACAGGGCACAGCTGTTAGGAGCAACTGCTGCTCCCTCCTGAGGGCCAGGGTCAGGATCCAGCGTGCTCATAACAAGCCAGAGAAACTCTGAGGAATCCAGTGTCCCTTCTGGCTTGTGCATGTTCACAAGCATGTGCCCCTGCACACACACACACAGGTGTGCTCACACTCAGACACACACATGCACACACATGTGCCACACTCAGACACATCCACACACACATGTGTGCCCACAGTCAGACACACACATGCACACAGGTGTGCCCACACTCAGACACACTCACACACACACACACACACACACGCACGCACACACACAGGTGTGCCCACACTCAGACACACACAGGCACACATGTGCACACACACACACAATCTTCTGAGAAAGTACTTCAGGAAAAGACAGGATAACTGTATCCCGAGGAGTGCTGGCTGTCTGCTAGCTGTCACCTCAGAGCATGGTTCTCCTGGCTGTCTGCTGGCTGTCACCTCAGAGCACGGTTCTCACTCACTAGCACACACTCAGCCATTCTCTGTCTCCCTCCCCCGCCCCTTGGAAACTCCAGCCCAGGAGTGGAGCTGCCGTGGAATTGCTAGACTTTCTCACTCAGGCAAGTGTGGTTCTCGTGAGAAAGAGCCAAAGGCGTAGAAAGGATTAAGGAAGCTCTTAGGGAGGAGGTGGCTGTGGGGTCGGGAGACTCTGACGTGGGGGTCACTGGAGTTGAACATCCACTGAAAGGGTTTGCGCTCTGCATTCGCAACGGGGACTGCATCATGCTCTAGAACCATGCTGGGCACAGGGGAGACATTTAGTAACATGTTGCTTAATTAAATGTGGATGAGTGGCAGAGAAAACAGAAATACAGAGAAAACAAGAAATTAATTCGTTTTTCTTCTCTTGTTTTTTTTCCTTTGAAACAGGGTTTCTCTGTGTAACATAGCCCTGGCTGTCCTGGAACTCATTATGTAGACCAGGCTAGCTCACGCCCACAGAGATCTACCTGTGTCTGCCTGAGTACTGGGATTAAAGTTGTATGCCACCACGATTGGCTAAGATCCAATTGAGTTATTTTTTTTAGTCTAATGAAGATTTGTCTCATTTTTTATTTACTTCACTTACTGGGCTGTGAGAAACCCTGGAGTGTTCTAGATCTGCTACTTGTGGTGCTGGGATTGGGACCAGGCTTGTGACTACTAAGGAGGAATGTTTCCACAAGAGATGTGGTCATGGGGTGTGAAAAGTCAAAAAAGTCTCCCTACGGCACTCTAGCACCTTCTCGTAGGCCTGCGAAATCCAATGCTCGAGTTCACCAGCTGGAGTGCGGGGGGGGCTTGTAGGGACAGTGGGTTGGTCAGCAGCTGTGTGCCCAGGTGCTAGCGAGATGCAGCTAGAGATTAACAAAGGCTGCCGTCCCCTTTAAGCCAGGGGACAGTAAACGTGTGTCTTCCCTAGTGGAAGGCATCACTCAGTCAGGGACACCGCTCAGTCACCCGCTCAGGCTAACCTTTCAGCATGGCGATGGCGGGTAGCCCTCTCCCTCTAGAAATGCTGACCCCTTTCTTTCTGGGAGCTCCTCTCCCTGAGATGGAAATTCTAGTGAGTGCCACACACAGGACTGTGTTCCTTGACACCATGCAAACCAGGCAAGGAAGCTCTTCAAAGTTTTGTTTTCATCCAGCTAAGGAGGTTTGTCTGGAAGAAATGTGGTGCTGAAACTCACGGGGCGGGGAGAGAGATAAAAATACAAGAGACAGAGGCAAGGAGAGGCCTGTCAGGACAGAGACCTGGGTGGCCTGGTTGTCTCCCAGCCACTCCCTGCCTTGTCCCGTGGACAACAGAACAAACAGATTCCCGTTACTTACCGAAGCTGGTTTAAGATGAGTTTTTATTTTTATCACTAATGAGAATGTTCGGAACTTACATACTTACCAAGCTTCAGAGTGCTCTATGCAAATAAAGCCAGGGCCTTAGCTAAACCAAAGAGCTGTTTTATACGTCACGATAAAAACCCGTTACACATGTGATTAATGCTTACTAATAAAAACATCACGGAGGAAACTGACCTTGGAAACGAATCGAATCATCTGGCCCCAGGTTTCGCACATGTGAGTTGAGCAACTTTGGATCACTGCTTGGGGCCATGTTTCGATGCCGCCTGTGGAAAGCTGCGCTCCTGTCAAACAAGGTAGCCCGCAGCAGCTGCAGAGCTGCCACGCAGGTTATGGGAGGCCAGAACTAGAAAGGCACAGGAGCCCCAAGGGCACGGCCAGGGGAAACTGCAGGTCTGGGTGCATTCTGCAGTCAGATGGGCAGATTGACGGCCTTGTTGAGTGAGCTCAGGAAGTGCCCAGACTGCAGTCAGTGGAATTAACTTGTCACACAGAGATCCCGCTAAAGAAAGGATGTCGTCTCTGTACACAGTGCCTGAGAAATTCTTTTCTATTCGTTTATCTATTTTTTTATTTTTATTTTTTTGAGACAGGGTTTCTCTGTGTAACAGCCCTGGCTGTCCTGGTACTCATTCTGTAGCCCAGGCTGGCCTCAAACTCACAGAGATTTGCTTGCCTCTGCCTCCCAAGTGCTGGGGTTAAAGGTGTGAGCCACCAATGCCCAGTACGTGAAATTCTTTTCTTACATAAGAATGAAAGAGGGGGGCTGGAGAGATGGCTCAGAGGTTAAGAGCACTGACTGCTCTTCCAGGGGTCCTGAGTTCAATTCCCAGCAACCACATGATGGCTCACAACCATCTACAATTCAGTCTGGCAAGTAGGCAGAACACTGTATATGTAATAAATAAATAAATAAATCTTTAAAAAAAAAAGAACGAAAGGGGAAGAAAGGACACTTCGGAGGTAGTTAAAGCCTTCTCTGAAATGCCTATTTTCCAAGTGTCCTGGGATATCATCTGGACACATTTTCTGGACTTCACATAGGCAATAATTCTATGTATAGGCAATAATCAGAGAGGTTGGAGTCAAAGAAGGTGCCTCACACCTGCCATCCCAGCACTTGGGAGGTTGAGGCAGGGTGGTGGCCATGAATTCAAGGCCAGCCTGGGCTACATGGTGAGTTCCAGATCAGCCTGAGCTCCAGAGTGGGGCACTGCCTTAAAACCAAACAGTAATTAGAGACGTTGTGCTATGACATCACTGGAGAACTCAGAAATGACTCTCAAGCATTGTGATACTCAGCACCCCAGGGTGATGATTCTCACTCTGTGTGGGAAATGGGTTCCCCGTACTTCTTGGATGTGAACTTGGCGTGGTGCTCTCTGGATTCCTGACTATATTTTGTAAAATCTGACAAACAATTCAACCATTAGAAGTACCTATAAAGACATCACCCGGGTGTTTAAACCAAGTATAAAAGATCACCTGAGACATCTCAAAGTGTGGACAATAGAAATCTCCACAGAAGATCACCAACAAAACTTCACAAATGCCGAATGTAACCTCCCTGTCTCTCGTGGCCGTGAAGGAAGGCTGTTGGTAACGTCTGGTTTCTGTTTTTATTATTTTGGGTCACATTTTTCCTTAGCCCTCTCAGCTCCCTCTTAAATATACACAATAACTACTCTGAGACTGCCTTGCATTTGTGTGCAGCTCTTAGATCAAATGACTTGAAGAGATTGAGTGCATTCAAAATGTGAGACTCTTTCCTTCTTCCTTCTTCCGAAAGGCAAATGTGAAGAGGGGAGAGAGACGGTTAATGTGTTTACAACACTGCTCCCCAGTGTTTACAATAAGCTACCAGGAACTTTTGCCAGTGTGAAGCAAGGGGAGGAAAAATGAAGTTGGAAAACAAAAACAAAAACGCTGACTCTAGTACTCAGAAAGCAACCACCCTGGAGCTGGAACACACATGAGGAGAACTTTCTCCTGGATTCTCAGGCCCCTCCACGTCCCACCCTTTGGAAAACCAAACCAAACCAAACCAAACAAAAATCGTTTGTTTGGGTGTGGAGGGGAGGGGGGTCTTCTGATGAGTGACATCCAAGTACAACTAATCATCCAATCATCTCCAGCCCAACCCAGCCCTCAGGGTCTGTGGGTAGTACTCCAAGCTTCCATTCCTGTCTGGCCTGTCAACATTGTTTCCTTCCTGGAGCAACTGCGACATTGTATCATCACTTCTCAGCCTGACCTTTACCCTACTGTGTCCCAGGTAAGTGTTTCCTTCACATATGTGGTAAGAATGGAGTTTTATTTGTTCTTTGAGATGCGGCTTTCACTGAATGCTTGCATTTTCCTCTCACAGAGGGAAACCCTCCTCTCTCTGTTAAAAGATGAGTTATAAGTGCCAGGGTAGCTTTGAAAGCACCCCACCTTTGTAAGAATCTTGCAGGAATCTTCCTTGTCCCTTGTAGACATGCTCCTGAAGACAGGCACTAACACAGTGATGGTCTTTCACTGTCAGATTAAGTTCTCCTTATGTAGCCCAGGCTGGTCTTGAACCCACGATCCTTGTGCCTCAAGCTCCTAAGTGCTGGGACTCCAGGTATGTAACACCATGCCCAGCTGACTTATGTTTCCATATTACCCTTTAGTTTCAGAGAAGACAAGTCACTTAACTTTAAAAAACAATGATCCAGTTGAGGTGACGTCGGTGGTGTCAGGATGTGCCTCTCTAAGGCCCCAGCAATGGTGGTGGGGCTGTAGATCACCTCAAATACACACTGTTGCTCTAAGACACTGTAAGCGTTCACTAATCCAATTTAACCTAGCACCAAGAAGGTAATTTACTTATCCGCATCTCAGAATAGCAAGAGTTTTTTGCAAAGCTGAAATTTCCAGATTGATCTTGAATGTTCCATGTATTTTACCGTTTTTTCAAAGGGTCAAACGGGGTCTCAGTATGTCGCTCTAGCAGGCCTGTAACTTTCTATGCAGACCAGGCTGGCCTCGAACTCACAGAGATTTGCCTGCCTCTGCCTCCTGAGTGCTGGGATTAAAGGCGTGCACCGCCTATACACAGCTTTTGAAAAGGTGCCCTGGGGCTTTGCTGATGGCTCAACAGCTATCGGAGCTTCCCGCTCTTATAAAACCTGAATTCTGTTTCCAGTGCCTGTGTCAGGCAGCTCACAACCACTTGTAAACCCAGTTCCAGGGTATCCAATGCTTCCTTCAGGCCTCTGTGGGTACCTGCCTGCATGTGCGCGCGCGCGCGAGCACACACACACACACACACACAACTTTTTGAAAGGTGGTTTGACCCATCTTCCACAACTTGGGAGGAAAATGTCATAGGTCATTTCTGCCTTTCTGGCCAGGCAGTTTTCTCTTCTCTGGCCATCTGTGACAGTGTTTAACACGCAACAATTCAGCGTCTAGTCCCCGGCCCGAGTCCCCAGTGTCCAGAGTCGCTGGGCAGAGATCTCCACATGTTCATCTAACAGAAACTCACATGAGAGAAAGAGGACCCTCAGCCTAATTGATAACATTTGCTCCATGTGTATTTCTTTCTGCTCAGCGGTCAACTCCTCCAAGAGTAAACACGGAACCTGTGAGTTGGAAATGAGCACACCTTCTCTTGAGACTCGAAGACAAACAGAGCAGAGCCAACACCATCTCCTGGCAAAACCAGTAGATTTTTAGACCAGGAAAATGACGATAGCTCGCTATGAATACAAAATGCAAATTGGAGGTTACACCTCTGCCAACTCCCGCTCCCAGAACAGTCTACGCAGAGAAAACACAAGCTAAAGATGTCCTGAAGTGCACAAGGGGACCCTAACCCTGCACGCTTTCCAGCCGCAAGGAAGCTTGTCTGTCGCTTGGCTCTTCCTGATTAGGGTGCTCAAAACCAGAGCCTGGCACATGGTACCCAAGCACTCTTCCCAAGAGCTCGAACCCAAGGCTCCCAGTCCTTTTTATAGACAGGACTGAAGTAGACAAATCAGCATCACGTAGAGCAGAAACACACCAATTTCAACTTAGTGGACTTAGAGGCTGCCTCTGTGTGAGCTAGGGATGAGAAACTCAGACTCAAGAACAGATTTCACGTTCAGGAGAGACGGCTCAGCAGTTGAAAGCGCTGACTCCTCCTCCAGTCCTGGGTTCAAATCCTGACCCCTGCGTAGTGGCTTACCACTGTCTGTATTCCAGTTCTGGGAGATCTAACACCTTATTCTGGCCTCTGTGAGCACCAGATATGTAAGCCGTGAATGGATGTATGTGCAGGCAAAACATCCACACACATGAATTTAAAACAACAGACTTCATCCCAAAGCCAGAATCAGAGGCGCTTTGAAGTCCACAAAGTAAAAGGGTTCCACAAAGAAAGAGAAAAAAGACGGTGATGTGGAGAAGCAGCCTTGGCTCCTCAGTTCCTCCTGCTCCCTGGCAGATGGAGGGAAACAGAGGTGGTTCCTGAAATGAAAAGCAGGGGAGAGTGCAGTCCCCACCCCAGGACAAGCCCTCCATCCTCGGGAGCCTCACATCGACTCACAGTGTCCTCTGGAGGACCGTCAGGGCCAGCAGTGGAGAGGAATCTGATTTAACAAGCTTTGTGACTCACAGGGCAGAGTCAGGCATCAATTCACAGAAAATCTTTTGTGAAAAACCATGCTACCTCAGGCTTATGATGAGAACCAGAAACAACCACAGGTCAAGAGAGTCACAGGTTGGCCTCCTGCAACCCCTGTGTGAGGGAAATCCCGGAGAGACAGCTGGAGAGCAGGAGGCCTGGACATTGTCAAGCTGAAGGGGGCAGGATGCTGGTTCCGGAAGGGAAGCAAATGAGCAGGGACAGCCCCCCCCCCAACTTGGTGCCGGGAACGGATCTCGACCGAGAACAGCTCCAGTGTGATAGCTGGAATCTTCACACAATTGACTCAAAATGCACTAAAATCCTAAGACTGGAAACTCTAAAACAGCCGAAGAAGACACAGGTAAAACTATCTCATGACACAAGCATAGGCAAGGCCTTTCCAGGGGAGAATCCAAACAGCAGAGCAAACAACCCCAAGAACTGACAAACGCATCAAGTGAAGGAGCATCTTGCATGCAGGGACAATGACCCCAGGAAGGAGACAGCCCAGAGATGAGAGGAGCCTTTGCCAACTATATGTCAGGCTTGGCGTTAATATGATTTATATAAAGAACTACAAAAAACTAAATGCCGTGAATCAATCATCCCAATCAGCAAATGGACTAATGAACTAGATAGACTGCTCTCAAGATAAAAAACAAAACCAAAAACAAACAGCCAACAAATCCTTGGGAAAGTGTCCAATGCATTAGCTATAAGAAAAATACAAACTAAGACTGACCAGAGATTCTATCTCATCCTAAAAACAAAGGACAAACTATGCTGCTGAGGGTGCAGGGAAGAGGAACCCTTGCTTCACTGCTGGTGGGAGTGTACACGGTGTAGCCACTATGGAAATCAGTATAGGGGTTGTCTATAGCGAGAACAGTCCATCCTGGATGAAGGATCATAAAGATTCAGGAAGTTCCAAAGGGCGTTTGAAGACTCAGGAAGTTAACTCACAAGTCTCAGGAAGTCCCCAAAACTTATTAGATTTACAAGGCTTCTCTGTCCTCTGGTTATGTGCACAGTGTGGACTCCTGGGGAGAAGGCAACCTGTAGAAGCTACCTATGGAGTCATGAAGAGAGCTCCACGGCTCTAGTTTTCATGAGTCATGAAAACCACCCATGCTGGTTTTTATGCTTTCTTATTATTATTATTTCATAGTGCTGCTACTCCCTGCAAGCAACTCCTATAAGCTTGTAAGCAACTCTCACCTACATCCCTGCAACTAACCCCTCGTGGTCTGTAAGCAACTCCTCAGCTACACCCCTGTAATTAACCAAACTAAATTCATTGGCTCACCAAGGTGAACTTTAATGGTATCGTCGCTTTGGCCTGTGGTCAGTTCAACCATCCAGTGTAAATAGACATTGGTCCATGTCTCCTCAGGAATAGTGTAGCACCACTAAGTTTTACCGGAAAGCTAAAAAATAGACCTACCATTTGACCTAGCTTCACCATTTGGGTGATACCCTTAAAGGAATCTGTGTATATACCACAGACATACTCCAGCCTGTCAGCATTCATAGCTACACTACTCACAATAGCCAGGAAGTGGGTTCATTGACAGATGAGTGGACAAAGAAAATGTAGTCACATACACGTGGAATTTTATGCAGCTGTAAAGAAAAGTGAAATCACAACATGTACAGGAAGAATGTTATTTGGCTCAGTAACTGCCAATAACCTGCTAGAAAAAAATGTAACTTTTTCTGAAAACACAAAAACTGAACATCATCACAGTGTGGGAATAAAAATAAATAAGGGGTCTGGCAAGATGGGTCAGTGGGTGATGGAGTTTGCTGCTAAGCCTGACAATCTGAGGTTGACCCTAAAGATCCACATGGTAGAAGAGAACTGTAAGCTGTTCTGAGTTCCACGTGTGCTGTGTGTCATATATGTGCATACACACACACAATAAACAGGTAAATATAGGACTGTATGAGTGCCATACATGTGCATATGCACACACAAGTAAATACAGAAGTGTATACATATCAAACATATGCATATGCACACACAATAAACAAGTAAATACAGAAGTGTATAAATGTCATACATGTGCATATAAACAAGTAAATACAGAAGCGTATAAATGTCATAAGTGCCTAATCACACACAATAAACAAGTCGATACAGAAGTTTACAAATGTAAAACATTTTAAAATAAGTAAATGAGAGTTCAAAACCCTAGGGGCCTTGTGGTTCATGAGAATATCATTCCACTGAAGCCTACTGGTTTCCATCAAATTACTAACTCAGGAGTCATGAGTCTAAAATAAGTCATCCAACAATACTCCAACTACCGTTTTTGTAGAAAGAGCAGTATGTAGTCCTTTGAGGAAGAGGTGGGAGTCAGACTCTACAGTTGGGTTTTAATCTTAGACCCATGCTTTCTTGATGTACCTGGGCTGCTTACAGCACTCAATGAACTTTAATTTTCCTCTTCAGGTCTCCATCTCCATTTACAGTCACACTGGGAATTGAGTCTCTACCATGTGGATTCAGGGGACACAAATCAGTCCCTAACCCACGTGGATATGATACCTGAATGCCGGCATGGATTCAGGAGGTCACCATGAAGTCCTACCCAACCCGATTACTTCTGGATGCTGGGAGCCGTGAGAGGCCAGGCACCTCCAGGAAATGGTCCTTAACAAAGGCCACACCAGGCTCAGGAGGCTTTAAAGGACTGCAGAGATGGCTCAGTGGTTAAGAGCACTGGCTGCTCTCACACAGAGGACCCTAGTTCAGTTCCCAGCACCAACACCAGCATCTCAAAACCACCTATACCTCTATCTCCAGGGCACCGGACACCTCTGACCTCTGCAGGCATGCACACTCACACGCACGTGCAGATATACACGTGTGCCCACAAAAATTAAAAATGAATCTCTTCTAAGAAATGGAGCATATGAGTTTGGGAGGGAAAGTGTAGGAGAGGGAAGGGCGTGAACTATATGCATCTGTCTTAGTCAGTGTTCCATTGCTGTGAAGAGACATCACGACCAAGGCAGCTCTTTAACAAGGAGGCATTTGACTGGAGGCTCACGTATGGTTTCAGAGGGTGAGCCCGCTATCGGTACGGCAGGGGGAACGGCAGCGCGCAGGCAGGCGTGATCCTGGGGAAGTAGCTAAGACAGCAGTCAGCAGGCAGAGAGGCAGAGGTTCTGGCCGGGCATGGATTTTTGAAACCTCAACGCACATGCCAATGACACACTTCCTCCAACAAGGCTACACCTACCCCAACAAGGCCATCCCTTGCCGTCCTTCTTAGAGGAACAACTGGGGACTAGGCATGAAAATATGTGAACCCGTATAGGGACCATTCTCGGTCAACCCACCTTGATGCACGCGTGCCTGAAATCCTCGAGCAACCAAAGAAGAAAACAATAGCTGAAAAATTCCAAAACAAGTATTACCCGCAGCCTCACAGCTTATCGAGTACCTACAATGTGCTGGGTTGCAGCCAGGCTCTAAATGATGAATCACAGTAAAGGGAACTCATAGCGGAGTAACAAAATCAGCAATACAGCGTTGTGACTGTTAATTTCCTGGGAAATACCATTTTCTAAGAGGCCTCTGCGAATCTGATGCACATGATATGCCAAACGCTCTCCTCCTCATCCTCACCTTTTTTTTTTTTCGAGACAGGGTTTCTCTGTATTGTTTTGGAGGCTGTCCTGAAACTCACTCTGTAGACCAGGCTGGCCTCGAACGCACAGAGATCCGCCTGTCTCTGCCTCCCGAGTGCTGGGATTAAAGGCGTGAGCCACCACCGCCCGGCCATCCTCACCTTCTTTATCTCCTGTCTTTTTTTACCTTCACAGCTCTCTGTCTTCTGGTCATATTGTCAGTGAATGACTTTTCTGCGAGATTACTAAGTTACTTGCTCCCGATAAGCAGTCCCCATTCAGGAAGCACCCTGGGAGGCTAGACACAGTTGACTTGTAGTAGCAGCTTTGAGGCAAGGGTGAGGAGGGTGGGCTGAGGCAGAAGATGTGTTTGAGCTTGGGAATTCAAGTAAGAGTTTAGCCTGAGAAAGAAGCAAGGGGAGGGTAGGAGGAAATGAAGGAGCCAGGTGGGTAGCCTAGAGCCGGGCGAAAGCTTCCATCCGCTCTCCATCGTGGAACACTATGGAGTGTTCAGTGGCCGTGCTCTGCAGTCCGTGCTCTCTCTCCCTGAGGGTGAAGGTAGCCAGGTTTCCAGTTTGTACTGGAGTTGTTTTCTGCCCTTTACCTTACACTGGGGCCTGGGCAGAACAGGGGTTGGATCACCATGAGATTCCATACTGGGGCATGGTCGAGAGGACAGAAGAATCATGGGGGTAATTGTGTAGGGACTGATAGAATCCAACAGAAACCTGGACCTCAGCAGAGGGAGTTGAGACAGAATGAGTTCGAAGAGTTTAAGGAACTGGCAGAGCTCTAGTAGGGTTACACGGAAACACACCAGAGTTGAAGGAGAATGAAGATGGAGGCTATAGACACCCGTGGGCCAGACATGATTTCAAAGATCCCTAAGCAACAGCGCACAGGCATCCTGCAGCACGGTGCATGGGCATCAGCCTCCCCATGGTGAGAGAGTCTTACCAGCTGGCACATGGCTGAGAGTCATGGCAACAGGTGTCTAGGAACACTACCTTCCCCCCCACACACACAGCATCCCCCAGCATCCTACCTGCCGTGTGCACATAACTGATGGATGAGTCCGAAGGGACAATTGTGTGTTAGGGTTGGAGCCAGGGTTCAGCCAAGTCCTAAGAGTGGCTGCAGTATGTGGAGAGTTTAATAATATCCGGCGTTTGTCAGCAGCAGCACAGGATCTCCCCTCACCACTTAAGCCACTGATAACCAATCTGCAGTGCCCTCTAACTGGGTATCACCACAGAGCCGACTATTAGCTGTTCTGACCTCCGGAGTCACATGCTGATCGATGCCCAGGAAATGCCTTCTCCCGAGATATTTCAAGCACCTCGAAACTCATCAAAGAGGATGAGAGATTTAAAGGACTGCTGAGCCTGGGTGTGTTTAGGACACTGCGGGGCGAGGGTCTACAGCCCGGTCCCTCTGACCGGCCCAAATGTGACTGTGACAACCCTGGGGGCTTCTAGGATTTCCTTCTCGTGGTGGCACTGAAGGCCGACTCACTAATAGCCCTGAATGTCTGGCTTTACAATGAATTCATCTGTGCGATGTTGTGAATCAGGGGGAGACACATATTTAGCGGGGGGAGAAACCTGCGGAAGACATCAAGAGGCTATGTGAAGTTGTGTGAGGAGTTTTTTCTTTGGCTATATGTGAATCCAGAGATTCGACTCTACAGAGATTTACTGTCCTCGTAGGATTGGAAATTCTGCCATTGTGTGGTATCCTTACACTCAGGCTCCCCGGAATGCAGCATTCAAATATGCATGCTCTTGAAAGGGCCAACAGCACAGCAACCAAAACAAGGCAACGGTACAGGGAGATTCTTCCAGAAAGCGAACACAAGCCAGAGACACACCCCGAATTTCAACTCCAGGCCTGCGTAGATAGGTATCCAAGGCTCTGCTCAGGGTCCCCCTCAACTGCCCCGTCAAGTGCCCAGCGAAGGGAACTTTGCCCAGCTCCCAGGCACCAGTGAGCCCACTGGTTGGTGAAATTATTTTGTCGAGTGGACGATGCCAGTGTAACAGAAAGGGAGGTGCCCGTGGCTGCAGGCCACACACAGTGTGGCCACAGGGAACACAGTGCTCCTGGCTCTGCTCCCACACACAGTGTGACCACACCAGCTTGAAGCACGAGTTTTGGAAAGGTTGCCTTGGCGCGTGATACACTTCCCGTGGCAGTGTGTGTGGACTGTGCTTTGAACTCAGTTTTAGGGCAAAGGTGGGAAATTTGAGGACACAGATGGCATCAGTAGGAAGTAACACCAGTTGGGTTCTGTGAGGGTCTGGCCAGACCCTATGATGGGCAGATTTGGAAACAAAGCCCTGAAGCTGTCTCCATTTCTTCTGTTGCTTTTGAGAGCTGAGGTCTGGCTTTGCAGACGAAAAGAAAAAGTTTGCGAGTAGGCACGCCCAACCATCACATTTAATAACACTGTAAAATTAATTTGGATTTCCCCCCCCACTGTTAGGCACAGTGCACATAGACTACACAGAAAAATCACGACAGTTTCTGCCTGTGGCTGTGCCTAGCGCGTGGATCCAGACATCGATTTGTGGAGTTCCCAGTTTGTAGCCTGTGGGCCTCTGCTATGCACGGCTGCAGGACGGTGGTTAATCTTGGTCGCTTGCTTGAAGGGACTTAGAATTGCCAGGGAAGCAATGTCCGGGCCTGTCTGTGAGGGGCTTTCCAGACTGGGTTAATGGGCATAGGAGACAACATAAACGTGGACGGCACCATTCCATGGACTGGGTTCTGGGCTGAGTCAAAGGACCAGCCAGCATCCATCTCTCTACTTCCTGGCTGTGGAAGCCATGGGACCAGGTACTTCAGCCTCCTGCCACCATGCCATCCCCACCGCGACAGACCACGCCCTCAACCATAGCTTCCCCACCATGACAGACCACGCCCTCAACCATGCCCTCCCCACCGTAACAGACCACGCCCTCAACCATAGCTTCTCCACCATGACAGACCACGCCCTCAACCATAGCTTCTCCACCATGACAGACCACGCCCTCAACCATGCCCTCCCCACCATGACAGACCATGCCCTCAACCATGCCCTCCCCACCGTGACAGACCACGCCCTCAAACTGTGGGCCGAAGGGAGCGCGTCCTCCCTCGAGTCACTTCTGGTGGGTGTTTTGTCACAGGAACAGAAAGTCATTAATACGTCCGGGAGACTGGAAAAGCCCATTCAGAGCTACATGCAGGAGGCTGGCTATCCTGACACAGAATGAAATGTTACAGGTAGCTACAGGTAGCAAGTACGCCTCTCTCAGCCCCCCGACCTAGCAGAACTGGAGACGGTAGCTAGGTCAAGGCAATTAGGAAATGAAAGACCAGCTTCCCATGTCTCTTTAAAGGCAAATTTATGTCCTGCGGTTGGAAGCCTACCTTGTTAAAACCGAGAGCTGTTTGGACTTTGTATTAATTAAACCCAGCATTCATCACCACTTTTCTGCATGTGCAGCAAAGCGTAAGATTGTCTATTAGTCTAACATAACATGCCAAGATGACGGCCATCGGACACTAGCATGAGATGAGGAAGTAATATTCTAAGATGACGCCCACGGGACAGTGGCAGAAGACAGGACAGGAATACTAATACGCTGTCAAAATTATCTTACTGTATAAAAGGAAAACATTAAGTACTGTGTTTACCGGTATTGTTATTGTGTGACAATCCACCTCTAAGAAATGGTGTCCTGGGGTTGGGGAGGGGGCTCAGCAGTTGAGAGCACTGGCTGCCCCACCAAGGGACCTGAGGTCAGTTCTCAGCACCCACGTCCAATAGCTCAGAACTGTCTGTAACTCCAGCTCTCCGGGATCTGACACCTCTGACCTCTGTAGGCAACACACATGTGCACACACAAACAGATATGCACACACATACACACATGCATACACACACATAAAGGGAGGGAGGGAGAGAGGGGGAGGGCAGGAATGGTGGAAAGATGCATTTTGTTTTGTTCCCTAGAGCACCAGGGAACCTGATGAAAGACGCCCCCACCCCGTGCACTGTGGACTGCACTGTCACCGCGGACGCACAGACAGCATCCGTCATAAAATAAACAGCTGAGCCGTTCTCAGCTGACTTGCTGCTGGCCTGCCGGTGGCAGTCTCCACATGCTCTTACTCACGTGTCGCTTACGTAGGGAACTCGACACCCATCTGAGTTGTTTTAGATGATCCCCTCGACACTAGTTCTCACAGGCTCAAGGGCACAACTTTGGGCATCTTTGAACACTCACTCCTCCAAGAGCCAAGCATTCCTCCGTACTCTGTGTATTCACCTGTGTTCATGCTCAGGAGGGATGCCCGGGTGAACAGATGCACGCGTGTGTGTGATGTAGGGGGTCACACGTCAATTTTGGGTTGTTCCTCAAGAGCCATCCACCTCCCTCAGGACTGAGGCTTGCTCACTCGGCCAGGGAGGGGAGCCAAGGAGCCCCGGGGATCCACCCACCTCACCTTCCTCAGCCGTGGAGTAGCAAGGGCACGCTGCCATGGCGGACTTTTTCAAGGTGAGTTCAGGGATTGAACTCGAGACCCCTAAGATGCCTGCAGCGCAAGCACTTTACCAACTCAAACTTCTCCGGGATCAATGCTGCACTGAGCTTTTAAGTAAAACAATGGAGTCGGTTCCGCGGGTCTTGGTGCCCTCTGTGACCCGTTTAAAAGATAGGCAAGCACGTGCTTGGATGGCAATGCGTTGCCTCTCTGAGGTTTTCACACCCCGTTCCCCCACATAATTTTACCCTAATGTTACAGAAGGTCATGCTTTGAAAATACTGTATCGATAATGCTATCTTCTCTGCTACAAATGTGTTTTGCAGCTGAAATTTATTAGTATTTATTTCGTCTGCAAGCTTGGAGCTATAAGTAGTTGTTTTCTGTTGTTCGTTGTTATGTTTGTTAGAGACAGGGTTTCTCTGTGGCTTTGGAGGTTGTCCTGGAACTCACTCTGTAGACCAGGCTGGCCTCGAACTCACAGAGATCCGCCTGCCTCTGCCTCCAGAGTGCTAGGATTAGAAGTGTGAGCCACCACCGCCCAGCTCATTGTTACTATATCATATCTCACATGTGCCAGTGTTTTTCCTATATGTCTGTTCACCGTGTGTTTGCCTGGTGCCTGCAGAGGCCAAAAGAGGGTGTTGGAGCCTCTGACCCTCCGCAAAAACGCCAGTGCTCACCACTGCTGAGCCATCTCTCTAGCCCCTGTTGTATTATTCTTAATGACTATTACTGGAATGTTTTATTAACGAAACGCGAGTGCATCTCAAAGTTTGAAATGTGTGTGTTGGCCACAGCAAGTAAAATGCTACCGAGACTCCACACACTGATCTAGTGGACTCTTTTCTTCGTTCACATAATCCTGATGGAAATTATTCAAAGCTGAAATAAGGACACTCACGTCAGCTCAGTCCTAATTATCTCTTAATGACACTGGCTGGAAATGGAGTTTAGTTGTAACGGTTTTTTGCTCTTGATGTCCAGGGCTAGTTACCCCCAAATCACACAGGAGCCTATCGACAGCAATTGTGCTCCTGTGATCTTGCTTCTGGCCCTTCAAAGGCCCATTTCAATAGCTCGAACTACAAAGGGTGAATTATCAAGTCATTAGGATGAATCGCTTTAGTTCCAGGGGACTGTGGTGAGCCACGAATGTTTCACGGAGATCTATCAAATGACTATTAGCTGCTAAACTCATTCTGGTATTGTTCATGCCCCTCTAAAATTAGGTAGAACTGGAACTTGTCCATTTTGTCCTTTTTCCCCGTGAAACAAAGGCATTTATCATTTTTCCAAACTTGCCTATTTGAAACGGCATTGTGTGGAGTGGGATCAGACAACTTGATATTCAGGAGATAAACAGATAATCCTCACTTTATAGTTGAAGATTATCAAGTAATAATTACTAACCTATCAAAATCTGAGAGAGAGAGAGAGAGAGAGAGAGAGAGAGAGAGAGAGAGAGAGAGAGAGAGAGACCTTGAGCCTATCTGAATGAAGCTGGGTTTAAGCCCAGTACATGATCCCATCAGTTTACGTCTTAGGGGATGTTTATCCTATCTTCATAAATTGACAGGGACAATATGTAATAAAGACAGAACTCAAAAGTATATATTAACCCGCTCATACTGTGGTCATTGTATTCTACAGTACCATCGTGTATTGTTGTATATACTGTGAAAGTGCATGGCAGAAGATGAATTTGTTTGTAGAAGAGAGGCTATAAAATGGCAGTAAAAAGACATAGTATTGCCATAAAAATAGAAATATAAATTCAAAATATCCCATTTTAAAATAAAAAGTCATGAAATTATTGCATCTTTGGTTCTATATAAATATTTTTAAAAACTTCCCTTGGGGCTAGAGACGGCTCCGCTGTGAGGAGCATTTCCTTCTCTTCCAGGTGACCTGAGTTCAGGTCCCAACACTTAGGTCCCTCTAGCTCCAGGAGCCTGTCCCTCTAGCTCCAGGAGCTCCTACGCCCCTTTCCCAACCTCACAGGCACCCACACACGCACGGCGCGCACTCACACACACACACACACACATCCAGACACATAAAAAGATAAAACTCAAAATGCCACCCTTCACATGTTTCATTTCACAAGAATAAAACGGCGATTTGCTGAGAGTAAACAGACTTTTTTCCCTCCTCCTCCGAAATCTTGTAAAATATGCAACTGCAAGTGTTCACTTGCTCTTTTCTTAAGGTTTATCTTTATTGTTTTAAATTGTGTATCTGTATATATGTAAGTGAGAAGTCTCTGTGGAGGCCACGGTTGTTGGATGACACTGGGCTGGGGTTACAAGTGGTTGTGAGCTGTCTGACCTGAGTCCCGGGAACCAGCTCGAGGTCTGTGAAAGAGCAGTACATGGCCCTAACCTCCCCGCCACCTCTCTAGCCCCTCACTTATTCAAAGCATCTAACGTGAGATTTTCCACAGGAACTGATCTCCCAGGTGACAGAGGGCAGAATGGAGAAAGGGAGTCACCCAGGTCACTTCCACGCTCACCAGTAGGAGCAGGTGCCCCTATCTGACCAGAGGGTGGGATGATCTCTCCCCCAGAATCAGAGTCCTCCAGGCTGTCCCCAAGAGTCGCCCCCCCCAAAGCCTGCCCTGTTGCACTAAGGAGGTATTGCTGGGAAGACCCTTCTCCTGCTTGCCATGCTCCCAGTTTCCGCATCCCAGTGGGAAACCCTCACAGAAGCAAGGAAAGGCTTTCTCTGCAGTAGCATCCTACAGCACATAGTAGGCACTTAGCAATGCAAATCAGTGGAATCCAGCGGTAGAACTGATGGCAAAGATGGAGGGAATTCACAACGGAGTCTCTCCCTTCTTTACAGATGCACCTGCAAACAGACTTGACACACCAGTATCTGCAGTGCCACTAGAGAGACCCCTAAGGCTCGAGGCAATGTTGCCAGTGACTTATGATGTCTATCGGTGTCATCCACGACTGACACCATCTGTTGGCCTCTTCCATCGTGGAATGGGATTTTATCTGGTCATCACACTGACTTGAAGTCTCTGCACACAGATGGCTTAAGTTTTATTTATTTGGTGCAACAAAAATGCATTAGAAAAGAATGAAGCGCTAACTATTACAAGAATCTGGCACACCCGTTTCCAAGCTAGAGTAGTATCCCTGTGTTGTTCTCGGCTAAAACCCTTTAGAACTGAAATTCCATGAGGCACCTTTAAGTGAGTCCAGGGTTCTTAGGCCTTTTTTGCTCTCGGGGATTTGTGACTGTCAACCCTTCTTGCCTGCCCCACTGTCTAGAAAGTGATTTCTCCTCTTCAAAGGTCCTAGACAGCAATGCCATTCCCATTTATAGTTTTAAACAGGAAAAGAGGGGACTGGGGTGTGGCTCAAGTGACCGGGCACTTGCCTAACATGCATGAGGCTCTGGATTTAATCCCCAGTACCATACAAGCCTAGGGTGGTACAGATCCCTGCAATATGGGCTATGAGAGAGAGAGAGAGAGAGAGAGAGAGAGAGAGAGAGAGAGAGAGAGAGAGAGAGAGAGAGAGAGAGAGAGAGAAGGGGTGGGAGAGGGAGAGAATGAGAATGTATCCAGTTAAAAATAACAAACCACTTCCATATATCCCAAGACAATCCAAAGGAGTGAGTATGTTTTAGCTCCAAGCAGGAAGTCGTTTAGATTTTTCGCCGCCAACCCAAACGAGCTTAGATAATCCTTTGCCATATGGTACCAGGTTCACAGCAGAGTAGCAATCTGCCTGGCAGCAAGAGAAGTAAGCAGGTCGTGGAGAGTTTTGACCAGCATAAAAGAAAACAATCATATCCTCTGTCTACCCGGGAGAGGATGCGAGACTGTGCTCCTGGCAACAGCTGGCTACGGTTCCGCCAGGCCGAGGAGGTCTCAGGAGAACTCTGCAAGCCCAGGTTCAGCCCATCGCCTGCCTCAGTGTCTCTCCCAGGACCCTGACATTGAAGGCCAGGGGATGCTGTCATAACTCCCATGCGCCTTTTTGCAAAAGCCAAGCAATGTTGCAGCTTTGGAGTTATCACTTAGGGGTTGCTGCGCTTTCCAGAGAGGAGTGGCTGTAGTGAGCTCAGAGTGGAGGGCAGATTGTCTCCACTCCTCTCCTGCCTTCGCCTCAGCATATTCCAGCAGCCCAGGTCCCGCGCCTGAGGTGAAGGTTATTTTGTGGTTGGTCACCCTCAATGCCCTTTATGACAGGGGTGGAGCTAAAGTCAGTTCCTAGAGAAGTGAACCACGCCTAGGAAAGAGATACCAATGGATTGTCTGCTGAAAGTAACATTATACGGACTGAACTTGTTATATTTACGAATATGTATGTAGGATTAGGAATATATATATATATGTAGGAATATGTGTATGTATACATACATACAATAACAATTAGCGGGAAAAAAAGAAGCCATGAATTTGCAGGAGAGTAAGGGGGGATATAAGGGAGGGTTTGGTGGGAGGAAAGGGAAGGGAGAAATGTTGCAATTAAATTAACAATCTCAAAAGTTAAAAAATATCATCAAGACACAAAGATACAGTCAGTATCAGTACAGCGTCTGTTGTGCAAACACAGGAACTTGAGTTTTAAGCCTCTGCATCTCCATAAAAAGCTGGGCATGATAGCACGTGTCTGTAATCCCGCACCGGGGAGGTGGGGACAGCACCCCTGGAGCTCATCGGCCAGATGAGACCCTGTCTCAAAAAGTAAGGTGGAGAGTGATTAAGGGAGACACTCGGGTACATGCAGGCGCCCCATACATGCATGCAACATACACACACATGAGCACATGCACACACATACAGATGATAACTGTCAGTAATTATTGTGAGGAAGAACAGGCAAGCCTCCTTACTGAGGCTCTCTAGTTGTTTCTATAATATAATTTTTTCTAATAGGGACCTTAACATTCACATTTGCTTCTGAAGACTGTGCCTTGGATGGCATTTCAGTGTCATTTGCCCTAGAATGGAGACCACTGAATTGGGTGTCTGTGGCATTCTGGTGAGCTGGAATGCAGTCCCTGTCACCAACATGCAACGGTCTTCCTTCATGCAGCACCAGGCAGAGAAGGGGCCACAGTTGCAGGGCCTAGCCAGGAGTTTGCTCACATCTGGCAGATGAAAGTAGTCTCCAGGCATTGCCTCAAAAGCAATGACAGAACCCAGAACAGCAGGACCCCGGAATGCCCCGCGGGCCTTGCATGGAGTCTTGTCCTGACCTCGCTGCAGGCCTACTGGTCCCTGGACACATAACTGTGTGGAGAATGAGCCAACTTCGTGGCTGCATGCAATGGGAAGGGAGGAACTGACCGACCACCGCGTGACCACGGCCGTCCACCCCCACACTCCAGGGCCCTGCTGGTGTTCTCTCTCCAGTTCATAAATCAAAATACCCTTTGGGTTCATGCACGGTTCTACCACAGACCAGACACCCCCACTCCTAGTTCCCTTCACTGTTCCCTTTCCCTCCCCCTGACCACAGAACAACAGGCTTCTTGACTCAATAGATCATGCGTCTTGTCACTTTGATACTGACTCTTGGGAGTGTTCAGGCGTCTGTCCCGGGCTGCCCCTGGGGTTCTGACAGGATGTGTCCTCAGCTGCAGCCACTAAGAGCACCGCCTGTGTACACTCACTGTGTTCCCTTTCAAAAGGGCCCTGCCCACCTCCTCTCTCTCTCTCTCTCTCTTTCTCTGTCTCTCTTTCTTTCTCTCGGTCTCTCCCCTCTCTCTCTCTCTCTCGGCCTCTCTCCTTTGCTGCTTCTCTCTCCAGAGGTCAGTCTCCCTCCTCTGTCCCCTCCTTTTCCCATTCCCTTTCCCCTGGTTTAAAAACAACAAAAAATCCTCCAAAGGAGGTCAGTCACAAGGCATCTTTTTTTCTCTCGCGCACGCGCTGCTTTTTATAAACTACAACAACACTGAGGTCATTTCATGCTATCACAGACATGATCTTAAGACAACAGTTTTCTTCCAGGCCCCAAACTCCAGCGATCCCAGTCAGGTGAGCTTGTGTCTCCAGGGGGGACACTCCCCATCCTCTGACCGACACCCATCCCCCCTCTATCTTCCGGGCTGCTCCTGGAATCCAGAAGACCCACCCACACAGGAAAGACATAAGCCCTTCCAGGCCCCAAACTCCAGCAATCCCAGTCAGCTTCAGCTTCAGGAAGGAAGGAGACCAGTGGAGACGGAAAGACCCCACCAGCACCCACTGGAAGAAGAGATGGGAAGAAGACAGAGTAAGAGCTCACTCAGCAATCAAAAGACCAACATGACTCCACCAGAATCTAGGGAACCAATGCCAGCAAGACCTGAAAAGCACTACATAGATGAAGCAGAGGAGACAGACCTTAAAAATCATTTTATGAAGATGATAGAGACCCTCAAAGAAGAAACGAGGGAATCCCTTAAAGAAATAGAGGAAAAACAAACAAAAAAATCCATGAAATGGGGGAAATATTCAAGAAATAAACAAATATCTCAAAGAATCTAAAGAGTACCAAGAAAAAACAACCAAACAAATGAAGGAAACAGCTCAAACAGTTGAAGGATTGAAAGCTGAAATAGAAAAGATAAAGAAAACACAGAATGAGGGGATGGTGGAAATAGAAAAGCTGGGTAAATGATCAGGAACTACAGATGCAAGTATCACCAATAGAATACAAGAGATAGAAGAGAGAATCTCAGGTGTTGAAGACTCATTAGAGGATATACAGTTGTCAACCAAAGAAAATCTCAAAACCAACAAATCCCTAACACAAAATATCCAGGAAATATGGGACACCGTGAAGAAGCCAAATCTGAGAATAATAGGTATAGAAGAAGGCGAAGAAATACAGCTCAAAGGTACAGAAAACATATTCAACAAAATCATAGAAGAAAACTTCCCTAACCTAAAGAAGGATATGCCTATGAAAATACAAGAATCTTACAGAACACCAAATAGGCTGGACCAGAAAAAGAAGTCACCTCGCCATATAATAATCAAAACATCAAACCTACAGAATAAAGAGAAAATATTAAGAGCAGCTAAAGAAAAAGGCCAAGTAACATATAAAGGCAGACCTATCCGAATTACATCTGACTTCTCAATGGAAACAATGAAAGCCAGAAGATCCTGGACAGATGTCCTACAAATGCTAAGGGAACAATGATGCCAGCCCAGACTACTATATCCAGCAAAGCTTTCAATTACCATAGATGGAGAAAACAAAATATTCCATGACAAAGCCAGATTTAAACAATACATATCCATGAATCCAGCTCTACAGAAAGTGCTAGAAGAAAAACCTAGATCCAAGGAAGATAACTACACTCACAAAGACACGGGCAATATATAATCCCATTTTACAAAACACTAAAAGAAAAAGGGAAGAGAAACTACACAAAATAACTTCAGTACCAATAAATCAAGCACAAACAAGAATCATCAATCAATGGTCATTGATATCCCTCAATGTCAAAGGCCTCAACTTGCCTATAAAAAGACACAGACTACCAGAATGGATACAAAGACAGAACCCATCCTTCTGCTGCATAAAAGAAACACACCTCAATATCAAAGACAGACGGTATCTCAGAATAAAGGGTTGGGAAAAGATTTTCCAATCAAACGGACCCAAGAAACAAGCAGGTGTAGCAATCCTAATATCTAACAAACTAGACTTCAAACTAAAAATCAAAAGAGATGAAGAAGGACATTTCATACTCAAAGGAAAAGTCCATCGAGATGAACTCTCAATTTTAAACATCTATGCCCCAAATACAACGGCACCTACATTTGTGAAAGAAACATTACTAAAGCTCAAATTGCTTTAAAATCTCACACACTAATAGTAGGAGACTTCAACACTCCGCTCTCACCGCTAGACAGGACCTCCAGACAGAAACTTAACAAAGAAACAAAAGAACTAATAGATGTTATGACCCGCTGGGCGGTGGTGGCGCAAGCCTTAAATCCCAGCACTCGGGAGGCAGAGGCAGGTGGATCTCAGTGAGTTCGAGGCTGGGCTGGACCGACAGCCTCCAAAACAACACAGAGAAACCTTGTCTCATAAAAACCAAAAAAAAAAAAAAGTAGTTATGACCCAACTGGGTTTAACAGACATCTATAGAACATTCCACCCAAACACAAAAGGATATACCTTCTTCTCGGCACCACATGGAACCTTCTCTAAAATTGACCACATAATAGGAAACATAGCAAATCTCCACAGATACAAAAAAATTGGAATAACCCCCTGTTATCTTATCAGACCACCATGTATTAAAATTAGAATTCAACAATAACACAAATCGCAGAAACCCTACAAACTCATGGAAATTAAACAATGCACAATTGCACCATCCCTGGGTAAAGGAAGAAATAAAAAAAGAAATTAAAGACTTCCTGGAATTCAATGAGAATGAAGACACAACATACGCAAACTTATGGGACACTTTGAAAACAGTGCTGAAAGTTCATAGCACTAAGTGCCCACATGAAAAAACTGGAGAACAGTCATACTAGAGAATTAATAGCACAGCTGAATGTTCTAGAACAAAAAGAAGCAAACTCACCCAGGAGGAGCAGACGCCAGGAAATAATCAAATTGAGGGCTGAGATCAATCAAGTAGAAACCAAGAAAACATTGAGAAGAATAATTGAAACAAAGAGTTGGTTCTTTGAGAAAATCAACAAAACAGACAAACCTCTGTCCAAACTAACCAAAAGACCGAGAGAGAGCATGCTAATTAACAAAATCAGAAATGAAAAAGGGGACATTAACAACGGACACTGAGGAAATCCAGAGAATCATCAGGGAATACTTTGAAAATCTGTATTCCACAAAATTTGAAATTTTAAAGGAAATGGACAATTTCCTGGATAGATATTACTTGCCAAAACTAAATCAAGAGCAGATAAACAATCTAAACAGACCTATAACCCTTAATGAAATAGAAGCAGTCATCAAAAGTCTCCCAAACAAAAAAAGCCCAGACCCAGATGGCTTCAGTGCAGAATTCTACCAGAAATTCAAAGAAGAGCTACTCCAATAATCCTCAAAGTATTCCACACAATAGAAGCAGGAGGCTCAATGCCAAACTCTTTTTATGAGGCTACAATTACCTTGATATCCAAGCCACACAAAGACACAACTAAGAAAGAGAACTATAGACCAATTTCCCTCATGAACATCGATGCAAAAATACTCAATAAAATACTAGCAAACCGGATTCAAGAACACATCAGAAAAATCATCCACCGTGATCAAGTAGGCTTCATCCCAGGAATGCAGGGATGGTTCAACATTAGAAAATCTATCAATGTAATCCACCATATTAACAAACTGCGAAAGAAAAACCACATGATCATCTCACTAGATGCTGAAAAAGCCTTTGACAAAATCCAGCACCCCTTCATGATAAAGGTCCTAGAGAGATCAGGAGTAACAGGAACATACCTGAATATAATAAAAGCAATATAGGGTAAACCAACAGCTAACATCAAACTAAATGGAGAGAAACTCAATGCAATTCCTCTAAAATCAGGAACAAGACAAGGCTGTCCACTCTCTCCATATCTCTTCAATATTGTACTTGAAGTTCTAGCTACAGCAATAACACAAAAGGAGATAAAGGGGATATAAATAGGAAAAGAAGTCAAACTTTCACTATTTGCAGATGATATGATAGTTTACATAAGTGACCTGAAAAACTCCACAAGAGAACTCCTAGAGCTGATAAACATCTTCAACAATGTGGCAGAATACAAGGTAAACTCAAAAAAATCAGTGGCCAGATGATGAAGTGACTGAGAAGGAAATCAGAGAAACATCACCCTTTACAATAGGCATAAACAGCATCAAATATCTGGGGATAATGTTAACCAAGTAAATTAAAGACCTGTATATCAAGAACTTTGTGTCTTTAAAGAAAGAAATCAAAGAAGATACCAGAAAATGGAAAAGCATCAAAACCGAGAAGGAAAGTGAATTTAAAGTATTCAACTCAATGTGCGTAACCCCCACGGCTTCCTTTCAGGTTTTTCTCTCTGGACCGCAAGGCAGCTGTTTCTCCCAAAGGATAAATTCTCAACTCTCAACAGCCAAAGACGGGTTAATCGTGCTTTAAAAAATGCACTCCTTGAATCAAACCACTTCATTGGCTTGCATATATATAATCTGTTTAGGAAAATAGTTTCACTGAGTGCAGATTGCCATTGGCAGCTTGTTAAATTGGCAGTTGTGTGATTTTGACACACCCTCTCTTAGTCAGATCGGAGTATTTATTCAATAAGGGTTTGAGAAGAAAGATTGTATGTTTCCTATGAAAAATTCAATACGTGTCCTATTCAAGCAATCATGCTCTAAAATTGATTTCTATGTCTGGCCTGTGTAATTTTCAAATATGTGAATAGAACCCAAGGAACGAGATTTCCTTTGCCTTCTATGCATGGCTGCAGATGAGGTCTCCATTAAGATCATTTTCACCTTTAGAAAGATTTAAAGGACACACTAATAAGAGCTAACTTCCAAACAGGGAACATTAGCACTGACCCTAGGCAAACGCTATGTACAGTTAATGCCCCCCAGAAGGCAGCACTTCCTACTTTCACTGACCCTTCCTTTCAAACAATCACAAAATATGTCAGAAAAGCAGGCAGTCTCCCTAAGATCAAGCAGTATTTCTATAAAGGCTACATGACAACAATGCTTAGGACCAAAAACGCTATGGTTGGATCCAAATACTTTAGCCATGGGCTCGTCATTCTGTGTAGTCTTCCAAAAAAACAGCAACCGTGTCAGAGCGTACGGCCGAGATGACAGGGAGGAGCATGGACTTTCAGGGACGCCAGGAGGGGCTGTGTCTCTGCCACTGGCCCCTCACAGCACAGAGGCTCCTCCCCACAGCAGCTCCACAGGAAATTAAGGCCATAAAAGAGGCAGGAATAAACCAACGGTTATTAGTGAAGCCACCACATGGCCAGATGTTAGCAGCTTTGCCTTTGAGCTGGATATGCTGTGAGGGTTAGCATCGCTGATGCAGGGAGCTGGAGAGGTGGCTCGGGGAGTACGAGCGTGCGTTGCTCTTGCAGAGGCCCGAGGTTCAGTTCCATGTAACCACAGGGTGGCTCACAACCATTTGTAACTCTCATTCCAGTGCCGCCTTCTTCTGACCTCTGTAGGCAACGGGCATGCGTGTGGTGCGCATATACACATGTAGGCAAAACGCTCATGCAGGTAAGTAAGCTTTAGAAAATAATGGGTGCGTGGAAACACTTAGGACAGTGCCTGCTGTATTATACATATGTGTGTGTGTGTGTGTATATAAACTTAATAACAGTTCGAATCCTGAAATAACCATTTTGACGTTCCATAGGAGACGAGGAGAGTAAGGAAGAAACAACACTCCGATGTCATCTTTCTGTCCACCAGCACCAGGGTTAAGTGAGACTCAATAGGTTACGGGAGTTTCAGAAAGAACAAAGCACATTCTTCTCCTGTACATGGGCGATCACCGTCACCGTTGTGCTTTGGGTTCTACAGTTACTACAGTCCTTAGCTTTTACAGGTGTCACCTGGAGCTTTTGTGCGCTGACCTGAGAATAGCTACCTTAGCTGGAAAGTGTCAATTAGATCAACAATTCCCTCAGAGCATTAGACAGGGCAGCTCCAGGGTGGAGTCCAGTTCTCTCTGCCGACACCCACTACAAGTGCTGCCATCTGCACCACTGATGGGAGATGTCATTCTGTAAATATGTCTCTCTCATTGGTTGATGCATAAAACACTGTTGGCCAATAGGGAAGCAAGATAAGCAGGACTAGGAGGGAAAGAGGATTCTGAGAAATGTAGTCAAGTCTTCATGTGTGTGATCCTGGGAGGAGAGGATGCATGAGTCTGGCGTTCTCGGTAAGATAAGATCTTGTAGAAATATTTATATGTTAATACTCAAGACAGGTCTAGCCAATAAGAAGCACTAGACATTGGCTGACACATTGTAACTAATAGAGTCTCTGTGTGTTATTTGGTGGTTCTGAAGCGTCGACAGGACCCAGGCGGGAATCTCGCAACACACCAACACACCACCACTTGGATGCATGGTGCATCCTTCAGTGTACATTCAGAGACTGGAAAGCACAAGACTCTGTCAGGTTAAGATAAATGTGTTGGGCACCCATACCTGCTTAAAGTATCCCAACGCTCTTCACTTGTACCAATTAAAATGCAATGCTTGCACGCGTGTATATGTGTGTGCCCATTTGTAGGTGGCTGTGCTCACCTGCGTGTGTACATGCGGAGGCCAGGGATCAACTTCTGAGCCTTCGTCTGTCACTCCCCGCCTGACGTCTTTGAGACATCTGTTACTGAACCTGGAGCTCACAGATCTGGGTAGGCCGGCTGGCCCTCAGGACGCTCCTGTTCCCACGCCTACCCTGAGCATGAGGATAAAGACGCGCGCTGCCATGTCCCACTTTTTGGTTTGGGTTTTTTTATAATGGAAGACAAAGTTTATGGTAGAAAAAAAAGAGAGAGAGAGCAGCCAGAGACTGGGGCGTCTGAGAGGGTCCAGAGTGGACATGACCCTGAGCCGAGCCGTGTGAGGAGAGGGGGAGGGGGAGGGGAAAGAAGGGATGAGGTGCTGCTGCCGAGAGGGTTAGGGTCAAAATGGGCCCACGCCCCGTTTTTTTGTTTTTGTTTTTGTTTTTGCTTGGATACTAGGGATCCAATTTCCAGGTACCACACTTGCGTAGCAAGTGCTTAAGCCAATGAACCATCTCCCCAGCCCCAAATATTAATAATGCATAAAAAAGTACATGAAATCTTTTATCTGTTGAGGCAGAGCTGAATCGTCTGGACCAACATTAAAAGACATGCAAAATAAGATTCAAGGACAGCCGGGCGTTGGTGGCACACGCCTTTAATCAGAGCACTCGGGAGGCAGAGGCAGGCGGATCTCTGTGAGTTGGAGGCCAGCCTGGTCTACAGAGCGAGTTCCAGGACAGCCTCCAAAGACATAGAGAAACCCTGTCTCAACAAAAATAAAAATCAAGATTCAATGACTAACAAGCCGCACAGGAGATTCTAAACAGATGTCAGACACATGACATCTAACATCATGTCCCAACTGAAAATTGCCTTTGGTGCTGATGTGACTTAAAATCTGCTGCAGGTTGAGCACGGTCTAGGTTTTATACTCTACAATGACTATACTTAAAGGAAAACATGCAAAAAACCGCTGGTAGCCTTTCTTGTTATAAACATCATTTTATATGAGTCCTTCTATGGCAGCAAAGTCAAGGTGGTCTTTTCCATGTGGGCGGAGTAGACAGCACGGGACTCTGTAGACGTAAATCCCCCATCTCGCCTTGCCATCCTGGGGATACGAGGAAGGCTGGGAGACCACCACATGTGAAAGTCCACCTGTCCCTGGACTTTGCTCCTCTACCAACACCACCTTCTGCGGGGGAAGGACCTAATTCAAAACTGGGTTTTTTTAAAAAGGTATTGAGACAAAAGTCCTTAAACGCACATGAAATCAAATGCTACCTTTTGAACCTGAGAAACTTATACATCTTTTTTTTTGAATTTTAAATTTTTTTTAAATTTTATTATTTTTTAAAAATTTTAAATAGCTTGTTTTACATGTCAATCCCAGTTCCCTCTCCCTCCCCACCTCCCGCACTCCCCTTTCCCCCCACCCTCCCACCCTATTGCCAAATCCTTCCACATAGGGGATATCAGAGTCTGTCATTTTACTCTGGGTAGGGTCCAGGCACTCCCCCTAAGAGTCCAGGCTGAGAGAGAATCCCTCTTTGTGCTATAGGCACACGAAGACTGTCGGTAAAACTATACTGATGCTTCTCATGAGAATAACTCGAAGAAAAATCTGGATAGAGACCCCTGACTTCATGCCTCAAAGCAGAGATGATAAACTGATTTCACACCAACTCAAAGTCGCTGACTATAAGACCCTAACTGGAAGGGGCTGGAGTGGTAGCACAGAAGTTTGAGTCACGACACCCTCAGGGCAGCTCAGAACCATCTATAATTCCAGGAGATCCAACGAGCTCTTCTTCCTGGCCTCTGTGGGCACTAGGGCATGCATGCTGTGCAGATATACATGCAGATAAACCATACACATACATAAAATAAATGAAGTTAAATTTAAAAGCTATGATAGAATTGAAACTATAAAAATCTTTAAAAGAAAAAAGTCCCTGGCCGATGTCAGTGAGTGAGAATGTGCCCCTTGCTCTGACCAGAGACATAGAAAGAATTAGTAACAGGGGATTACTGAAAAGAATGAAGTCTGTTAGGTCATTACAGCAAGTAAAATGGCAGACTTATGTAAGATATCTATCTTTACACTAGGGATTTTTGGACTATATCTTTACATCCACGGGTCCAGGAGTGGGATAAGTAGGAGAACAGAGTCAGCCTTCCGTCTTTCTCTTTTGAACTTCAAGCCGCATCCCTAACTCCCACATGTGCCCGGTCCTCTCTAGACCTCCCTGCACATCTATCCCTCCAATCTCTCAGTCTTTCACCGTGTGTCGCTACTTCTCTCGCATTCCCAGTCTCTACTTCATAAACATGGTCTGGATTAAAAAGAATTAACTCACTCAAGACTGCTGGGCAGCCTTTATCAGATTCTCTCGTCTGCAAGGAAATCAGTTACCAACCAGGCTTTCAGAGTTACTATCCATTCTGAGACGGTAAGGTATCCCAAATGTAAAGTATTTAGGGATTCCCTCTATCAGGAACCAATATTTTGTTCCCCTAGCCCTCCTTCCAACAGACGGAGTTGGCTGTATGCCGAGCCATGACCTGGCATGGAAGAGTAACATGTGGGGTATGATCAGAATAACATGCCGGGTATGATCAGAATAGCGGAGTGAACTTTCACAGAAACGCCAGCCCTGCGTGTGCAGACGTTCCTAGGGGACGTTTCTGCGCAGCCACACAGCGGAGGCTGCGCAGTCACACCTATGCTTCAGAGACTTTGGACGTTTCTTTAAAATTTTCTTTGAGGGTTGAGAAATATCAATGTCGTCAGCTCGGAACACATCTCTGAAATTTTGAGTGTGTGTTTTTATTTTTTTTAAATCCATTAAAAGCCATTTGGATTTAAATACAACACTCAAGCTTTTAGTTAAGTATCACTTGAAGCTAAAGACAAAACATAGCTTAAGAGTAAGTTAGTCTACCCCTTCTAATGTTGGAGTCTACCTGCACATGTTGAGCACACATTATCGGCAGGACACAACACGGTTCATAACTAGTTCTGAAAGTCATTCAAGGCTTTAAAAATAACCGTAGGATCTCCTCAGGTCTCTGCATCAGATGGGAATGGACTGGTGTTTTTATATATGAATATTCTGTTTTTAAAACACAATTCCCAGGCAGGCAGCTTGGCCGACAAAAGCGCTTGGCACATAAGCCTGGAGATCTGAATGCAGTTCCCAGGTCTCAGGTAAAGACGGAAGATGCAATGGTGCACACCCTTAATCCTAGCACTTCCACAAGATAAAACGCAGGGACAGGAGAGATGCCTGGAATTCTTGACAGCCGGCTAGACTGGAGTAGGGTGCCCGGCCCCAACCGGGAAAGACCAGGCTGAAAGCAACGTGAAAACTGACTTCCCCAAAGATGTCCTGACCTCCATATGCATTGTGTGGCACGTGGCACTTGTGTGCACAGGCTTTCAACACACACACACACACTCTCTTTGTTTTACAAACAAGAGGGAAAGAAGGACCCTTGAAGGTTAGTGTAACCAGTGCCCAGTCTCTCCATCTGGATTAGCATATTTGGAGGAGGAATGCCATGCCAAGCAGGCCTCCTGGGCTGGCACAGAGCCAGGTTTCCTTGGCAACCGCCTCTCTAAATCTGACGCCAAGCGCCACCTGCTGTCCACACCAAGCAAGCACAACAAGCAGGAATGCATTTGGGGAATCTAAAGGGGGAGCTGCAGGTTTATGGAGGGATGTTGTAAACAGGACCAAGAAGTCTGAAAGCAGGATGGATTGTTACACTCCCTGGCCACGTTACATACATGGGTACCACGAGAGATCAGAGTGTAACATAACTGACCTATTCACGTGAATGCGTCTGTGTGTGTGCTCGCGCGCACCAGGGTTACAAGAAGCATGCCAGCACAGATTTTTCTTTTAGTGGACTGTAGGGGGATTGAACTCTAATTGGCGTGTTTTCAAATCAAGCACTTTCCTGGCGGAGGTGTCACCCCAGCCTATACCTGACGATCTTAGAAAACAGAAAGTCCCTGTGTACAGGGCGTGGGGATAGGAAGTCCTGCAACCTCACTTCCACTTTGCGTTCGTCAGCAGATGACTCACGGCAGGTTTCCGTCTATTCCCTACATAGGTGAGTTAACTCAAACCTTGTGAGGCGCACATGAAAGCCGTGGGGCTTAAGTTGCAATGGAGACATTAATATCACTTAGGAATGAGCTCACGAGGGTTGGCGCATTTCCCGAGTCCACACAGCACGCATGTGTGTCAGAGCTGGAGTGGAAATGTCCTGCTTGGCCCCTGGTTTGCTATTCACTTGTCTGCCGGTTAACATTTGTCTACCGATGAAAATTATATCTGTGTCGTGACAAGTCAACCACACACCACACCACACAGCACATGTGATGATGCCTCCACTGCCACACCCCGGGATAAGTTGCACCCTGCATGACTTAGGGCGGCTGCTTCTCCTGTTATCAATGCATTGGAGGCAGGTTTTAGGATGGTTAGCCCTCAGGTGTCATTTCTCAGACACAACATCCAACAGCGTAAAGGGGAGTGTGAGAACAACAGTTCAATAGTGTTAAGGATGCGCGTGAGGACAACAGTTCAACAGTGTTAAGGATGCGCGTGAGGACAACAGTTCAACAGTGTTAAGGATGCGTGTGAGGAAAACAGTCCATCAGTGTTAAAAGTGAGCACGAGAACAACACTCCCAATGCTCAGGAAACTGGTAACTTCCTCAGCAGAGAAAGAAAGGGATCAGGATCTTCACAGGAGGCCTCCACTGTAATATAGTAGCTTTTGTGTTTAATGCTGGGGCCCAGTGCACAAAACTCACTCTATTACTCTCTATACCTTCGTCTTTAAAACTCAGTGTGTAAATGTGAAAGAAGAAAACACCCAGAGAAAAGAAAAGGTAAGGAAGACATATGGGAAAGCCAGCTGAAAACCGCCTCGAGGAAACTGAAAGAACTGTGAAGAGGACACATGCTCAGTCGTCCTCCAAGGACTTAAGTTCAAGTCCTAGGAAAGGGCTGGAGAGATGGCTCAACACGCAGCAGACTTTGCTGCTCATCCTGAAGACCCCAGTTCCATTCCTCCCCGTATTGGTTTACAACTGCTGTAGCAACAACTCCAGGGGGCAATATCCTCTTACTGGGTTCCATGGATACCCACACAAATGTTCATGCAGGCACACAGATACACACACACACACACACACACAAATCTTTGAAAAAATTAAAAATAAATGAAAATGGTAATGTAGCATACAAAATCTTGTAGAATACAGAAAAGCAGTATTATGAGTCTATAGCAATAAAACACATTGAAAATAAAAATCCTCAGACTGCACAAGAATGTCCTTCTACAACTGAGAGAAGTAAAAAATTAAACTGAAATTTTGTACAAGGAAAGAAATTATCAAAGCAAATGGATCAGATCATAATATAAAAAGATACAAAATATCAACAAAACAGAGTTTGTGTTCAAGTAGAAGCAAGATTGACATTTAAGACTAACCAAGAGAAAGCTGGGACACCAAAACAAAACTAGAGATGAAAAGAGAGAAATCACAATGGACAGCTACAGAAATGCAAAGGATCATAAATTACTTTGAACAGCTGTTGACAAAATGCTGAAAAGCCCACACAACCTAAGCCATCACAAAACATTGAAACACTTCCAAACTAGCCCTACGCTGATACCAAATTCCAGAAAATATAAACAAGACAATAGCAGTATCTCCAAATCATGATGAACACAGACATCTTCCAAATTCTTCTATCTTCCTCCAAATGCTAGCAAATCAAATTCATAGCACACCAGAAAGACAACACACCATGATCATGTAAGATCCATGCCTAGAAAAAAAAAAAGATTCATGCCTAGGACAAAAGGATGGTTCAATACACACACATTGATAAGTATGATACAACAGGAATATAAACAAATTATTAATGTTAATAGAGAAAAATACTAAGAACTATATATTAAAACTACACAACCAGTTCCATACTGAGTGGGCCAAACTAGAGATGATGAATTCCACTGATTTTATTTCATATAGAGCTAGAAATCTAAGCAATAGCAATTAGGCAAGAGAAAAGAGTAAAGGCTACTCACCTGGGAAAGAAAGAAGTTGAATTATTTATGTTTGCAATGACATAAGTTTACACATAGAAAATTCAAACACAAAGTTTATAGCATTAAAATCATCTTCAGTAAAGTTGCAGAACACACATATGCAAAAGCAACAGCATGGGTAGACACTAATTTACTAGAAAAAGACAACAAAGCCATCCCATTCATAATAATCACAACAATATTAAGGGATAAATTAGTGACAGACCTCGACAAAGTAACTATAAATACCATAAAACACTGATGAAAGTATTTACAGAGATGCGACAGAGTGGGAAGATGCTGTGCTCAAGGGGTAGAGCTCCATGGTACAAGCGAAACCCCGCCCCCCAGGACAGCAAAGATGCTATGCAAAGCAGTTCTACACCGTGTACATTAACAACTACAGCTAAAATGGCCAAGGGGCAGTGCTGGAAAAATCCTGTGAGTTCTGACATCATTAAAAACGTAACGTGTGGGACTGGAGAGATGGTTCAAGAGTGAAGGCCACTGTTGATCTTTTAGAGGACCCAAGTTCAGTCCCCATCACCCACGTGGTGGGTCAGGCCATCTGTAACTCCAGTTTCAAGTATCTGAACACCTTCTTCTGGATTCCAAGGACATAGTGTACACACGTAGTGCCTACACTGCATGCAGGCAAAACAGTCATGCACATGAAAATTATTTTTAAGAACATAAAATGCGTATGTAGAGAGCAACAGGGTAGTTATTGTGCTGTGAGGAATGTTACACTGGATATTAGACAGCTTGAAGCAGGCCACTGTTAAGTACAGAGTTCTGCTTGAGGCTTTTAGTGACCACAAAGGAAAAACCATTAGTGTAAGTACATACAAACACACTTTTGTTTTTTTGTTTTTTGTTTTTTTTTTTTTTTGAGACAGGGTTTCTCTGTATTGTTTTGGAACCTGTCCTGGAACTGGCTTGATAAACCAGGCTGGTCTCACAGAGATCTGCCTGCCTCTGCCTCCCGAGTGCTGGGATTAAAGGCGTGCGCCACCAACCCCCCCCCCCCAACATTTTTTTTAGTAGACAAGATTCCAATCATAGGACAAGAGAAAACCACCAAACCACAGTGAGGAAGAAAAAACAAAGTTTAGTGGAGAATGGTAACAAAATAGCAACAAAATCCTTTGCCTACTCAGAAATGTGCACAGATTAGCTTCTCTAGTAAAAATATACAGAACTACTCAGTGGATAAAAATACAAGACCCAGTTATAGACTTCCTGCAAGACATTACCTCATGTGTAAGAGCACAGACGTAAGTGGAAACCCAGAGCGAACAAGGCTCAGTATATTTAGATCAGCAAGATGGGTTTAAAGTGAAAAACTGTCAAGTGTAGCTGCACATATTACGGGGCACGGGATCGGGATGAAGTAAGTTAATCTTATTGAAGAGAAAATCACTTACATGAGAAACCGATATCCCAGGGTCAGCGCTCCGAGCATGCAGTATCAGCTCTCTCCGAGACCTGACCAGCCTCTCCCCGGGTCTATATCCTACCCCACATACACACCACAGGTACCTGGTAAGATCTCTCCCTACAAAGAAGAGATACAGACAGATAGTACACAATGACGAAGAGGTCACTCAAGAGAATATAAAAGTTGCAAGCATACCCAAAAGAAAATAAAATGTGTATGCATACCTAAATAAAGAACAAATGTGAAGTTGGGCAAGTCAGGTCATGATGGGTACATTGTTGAATTCTACCAGTCAATGCACAGAAGAACCAACACTAACTCTCGACTCCACACACACCCCAAAGTGGAAGAAATAATTTCACTGTTATGAAATTAGCAGATGGTAAAGTCAGACAAGCACTGTATGAGAGAGGCAGCCAAAGGCTGATATTCTTTTTGTTTTGGTTTGTTGGTTTTGTTTTTTGTTTTTGTTTTTTTTCGAGACAGGGTTTCTCTGTATTGCTTTGGAGGCTGTCCTGGAACTCTCTCTGTAGACCAGACTGGCCTTGAACTCACAGAGATCCGCCTGCCTCTGCCTCCCGAGTGCTGGGATTAAAGGTGTGCGCAAGGCTGATATTCTTAATAGAGGTATAAAATATTCTAACACCAAACAAGTAAACTACCCCCCACACACACACATTACATGGAATATTTGCTGTGACCTAGTAGAATATATCCCTGGGATACAAGGGTGGCCACTTACAGAAGTCAACAGATGTGTTAAAAATGGCGGATGTTTAGGGACATGGGACTGCATAGCACACGGCACACTTGTTCTACATTGTGTACACAGATTCAGTTAGCATAACACACCCCATAAAGTTGCATCCCTATTATGTCTTCATAAAAAGTCAATAAATAGACCATAGGACATTAAGAGAATGAAAAGCAAAAACCGATTGGTCTACTCATTTGCTACAGGAAATTGACCAAGCTCAACATTCTTTCATGATTTAAAAAAAAATTCACCAACAATTTGGACTCGAAGGAAGATAACTTAATAGAAGCCACTTGGAAAGTCCACAGGGTTAGATTCTTTTTTCCAAATGACTCTAATATTAAGTTGACAAAACAAAACAACAAAAAACTAACCTAACCAGCACACGCAATACATGAACTTGAAAATAAGTAACCTAAGCATATAGACAGAAACTGTAATGTTAAAAAACAAACAAACAAAAACCCCACAAAAATCAATCAAACAAACAAACAAACAAAAAAACCACACAGGTTACAAATTCCCTATTGTTCGTCCAGGGAATGAGTCTATAATAAAATAAAATGAAATATAAAAAGCCTTTGAACCAAAAACAAAACAAGCAACAACATAAGGACAAAGCCCACAGACTGAAAGAAAATATTTGTAATCCATCATTCTAATAAGGATTTAATAGTCAAAACACACAAGGAACTTAAATAACACAGTATCAAGAAAACAAAAGCAAATGGACCAAAACAGCTCAGCTGGGAGTGCGTTAGACTGAAGGAAACAAAAGCACCCAATTTTAATACCAAGCAGAGGGTCTACAGCTGTGGCTCAGTGGGAGAGCACCTGCCTGGTGGGTGAGCCCCCAGCTTTGGAAAGAGAGAGGCGGGAGGAAACCGAGCATGAATCTGGACAGCCATTTCTCCAGCAAAGCCAAACAATGAAGAGGGTGTAAGAGAAGAAACTATGTGTCTCGGCCTGTGGGGGTTGGGCTTGGCACAGCCATTACCGAAAAGCACAAAGTAAAACCTCCTGAAGGACAAACCCCAGCCTCTGGCTCCTCACCCTGTTTGGGATCCGTGTCACCAACAGTTGTGTCCTGTTGCGTGTGCGCCGCAGGATTAGCCACAGCAGCCAAGTGTTGGGGGAATTCCTCCTCTGGAGACACAAAACGCCACCATCCCCTCCTTATACGGTCTCAACGGCAAAACCAAAGTCGGTGTCACCCGAGTCCGCCCTGGGGAGCCAGTGAGTTCGGTGGGCTTGCATGGATGAGGGGTCACGGGCAGCAATGTGGGCAGCCCTAAAGCTGCCACACTGGGAAGTCTTCCCCCAGTACGGTCGATGGCTTCCCCGTAGACACATCGATGGAGCCCTTGTCTTAGTCTTCCCCCACACACACACACACACACACACACACACACACACACACATACACACACACACCGTGTGTAGCTGTAGGAATAGCTGGTCTCCGGTGAGGTCCTCCTATGAGGGAGTGCCAATAGTCCTCGGGTCCACAGAGTGCTCAAAGGACTCAGAAGACGAAGGTCAAAGGTTAGAGTCAGGAGGATTAAGTCGGTACTTTGTACATTTCAAAATTGCTCAGAGTCCACGTCTCAGATTCTCACCCTAGAAACGATAACCATTTGAAGCGCAGAAATGTGCTAACTACTTTAACGACTGCACACTGTGTTCAACAATCTCAGCACCCCGCTGCAGCCCACAAACATAGACAAGCCTGAGTTGCAAGGAAGTAGAAAGGAAAAGAAAGTGTTTTGATCTTATCAAAGGCTTGTGTTCTCTTGTCAGTTTTGGCCAGGAATGTCATCAAGAGGTGGTTGGTTTCCGTGCAGATCTCAAAACCCAGAGAAACACGTGGAAGTCCTCCTGGCTCTATCTTGCTACACGGTAATGAGGACTGGAGTTCAAGTATAACAACCCGGGCATCCGTCACACACCTGCAACTCCTGTACACACCTGTGGTTGTGAGTGGGGTGGAGACACGGAGTTCACTGGGAATTGCTGAGAAAACATGCTGAGAAAAACGTGACCCCTGGATTCAAGAAGAGACCCTGCCTCAATGCAATGGGTGTAAATCAGTAGAAGGGACATCTGACGGCCCCTCTGGCCTCTGTGTAAATGTACAGGTCTACACGCACATACGTGTGCACCTGTGTGTGTGTGCAAATGCGTACGAATAAAGTAGTAAAGCAAGTAGTTAATTAACATGTAGTTAATTAACATTGAAGTCAATGTCACAGCACCATAGCATCAGCCTGGCTGAAGCTTTCCTAACATGGTTATTCTGTAAGGTATTGAGGAAGCTTCTGCGCTTAGGAACACAGAACGGCCCCCTAGCACCGTGCTGGGGACGTTCAGACCACACAGACATGACAACGAAAGGCATGGTCATGCTCATCAGAGCAGAGGCAGGAAGGCAGAGTGTCACCTCCTTTGCGTGGGGAGGTGAGTGTAAGGTGACATATTTGCCATTATGCCTATGCTTACAAATGAATGCAAGGAACACAGTTATTGGTTTGAGCTGTGCAAGTCTGTAGATACTGCAAACAATGAAGATGGACTGTATCAGAACCTATTGAGTGAAGCCTTTTTCTTTCCAGCCACTATGGTTTTCCCCACCAGTCGCCTGGGCTCTGCCGCATTGTAGCCCCCAAATAACACACAAGGCGCTGTATTAATTATGAAGCTGTTGGCCTTGCTTGGTTTCTTACTGGCTAGCTCTGACTTAAGTATTTACTCCATAATTGTTAATCTAAGTATTTCTCTTACCAGAGAAAAGGGTCCAGACTTCTTACCCCTATGGCAGCTACATGATGACTCCCCCTGTGTTTCTCCTTCCCAGAGTCCTGCTTGACTCCTAGTCCTACCTATCTTACTTCCCTATTGGCCAACAGTGCTTTATTCAACCACCAAATAGAGACAGATTTACAGAACGGCATCTCCCATCAAGAACCTGCTGTGATGGGATCATGGGTTGAGCGTGTACTCCTGGGTCATGTGACAGAAATTTCATTTCCCCACAGCTGATACTGAGAGGCAATAGGCAAGAAGCAAAAGCCAATGACAGCTGGTTAGTGCTTACTATTGTGTAGGGATGTGTGTACATTTACATGTATGTGGGTACACATGTGTGAGGTCACATGTGCGTGCACATGTACGTAGGTTTCATTCCTGGGCTTTATCCAACTTCTTTCATAAGACAAAGGTCTCTAGGCTAACCTGGCTGTCCAGCAAGTCCCAGGGATCCATGCATTTCCACAGATGCTTCCAACACTGGAATTACAACCACCTGCCAACACAACTGGCATTTTTACGTTACGGAGAGCAAACCGAGGGCTGAATCATCTTCCCACCCTAAATTAGGTCTTAAGGGAAATAAACACTTTTCCTTGGTGGAACATTCTTACTCTGGCTCAAAGTCCATGGAAGCAGGCAGTAAACTAGGCTGGCATCTCCTTGCTTCCTGTCTTGCCACATGCCGTGAGGTGAACAGCTGCTGGCCCCGTGCCAGTGCATGTCTGGGGCTGCTAACCGAGCAAACCCTTTTCCCACGTGACGTACACAGCCTAGAGTGTCTTCCTGCTCTACCTAAGGTAGAAGGAGCAGCACACGGCGTGGGACAGCGACAATCTCCAGAGAGATGCGGAGGGAGGAAGTTTGAGGAGCCAGTGGGTGAGGTTGGGGGGGGGGTTCAGAAGACCAGAAAGAAAGGAAGGTACCCCGTCTAAACAAAGAAAGCAAGAATTAGCGGAGAAGGCGGTCCCACCAACATCAGCACCTCCGGGAGAAGAGGCTAGCAGGGATTGAAGACCGGCAGCCTTTAGCCCACCTGAGTTTCATTGGCCAAAGGAGCATGCTCTGAAAGCCAGTGCATACTGTAACTTGGGAGGCAGGGCTATGTTAGTGACCACAGGAGGTCAGCAGACCCTGGCTTCAGCCCTTCTCTCCCTGTTCGTTCTCAGGGAGCCAAGCTACAGGCGGACCTGGCACCCTCCACCCTCCCTGTCTCTGCCACCCTCCCTGTCCCCTCTACCTTCCAGGTCCCCTCTACCCTGATGCTATCTCTTATAACTGCCCACATATCTCTACAATTCACTGTAAACAGGCACAGGAACCTAGGCGCCCTCTAGGCTTGTTATCAAACTCGACAGTCACAGCCTAAGCCCCAAGTCAGACCTGGCCACTGATCCAAATAAACTAATTTAAAAAGTCAAATTAAAAGTAAAACAAGTATAAAAGGGAGATTCTTACAATGTGGTCGCATTGGGAAGAGAGATGAAAAAGATTACCACAAACCCAAGTCCTTCCTCGGGATCTTGAAGTGAGACCAAGGTTTAAACAGAGGACCAAAGATACACACAGCTAAGCAGTCCAGGTCAGGGTGTGGCCCCCAGCTATGGCTGACCCATCATGGGCTTCATTCTTACCCAGTGAGGAGGCTTGAGACAAGTTCCCCCTCTGGCTGGCCACTTTTTCTTCTCATGAGATTCCTGGGGGGATTCCACGTTGGGAACTCATTGTTTCAACACTCTGGTAGTCAGATTGAGGGAAAGCGGTTCTAGCTTCCTTACACAGGCTGTTCTTTGAAATGTCAGCTGCCCAACGCCATAGCCTGGGGGGGTGTTCAGCTCCCACAGACTTTGGCTCTGTTGCTGCCTCTAAAGGTAACTAAATCTCTGCTGGTCTAATAAAACTCCAGATTCAAAGGCTAGGGTGAAATCCTGCGAGCCTAGAGAGTTGGAATAGCAAATGAACAACCTTTTCTCTTTCTGCTGATTCCAGTAACCTCTCCCTTCCACACCTTCCCAACATCAACAACCCACACTAAGCTCCTCCCTGCTAGTTCCTGTCAACCAGTAGCTAACCCCACCTCTCAGAGCCCAGGTTGATTTTATTTAGTTAACTAAATTGCAGCAGCTCATCTTTACAAAGTTAGCAAAGGCAGCAGAAACAAATGTAACGCACCTTCACATATTTAAAGTAATATTCTCCAGCTTAAACAATGTAACACATCTTTGCCCAGTTAAAGTAATACCGCACAATAGTAGACAGAGTGTGTCTCTTTGGCGTATCTCCCCTTCTGCCAGGCTGGTTACAGACTCAGACCCATGCTTCAGGAGACTGGAATGCTTATCCTCTCCCTTCTGTAATTCCTCCTGCTTAGATTTCATTTCCTGAAACATGGCTTACCTGAGATCTCAATCGAGTTATGATTCATTCAGGGTAATTTCACGTTTAGAAATTACCCTGATTTGACGGTGTTTCGTTAGATGAGGACCCAGACGTGGGGGCATGACATGAATCCGCATCTGTGTAATTCTCGGGTATGTACAAATCAGTCAAACACCTGTCAGGCTGTGTTCTGATGAAGCTGGGGGGCACAGCATCACGGGAGGCAGAGTCTGACTGGGAAAGGGAGAAGCATAACCCAGAGGCCTGGCTGGTTGGCTGCAGGCTGACAGGACCAAGATGGCACTACTGGGGACACGGTGGCTGGGACTGGCATTGCTGTGAGTGTGCGCAATCCTTTTGCCACATCGATAGCCTGAGACTCTCCAGCAGGCCTGCCTCTGGTTTACCAAATGGAACTGCCACATAGCCCAGGGACCAAATGTCACCCATAACTTCCTTCAGTCTCCTAACTGTCCTTCCTCGCTTCCTCTTCCAGAGTGGACTGAATTGTGTTCTGCTAGACTCTGTAGAAGCCCTGATGTGACTAGATTTGGAATGGGACTTTTGAGAAGATAATCCAAATTAAATGAAGTAGCTGGACATGGTGGTGCATGCCTTTAGTTCATGGACTTGGGAGACAAAGGCAGTAAAGAGCTTTGTGAGTTCCAGGCCAGCCTGGTCTATGCAGCCAGCTCCAAGAGAGCCAGAGCGATGTAGAACTCTGTCACAAATAATAAATAAATAAATAAATAAATAAACAAATAAATAAAAGTTAGATGAGATAAGCCGTATTGTTTTGGAGGCTGTCGGTCCAGCCCGGCCTCAGACTCACAGAGATTCCCCTGCCTCTGCCTCCCGAGTGCGGGGATTAAAGGCGTGCGCCCGGCAGTACCAGTGTTCTTATAGAAAAGGAAGCTACACCCGTGCTCTCTTCTCTCTGCGTCTCTCTTTCTACTGTAAGCTGCTGAAAAATGCAAAAATCAAAACAACGGTAAAAAAAAAAATCAAACTTCTGGTATGGCTGACGCAGAGGAACAATTCACAGTGCAAATGGGAGGAGCTGGAGGATTACGAGGAAAGATTGTGCCAGACCGATAAGAAAGAAAAGCCACCAGGCCGCACACACAACCCTGAAGCTCTGTGCTTGACACCTGGGACTCTGGTGGCATCACCTAGCCTCCAGCTGGCTCCTGTAGTCCCACCGTTCTGTTCTGCCAGGAGCATGCACCCCTTCTTTCTCTGGTTGGCCCCGCTGAATGATCACACTGCAGCTAGTTATTTTGAAAGAGGCAACTTCCGTTGACAAAACCCCCCTACCAGACTGTGGGCAAGCCTGTGGTGCGTCGTCTTGACGCAGGATTGATGCGGGAGGGCCCAGCTCACTGTGAGCATGTGCCAGCCGCAGACAGTTATTCCCGGATGCTACAGGAAAGCGGGCTGAGCAAGCCATGAGGAGCAAGCCAGTAAGAAGCGCTCTTACCGCACAGTTGCCCACTTCAGATCCCTGACTGAGTTCCACCCCGGCGTCTCTCAGGGAAAGAGTATGACCTGAGGGCTCTTAAGTAGAAATAATACCTTCCCTCCCTAAGTTGCTTGTCTTAATTAGGCTTTTGTTGCTGCGAGGAGACACCATCACCATGGCAACTCGTATAAAAGGAAAGCCTTTAATTGGTAATGGCTTGCAGTTTCACACATGTAGACCTTTACCATGGTAATGTGAAGCTTGGCAGACCCGGGTGCTAGAGAAGGAGCTGAGAGAGTTCTACATCTGGATCGGCGGGCGGGCAGCGGGGAGTGGGCATCGCATTAGACCTGGCTTGAGCATTTTGAGACCTCAAAGCCATACTGTTCCTCCAACAAAGTCACACGTACTCCAACAAGCTCCCCCCCAGTGCCACTCCCTCTGGGCCTGCGGGGGCGGGAAGGGGCATTTCTACTTAAACCACCTCGTTGCTATTGGTCATGGTGTTTCCACGAACTGATGAAAACCAGAGACATCACTACATGCTGACACCGTCCTAGAGTCTTTACTGAAACTTGGGATTCTCCCTCACAACTCCACGCGTACCCCGCTTGAGGCAACCCGCTAAAGGGCTCTGAACCTACTACACACTGGGCGTCTGTGACTCCGTAACCTTTGTGCTCTGCTTGTCTGAAAAGCCAGTACGATGTGTAATGTGGAAGTATTAAGCTACACAAAATAGGGATGTCCTATGATAATTTGAGGGGGAAATCACTTATGTGAGAAGCCAAGAAAGCCAAAGGTCTGCACGCTGCTCTCCCTGTCGCAACCGGAACCCAAAAGAGAAATTGTCTCCTTCCCCCTAGCTCTTTTATCCTCCATACGTTCTACGTACCTGTGACCACACCCAAACGGGCGTGGTCAGCGCTACGGTACGTAGATCTCTCCCTACAGATGTGGAAGGTGCCAAGTTGTCCTGCTAGCCTAAGATACCGACTGGTCTCCTTGGACCATGACTGCAGTGGTCAAGTACTCATATGGATGAAGCAGGAAAAATATTTCTTTAGATGACTATTTGAGCCTGGAATCCCTTCTGAGATGCTGTCGGTCACTTACTCATTATGTTTTCAAATAAGTTTTAAGATTTACACCCCAAGCCTTCAATGGGCACGAGCCCTTGACAGTAAGTCATCGTTCCTGCCACTCCAGTATTAAATATCTGTTCCTCCTTAATTGCAATAATCTCTTTAATAATTACAGATGATTGTTCCTCACCGGCCCACTTTAACTAGCATGAGCTTGGCTTTTACCATCCTCCTGCCAAGCAGTAGCCTGCTCTTCTTAGCTCCCACCAGCATAGACCACTAAACTCATTTCACCAGCATAGACCACTAAACTCTTCCACCAGCATAGACCACTAGAGTCTTCCCACCAGCATAGACCACTAGACTCTTCCCACCAGCATAGACCACTAAACTCTTCCCACCAGCATAGACCACTAAACTCATTCCACCAGCATAGACCACTAGACTCTTCCCACCAGCATAGACCGCTACTCTGCTTACAGTATTCTAAAGCTTTTCTGGGCCACAGCTCCAGAATTTCTCCCACAAACAAGCTCCAAAGGCCTTTGACAACATGGTACAGGCACTAGCTGACCCCAGTTTTCTGTGTCAGTTATTTTTATCTGTGCTATAACTAAATACCTGCAAGAAACACCTTGCTGATGAATGGGTTTGTATTGGCTCACAGTCCATAATGGAAGAGAATGAATGGGGATGGGGTGGCTCATAATTGTCATTGGGAGTGTGAGGCTGCTGGTCACATTGAGTTAACACTCAGGAAGCAGAGATCAACATATATTTTCAAAGTCAAAGACTGATAGTCCAATAATTCCCAGCAGTTGGAATATTCACCATGTGTGAGAGACTTGAAAATAGCCCAGGAAGCAACAGCTCTGTGTGTGGCTTGGGGGCTAGGAGACTAGCAACCTTACAGTCCAATGTGGTGTGTTTTGTCCAAAGAGACAGGACACAGAAAAGTCAAACTGCAAACACTGGATTAAGATTTGGGAGGGTATACTTTTCCTGGCCCAAATCAACCCCACATGGACATTGTCTAATTCTGGGTAAGAACTTGATATTCTTCCCTTTGAGGTCAACACCTAGTAGGTCTTCTTTTTCACAAGCTCAGCTTCTCCTGTCCTTGGTAGGAGTAGGGAGAATAGAGTAGAAAATATTCCAGAACCACATCTACTTCTCTCCCTTAATTCTCACTCAGAAGACTGTTGCAGGAGGGAACGCTGCACTTACTTGCAATGGGCCTCCTGCTGCCATCCCCTGGCCTATTTGGAAAATGAAGACATTAGGACTATGCTTCCTTTTTTACTGGCAGTTAACCTCTGTGAAGAACATGTAAGCCTTACGCTGATGTCTGGCTTTTACTTCTTATTCCACTCACACACACTTAAATTTTTCCACACTGAGTAGGGGCACATGCTAGTAACGCCTGCAGAGCTTTGAACTGGGAGAGCAAAAGCAGGAGCGTGACAGCACAGTGAGCTTTACCTGCAGGAATGAGATGGAGATAAAAGTTCAGGGTCCCCACGAGGTGGCATCTAAAGGAGTTCTCGGGTGTCGCACCTGCCTGCGCAGCCTGCATCCGAGAATGTAGGGAGGTGGTCGGGATAGATGACACAGAGACTGGTCGGTTGCTTTAAGAAAACTTTATGCTCCCCAAGTCGGCTTAGGAGAACTCCCCAAGAAAAAATGCTTCCCTTTTTAAAGACTTCTGCCATCCATCCACATACAATTCTCCAACCGAGCTCTCACACACCTCTCACAGCTCTCCCAGACTTCTCACCCTCCTGGCTGGTGGTTTAATCTCTGGCCCCAGAATTGGGGAGACACAGCAGGGAGCACGAAGAAGCATCTAGCCTTAGGGGTGATCAAAGTCATGGTGTTTCAGTGAGCAAGCCCTTATCTGAGCCCTATCAAGAGCTTTATAGCACTGAATTGTTTTCAGTAAACATTATCTCACAGCTGCCTGCTCCCAGGCTGATGGAGGAGTGGGTTTCCGGCCAGGGTCTGTGATCCCCACACTCGGGAGCAGCCAGGACCACTGGGACTGCTGTCTGTCAGGCCAGCAGGTCCTGGGCTCCTCCACTCTGCATATTGGCTTCATCTCTGCAAGCCTGTTGGCTCCCATGTTCTCCAGGGAGCTGCCCTTCTAAGGGCTTTTCTCCACATTGTCCCTTTGTGTATTGGGCAGGAAAAAGACAGTTAATAGCCTTACTGGTGAATTAACTTGGGAGCCATGATGCTTCCCCTCTGTAGCGTCTACAATATTAACACTTACTTGATTCCTTGAAGAGATGTTCAAGCTTCTATTTCAACAAAGCAAAACAAAAAAGCTGCACAAAACTTAGCCGAGAAACTTCCTGATCCTGCTGTCCTTACTCGACAGTTGATCTTTACTTGTTATATCTCCAGGTCTAACGATGTAATCTGAGCCTCTTCCTATACCAACCTTTGATCATTGGTGCTTTACTAGGAAAACATGTTTTCTCCAGATCTTCACATCTATTGTCCAAAAAACCAGACGTGTCATGGTCTCCATTCAGTCTCGTTTCTTTTGTTCCTCTTGGAAACCACCTTCATCCTTTGTTTCTCTTGTCTTTATTGTGTTGATGTCCTGTTCCCCAGCTCCATTGCTGCTTGGTGATTATTATTATTATTATTATTATTATTATTATTATTGGTGGAGAACAGCTCCAAATTTCTCTCCTTAGATCAGGATCGTGAGTTTTATCTTGTTCTCTGTTGCATCCTTACATTTCAGTCCTTTCTTTAAATTCATCTACGAGGTCTCTTTAGCTGTTTCAAGATCGCTAAAGTTCAAAGTCAGCCTAATTGTTGTTTGGAATCTTTTTTCCTCTTGCTTGGGATTGTGTGTGTGTGTGTGTGTGTGTGTGTGTGTGTGTGTGTGTGTGTGTGTTTTCTTCTTCTGTTTTACCTTTTGGAGCTACAAGTTTCTCAAAACAAAGCAGGCTGACCAAACCCTGTCACTAAACTGGAATTTGGTTGCTAACTTAGTCCCAGCCTTGGATTTCAGGTCAGCGCCAAAAGCCAAAGTGCCCCTTCTCTCAACCTCTGGTCCTATGAATCTCAGAGGTCACCAAGTTCAGACCTTTGATCCATGTCTGCCAGGCCGAGGCAGCTGAAGCATGGGGTGGCAAGCATGTCTGAGAAGACAGGTAGAGGCAATACTGAGATGCTAAACACTCACTGTGGTAGGTATCTGCTGGAGTGTCTCCAGGCAAACTTCCCTCTTGTAGTCTTGAGACTTAGAGATTTCCTGGCTTTCATGAGAGAAGGGTGGACGTATTCTTGTCTGCCAGTTCCAGAGAGTTTGGATATGTGGGTATCCTTCTTATGTTACAGGATTCTTCCTGCCAGCCTGGTCCCAGAGCCGCATCAACCCCAAATAACACACAGAGACTCTATCAGTTACAATGCTGTAGGCCAATGTCCAGGGCTTCTCATTGGCTAGTTCTGTCTTAAGTGTTACCCATAACTATATATAATTTCTATAAGGTCTCATTTTACTGAGGATACCAGTCTCATGCATCCTTTCTTCCTGGGATTGCATGGCGACTCCCTCCTCTTTACTACATTTCCCAGAATCTTCCTCGACTCCTAGTCCCACCTATCTCGCTTCCCTATTGGCCAACAGTGCTTTATTTATCAACCAATAAGACAAACATATACGCAGAAGGACTTCCCCCATCCTTATTGGCTATGTCTTAATTAGGGCTACTATTGCTGTGAAGAAACAACAGAACAACAACAACAACAAAACTTGTGTGTGTGTTGGGGGGGATTTCACTCACAGTTCCATGTAATAGTTCATTACCAAAAGCAGTGAGGGTTGCTGGGTGGTGGTGGCGGCACACACCTTTTATTCCAGCACCTGGGAAGCAGAGGCAGGTGGAGCTCTGTGACTCTGAGGTGAGCCTGGTCTATAAAGTGAGTTCCAGGACAGTCAGACTACACAGAGAGACCCTGTCTCAAACAACAGCAGCAAAGAAGTGAAGGCAGGAACTCACACAGAGCAGGAACCTGGGGCAGGAACTCACACAGGGCAGGAACCTGGGGCAGGAACTCACACAGGGCAGGAACCTGGGGCAGGAACTCACACAGGGCAGGAACCTGGGGCAGGAACTCACACAGGGCAGGAACCTGGGGGCAGGAACTCACACAGGGCAGGAACCTGGGGCAGGAACTCACACAGGGCAGGAACCTGGGGCAGGAACTCACACAGGGCAGAAACCTGGAGCAGGAACTCACACTGGGCAGGAACCTGGGGGCAGGAACTCACACAGGGCAGGAACCTGGAGCAGGAACTCACACAGAACAGGAACCTGGGGGCAGGAACTCACACAGGGCAGGAACCTGGGGCAGGAACTCACACAGAACAGGAACCTGGGGGCAGGAACTCACACAGGGCAGGAACCTGGAGCAGGAACTCACACTGGGCAGGAACCTGGGGAGCAGAAACTGATGCAGAAGCCATGGAGGGGAGCTGCTTACCGGCTTGTTCCCTGTGGCTTGCTCAGGCTGCTTTCTTATAGACCCCAGGATAACCAGCCCAGAAATGACCCCACCCACAATGGGCTGGGCCCTCCCACATCAATCAGTAATTAAGAAAATGTCCTACAGGTCTGCCTACAGCCTGATCTTATGGAGGTGTTTTCTCAATCCTTTCTGGATGACTAGCTTGTGTAAAGTTGACAAGACACAGCTACCATTGCTCCCTCCTTACAAAGCAGCTCTTGTCAGCCATCAACAATGTGTAGAGAGAAGCCTTTTCCTTGTCTGCTGCTTTGGTTTTTCCCCACCAGTCGCCTGGGCTCTGCCGAGTTGTAGTCCCCAAATAACACACAAGACGCTGCATTAATTATGAAGCTGTTGGCCTTGCTTGTTTCTTACTGGCTAGCTCTGACTTAAGTATTTATCGCATAATTGTTAATCTAAGTATTTCTCTTATCGGAGAAAAGTTTCCAGGCTTCCTACCCCTATGGCGGTTACATCTTGACTCCCTGTGTTTCTCCTACCCAGAGTCCTCCTGGACTCCTAGTCCCACCTTTCTTGCTTCCCTATTGGCCAACAGTGCTTTATTGGCATATACACAGGACTTCCCCCATCAACAATGCAGCAATAGCGGAGTGAGGGGAGGAGGACACTAGGAGGTGAGGCTTTCCCTTTATCTGGGGGTTGGAAATCTTGCCAGCATGAGCCTAGATAATAGCTTTTTCTCCTTAGTCATTCCTAGAATGTGGTGTGACTTTTCAAGCTCCTCTGAACTTTCTCTTTGTAGCATACTGTCTTCCTGGCAGCCTGGTCCCAGAGCCGCGTCAGTCTCAAATAACACACAGGACGCTATATCAATTATGAAGCTGTTGGCCGTTTGCTATTGTTGCGCATTGTCTAGCTCTGGCTTAATTATTGTCCCATAATCACCAATATATATTTTTATAAGGACTTATCTTTCCAAGGATGCCAGACTTGTGTCCTCTCCTCCAGGGATCACATCGCAACAACTCTCTTCCCTACATTTCCCAGAATCCTCCTCGACTCCTAGTCCCACCCATCTTGCTTCCCTATTGGCCAGCAGTGCTTTATTCAAACCAATCAGACACATATTTACAGAATGACATCTCCCAACATCTCTTCCTTGTGCATCTTGCTTTTCTGTGCTTAAGAATTACTGTTGTCCCCACGTGTATACGTGAGTGAATTCCTGACCAAAAGCAACATAAGGATTTATTTTCCCTCACATTTGGAGGGGACACAGCAGGAAACACATGGTGTCAGGCTCCCTTCCCTTTTGCAGTCAGAAAGCACAGAGCGAAATTACAGTGCCGATGGGGGAAGTCCTTCTGTGCATGTGCTTCTCCTATTGGTTAATGAGTAAAATACTGCTTGGCTAGTGGCCAGGCAGGGAGGATGGGCGGGGCTACCAGACCTTGGAAGATGGGGACTAGTGAGCATAGTCGTGTGTGAGCACTCCGCGTTCTTGTCTCTTCTCAGCTGCCCTGCAGTGTGCATCTTTTCCCTCTCACGACATGAAGTATGACCATCATCAAACCCCAAAGGCAACAGGACCGAGTAACCGTAGGCTGAAACCGCGAGTCAACAATAAACCCTTCCACGTTTTCAGGGGATCCATCGCCACGGGTGTCTGTCACGGTGGTGGGGAGCTGGCCGACACTGGTCTTCCATCTGCCACCCTGCTCACGTGCCCAAACCCTCATGCCCTTTCCTGGCCACAGTTCACAGTCTCGGCACAGGGTGTGATAAGCCAGGTCCTGCAGATGGTGTGGTGGGTAAAGGGCTCTCGCGTCCTCCCCGCCAGCCCCTTATCGTAAGATAGTACAGTTCCAAGGGCTCTGCCTTCAGGCACCAGTGGGACTGAGGAAGATTTGCTGCAGTCAGTGAGAGCTTCCTTGGGCTGCCGGAAGTCGCACCACTTTGAAAACAGGCTCATCCTCCCCTCCTCTCCCTGATGTCAAGGTCAAGCTTGAATATGTCTCATTTCTTTTCATAGAGGCTCTCAATTTTAACCGTTCCATCGAGAACACAAATCAGGTTTACTTCATACAGACTGGTGCTTTGTAGGTGGAACTTTCTATCAGGACCACCCCTGATGTCACCGAAAGCTGGGAACCCAGTCTTCAACACTCAACAGCAGGACCCGAATTCCATATCCACAAACACTTGACAATTTTTCCTGAAGTCTTCATGCCTGAGATAGGAGTCTGGAGGAGTCTTTAGGGTAAAGCCTGTGGAGGACGTTTCCTCCTTCGGGTGGGAGCTGTGTTTATTTCCCTGTTAGAAGACACAGCTTTACTTCCGTTTTCCAGCACCCAAGAAGACAACTCCCTGAGTCTGAGTCACACTTAGACTAGAGTATGTGAAAGACCTAGAAATTATAGAAATAAAATATAAGCTTAAACAGGGAGGGCACCCCACTAAAGAACTCAGGAAGTGAACAAAGGGCCTCATTCCAGGAACTGGTCAAACCACAGAATGGGATGTATGGTTTAGCAACCTTAATTGCAGAAGGGCTGTAAACCCACAAAAGGCCAAATTCCGGGCTGCTGACCACCTGTGGCGAACTGACCAGGGCGTCAGAGATGGGCAAACAAGATTCATGGGAAACAATGAGATGATAACCACCATTTACTTAGGGAGAGATGATTAACTCATACCAAGGTCTGAGGAATTTACAATGTGTAGGTCAGGAAGACATCTACTTCCCTTGGTCAGCAGTCACGTCTGTCCCCCCCCATCCCCCCCCCCCCCGTCACAAGATAGGGACCCCTCCCAAAGGCTTGTGGTTTTTTGTCTTTAAAAGCTGATTGTAACTGAACCTCGGGGCCAATCGGTCTAAAAGCTGACCGAGAGGCCTATCTGCAGATGCCTAATTAAAGCCTCTTGCGTGTTGCATCAATTGGCGCGTGGACTCTTGATTCTTGGGGCAATGAATCCAGCTTGGGGATCCTTCCTCAATTCAAGGGACCCCAACATTGGAAACACACTCGACTGTCTGCCTTCCTTTGACTGCTTTGGGCCTCCCTTAGATTCTCAAGGGAGTGTTTCAAAGGTGCTTGAAGGACAAACAAGCTCAAACCTGATTATTATTTCTCTTGACAATGCTTATTAAAAACAGGGGAGACAGAGACCCTGTCCGTTTCTCATTTTGACTGTCCTTGTCATTTTCTAACAACATCAGCAAAAAATAGGCATACCTGTGCCAAAGGTAATATTGTCTTTGCAAGAGAATATGTTGGAGAAATTGCTTGTCTGGTGACTTATGTGTTTTTTTTTTATCATTATGCTGAAAAACAAAGAGAAAGAGCACAGATTAATAAATATGTTCTCATTTAAAGTCCAGCTCGGCATCTTCGCTACCAAGCACACTAAGACAAAAATTTACATTAGTAAACTAATACTAATTTGTTTTGTCTTGTCCTACTTTTCATGTACATGTGTTTGTATGTAGATGTAACATGTATGTGTACACTCATGTATGGAGACCAGAAGTCACAGCCTTTCTCAGTCACTCTCCATCTTATTTTGTGAGGCAGACTCTTTCACTGAACGTGGAGTTCTGCAACAAGCAAGCCCTGGGACTCTTCCTGTCCCTGTTTCCCAGTGCCGGGGTTGCAGACACATATTGCTAACCCAGATTTACACAAGCGCTAACTATCCTGACTCAGTCCTCATTTTACTGAGCAAGCCATCTCCCATCCCTAATGATACTCTTAATATTACTGATACATTTAATATTAATTCCACTAAAAGTGTTGGTGCAATGAGTCTATATTCTACAAATACTGATGTTTGTGTTTGAAATTTCATTCTAATCAACCAAACAAAGAAAAAAGCCAGGATTGTGAATTCAAAACAAAGTAATTTGGTCAGATAGACCAATCTTGGAGAAGGTCACCTGCCATTTGTAGATGGTGCTCAGTGGGGAAGCTCTGGGATCTCTTTTCCTTGTCTACAAAGCAGCGATGGTATTGAACCTACAGCACAAGTTTGTTAGCCTGTATAATGCATGCATTTATGTATGCATGCCTACATGCATTATGTGTGTGTGTGTATGTGTGTTACACATATATATTGACTCTATTCCCTGAAGAACCCCAACTAATCAACAGAGTACTAAATTCTAAATGAGGCAATGGAACTTAGTAAGATGACTCAGTAGTTAAGACCTCAAACTGCTCTTGCAGAGGACCCAAGTTTGGTTCCCAGTACCCATGACAGAGAGCTCATAACTGCCTGTAACCCCCAATTCCAGAGGGGTCTGGTGTGTCCGTTCTGCACTCAGGTGACCACACCCACATACACCCATAATGAAAAAGAAACTTTAGCTCTCTTCCTGCTGCCTGTGGATTTGGACTTAGAACTCTCAGCCACCGCTCCAACACCGCACCTGCCTGCACGCCTCCATGCCCAGCCGTGACAACTGGCACAACATCTGAACGGCAAGCAAACCCCAGTTAAATGTTTTTCCTCTTATAAGAGTTGCTGCGGTCAGTACCTCTTCACAGCAATAGAACACCGACTAAGACGGAGATTTTAAACGTAACTGATGTCAGATCCCTTTCCTTCACAAGGCTGCAGGAGGTAAAATATTCCCAAGGTAGAAGAGAAAAGGTCAGGGGGTATGGTCATGCAGATCCTGCCAGAGGACACAGGGTATCTCAAGAAAAAAACTGGAAAGGGGAAGATGGATCCCCTGAAGCATTAAGGACTCCTCTTTGGCTCCTCCGGCCCCAGGCCATCGAGGACAATGGCAGAGAGAGAAAGGACATGGAAGTCACCAGAAAGGGAGCAAACCTCCAGCCAAAGGGCGGAAGGAGACATAAACTACATCGCCAGAAGTCAAGTCTGCCGTCCTGGGGCCAAGTGAAGGCCGCTGTGCACCAAGGGAGAAGTCACTTTATCTTATGGACTCTGTGTTTATGACTGGACCTTGGGACCACAGCATCCATTCATCTGAAGATGGGACCGCATTTAATATTTTCTTGGGATTTAAATCACTTCCTATTTGTTTAGGACATAACATTTACATTCTTGCTAAAGTCAAAATGGGCTTACATTCTACAAAAAAAAGAAACTTTAAAAGAGGCAATTAAGTAATTATTGAATAATTTGTTGGGCACAATGCCTGACACACACTAACACACAAACACTACACATTTTAGTCACTTTGAAATGAAAATATCACAACATTGTTCTCTTGGATTTAAGACACAGAATAAATATCATAGTATCGATCAAGCCTGCTTGTCATTCATTTCATGTGCCCCTGTCGTCTGAGTTATTTGTCTTGATGAAAGTACAGATTGGATGAACTTCAGACCTATCTTGCGTTGTTAGTTATTATTATGGCGATGGTGCTCAAGTTGCCTTATTTCAACATCGGGGAATTTAGAGGTCAACTGCATATTTCCCTTTTCTTGCAGATATTTCAGGTCATTCATTTTTAAAGCCTATCTTTTTCTAAAAGAAAGCACCTGTGAGAAAAATAACAGCTCCATAAATACGCTATCCAATCATCGCGGCGACGCTGACCTGCATCGTCGGAAGAGGAGGATGCTTTCTCCACGGTACTCTTGTGGAGAGCCGCCAGGAGAGCAAGCTGGCAGGCTATGGTGCAGACTGTCCTAAAAGACCTGTTCACAAAGTGAGTGTTCCCGGCTGGACCCGAAAAGCGGGCCTGTGCACGGCTTTCTGGTCCACGCATGACTCAGCCCACTGGTGTTGGAACGCTCTTTTGTACCAGGCTCTGTGGTTGGTGCCAAGTGCGTAAAGGTAAATGAAACATTTCCTCCGCCCCTGAGATCAAAGCCTACATTCCACTCAGTGTGGAGTCCAGGAGTGGAGGAAGGTGGGGGGCGGGGGCAGCCCCTCCTGGAAGACAGGATGGGGCAGAGAACCCAGCCTGGTGGAGAGGAGGGGAAGAGGAAGGGCGCTGCTGAGCAGCAGGGCGGCAGAAGGTAGAGGAGTGAGGCCTGATTGTGTCGGGATGGACAGCGCTTCTCCCCAGTCAGTAGGGAGGAGGCCGGGGCACAGAACAAAGGAGGGGCCGCTCATGTCAAAGACCTCCAGGGCCATGCGCAGGGATGTAAGTAGCTCATACAAACCATTTGTGTCTGCACTCACTGGCGGAACAGAACCGAATCGGCGAACGTGTATTCAAAGGGGTTTATTGGATTGGCTTACGTGGTACGGCTAAGTCAGGATAGTACAACAATGGCTGCCTCACACCAGAAAGGCAACGAGCCCTGTTGCTCAGTACATGAGGCTGGGTGTCTCGGCGCCCCAGTCTGACACTGTAGTCCTCCTGCGGTCTTCCTGGAGAGCCCCTGGTCTTCAGTCCACATTGGAAGCCCCAAAAGGCTGATGACAACACTGAAGGAGGCAGCGGCACCAGCAAGGCAGATGAACTCTTCAGTAAGAGTGAAGTTCGAATGGGGCTGTAGCTCGGCAGCAGAGCGTATGCTTTGCATGTCTGAGGCCTCGGGTTGGATCCCCAGAGTTTCCAAAATGTTTCGTTTGTTGGGCATTGGTGGCGCTCGCCTTTTATCCCAGCTCTCGGGAGGCAGAGGCAGGAGGATCTCTGTGAGTTCGAGGCCAGCCTGGTCTACAGAGTGAGTTCCAGGAAAGCCTCCAAAACAATACAGAGAAACCCTGTCTCGAAAAACCAAAAAAAAAAAAAAAGTGAAGTTCAAGTGAGCACAAAAGCAACACATTCCTCCTTCTGTGTCCCCTTACTTGAGCACTACCAGAGGTTCTGCGCACAGACAAACCTACAAACCAACCTGATCTATATAATACTCTTTTTTTTTTTAACATACTCATGGAAAGTAGTGATTGGGATGCCTTGTTGTCCAGTAAACCACAGTGTGGATCATGCCTTTTGTGATAGAATTCTATTTTAACTGGGCAAAAATTTGTTATATTCTTTTGTGTTGCATTGGTTTAACTCTGTAAAACTGTGTTACTTTGCCTGTCTACAATACCTTATTGGTCTTATGAAGAGCTGAATGGCCAATAGCTACGCAGAAGAGAATAAACAGGAGGAGAAATCTAGGCTCAGCATTAGAGGGAGGAGCAAGAAAAGGAAAAGGAGAGGAGAACACCAAGGGTCAGCCACACAGCTACCCAGCACACAGGCCACACAGCCACACAGCCATGCAGCCACACAGCCACACAGCCAGCCATGGAGTAAGAGGGAAATAGAGATATAAAATAAAGAAAGACAAAAAGCCCAGAGGCAAATGTAGTTAAAGAGAAATGGGATAACTTAAGTCAGAAAAGCTTGACTAGAAATAAGACAAGCTAAGGTCTGGCATTTGTAAGAGAAAGTCTCTGTGTATTTATTTGGGAGCTGGGTGGTGGGGCACCCAAAGAGTTAAAAAGAAAAACACAACACCTTTAGTTTTGACATTGACAAAAATTACTTTTACATAGCGGGCGTGCCACATGTATTGTGTTTTACCTGGATGAATTATTATAGCAACACGGTGAGAGAGAAGAATGTTAGTCCAGGGAGGTATTACTGAAACCAGGGATTGGGTCACTGTAAAAAAAAAAAAAAGTCAAGATGTCATCAAATTTTCACAGTCATGATGTAGGACTGAAGGTCATACAGAAAGCCTGTTAAATAAATGAGAGAAAAGAAACAAATAACAAAAAGTTTCTTTCCTTTGCTTCCAGTCTTATTGATCTATAAAAAAGAAAAAGCAGTCAATTAAACATATTTTATTTAAAATTTGCTGAACATTTGAAGTAGAAATTTTTACCAATAAAAAAAAGTGGCTATAAATTTCCTTAGAAATTAGAAAAGGTTAATAGATCTTACTTACCCAAAGATGGGCCCTGGAGTCTCTTTGATTTTTACCTATTATTAGCATGTTTGTGCATGTAACTTATGGGGCAGCACAGACATGCTCTGACACATGTGGACTTCCCAGGACTCGGTGGCATCAGTACTCTATTTCCCGCTGGGTTCTCGGGGTCAAACTGAACTCAGCAGGCTTGCGAGGCACCTTTACCCACTGAGCCTTTCTTCAGCCCCTGAAGAAAAGTGTTTTGGTTTTACTGAGACAAGGTCTCACACTCTATCTCCAATTAGCCAAAAACTCAGTCTAAAGCTCGGGCTGACTTTGAGGGGGGCGCTTAATTTAAACAGTGTTTTAGAACCCACAAGACAGTTTCCACACTCCCTGGATGCCTCATGCTATGAAACAGTCTTCTGGTTCAGGCCGGAGCTTTGAATCCCTCAATGGTCTTCACCTCTAGGCAATCACGCCTTCATCTCTGTAGTCACAAGATTATGAGGGTCTAGACCTGTGCCACCACACAGCTTTGGATTGTTTGTCAAGTAGGGTAAGGTTAAACTAAAAGGATTTGCTCAAGGTCACCCTTCAGGTAAGTGGCAGAGCCCATCCTTAAACCCAGGGTTGCTGACCCCAAGCCCAGAGTCTCTGTCACACTACAAGCTTAGTTAAGTGCATGGGAAAGTCAATCCATTTGTCTCTGACTGATCTGCAGGCATACCATTGCTGCCCAGCATACTCTGGCCATAAAAACTCCATCTGGAACAAACTACCTAACTCCAGAAATATAGGTCACATAAAAATCGCACCTAACCTGAAACTCTTGTACAAACCCCCACCCCAGGGGCAGTCGAGCTTTGCAGAGTGCTTTCCTGCCTTGCAAAGCCTTCCTTGTTGACAGATCCTCACCCTGTGGTCACTTCGCCTGACAGACAACCACCATGCACATCAAAAGACCGTCCCTGTGCCAGTTTCATCAGGTTCCAAGCTTATTTCAACTTTTCCTTGACGACCGAGCAGGACCCTGCAGGTGTCCAGGCAGGGATGTGTACCTTCGGAGAGATGAGAATAAAAACTCAGCACAGATGGGCTTTGTCAACCTGGGTCAGACTTCTGGGAGTGTGTCACCAGGCGGCTATTTTGTCATCGTATTTAAAACACAGTACGATTTGGGGCAAAGTTTCCAGGCAGCAATCAGTCCAGCTCCAGGTGCAGCACAAAGACTAAGGTGTGATTACACAGAGACTCTCTCTACAAAGTGCATGTGACCATGAGGGTGGGTTCTATGGCTAAAGATGAAGGTCTGGGGAGAGGGACTCTGGGATAAGCATTCTGGGGACTTTGGGTGAGGTCGTATGCTGCCACAGACAACAAAAGGGTCACCAGGTCATTTATCAATGTCCACTCCCAGCCTTCTGGGATGGAAAACAGGACTTTTATCTCCTCCATTGAGGAGAGAGACCCTGCATGTTTAACATTCATGTTCCCCTAGTGCTCTGTGGGCACAATGACTTTTGTGTCCCCAACAGATGACAACTTTGAATCAATATAATCCCCATATTGGAAAACTATTAGTCACAGTCAATAGAAGCACTGTACTGAAAAATACAGAAGTACATGTCATAAGTTGGACAGCTGTAAATTGAATGTGTTCTTTTGTGGCAGTCACGCTTTTAACTTGTGTCGTGTGCAGTCTTCAGAGGGACTCAACTAGTTCCGGGGGAGTGACCTTGACACAAAGTAACGGCTTCAACTTTGACACTATGAGATGCACTGTGTAGTTGTTGGCCCTCAGCCTCCACTCCTCCCCCACACTTCTGTTCTCCTCCGCTGGTCCCCTCCCCCTTCCCCCCTCCCTCCCTCCCTTCCTTCCTTCCTTCCTTCCGCAGCCCATGCCACTTCCGTGCCTGACCCTGGCTTGTCACCTTGGGAAGTTCTGGATCATCTAAGTTCTCAGTGGGGGGAAACAGCGTCATCTCTGAGTGCTTTCCTGACTTCTCTTCATTCACCCTGGCTCGGGCACCGCTGGGAAACACCCTCCCAACAACTCTGATTTGCGTACTGCGGTATGACCAGAAAAATCAACGATGGTTTCAAAAGCAAACCAGTCTGGTTTGCATCCTTACTTGCAAAACAAAACGAAAAATGCATCGGGAAAGGTGTAACCGAAGAATCCAGGAAGAAGACACAGGGGCCGTATCCAAACCCCAGTGCTCAGGATGCCGGAGTAGAAAGGGCTGGTTTGGGAAACCCCGAGGAGCACAATGTGCAGGAACACCCGCCGTGGGGGGTGAGGAGACTCGGGGGGAGCCCCTCGAGCTCACCGAGCTCACCGAGCTCCCGAGACCGAGCCTCGGGGAGAAATGTGGGCTGGAGACACAGACCTCTGTCACGTGAAAGACTTGAAATCGGCTCAAGACTAAGAGAAGTCTGTGGAGGGGAAGCGGTAGGTGCAGGAGTTCTGGGTGGACGCAGTCATCATTTACGAAGCCAAAAGGCGTTCCAAGACGGTTACGCCCTCTGGGACGGGACTATCTGAATGTGAAAGACAGTGGATCTTGAAGAGGCGAGGCTCTCCTGTCCCAAACTCATCAGTTGCTGTCTTAGCGAGAGTTTCTAAGGCTGGAAAAAGAGACACCACGACCATGACGACTTTTATAAAGGAAGACATTTAGTTAGGCCTGGCTTACAGTTCGGAGTTTAGCCCATTACTGTCATGGTGGGGAGCATGGCAGCAGCGTGCAGGCAGAGAGAGCTGAGAGTTCTACATCTGGATCAGCAGGCAACAGAAGCAGGGTGTGTGTGCGCCACCCTGGGGGCAGCTTGAGCATGTAAGACCTCAAAGCCCGCCTCCACAGTGACGTGCTTCCTCCCACAAGGCCACACCCCCTAATGGTGGCTGTGGGCCCAGCATCAGTAGAAGAATTAAGACACATTCACTTTTCTCAAACGTCTGAATTCGCAACTACTGTTGGAAATTTGACGTCTAAATGCACGTCAAGCATTTAAACATCTGAGGTTTCAATGTATTTAAGATGCCTTGGGAACAAACAAAAAGATGAAGACTTCAAGAGGCAAAAGATATTGAAAGAACCAGAGTAACTCAGGGCACATCAAGACTGTGTCCTCAGCACAAAGGATATTTTATTTGCCCCAGAGAAACCAAGGGCAGGGAATAAGAGACCAAGCTTGAGACAGAAGATGAGGGAGAGAGGAAGAGGATCAAGGGAGGGGGGAAGGGGTGTTTGCCCCAGGGGTCAAAGGACTGGTTCTGCATAGAGAGCAGACAGAGCGGCCCCTAGACAGATGGCAGTTTATAAAGAGAAAGGGGAAGCCTGCATTAAGGTGAGTTGTTTTGCTTTGATTGGGCATGTTATTGGGGTATCCCAAAAGTGGCTTTTGATTGCTGGACTTCAATACTTTGACAGCTAGCTGGACCTGGTTTGTCAGCCTCAGGAGGAGGAGGAGGAAGTGACCAGATAAGGGACTAGACCTCGGTGGCTAGCTTTAGGAAGGTCATCTAATGGGGCTTTAGCGAGGCAGAGGGAATGAGACGGAAGGGCAAGGCCTGCCAGAACCATGTTTGCCCTGCTAGGGCCTAGGAGAGCCCTTCAGACACTTCATCCGAATTCTAAACTTATGCAATGCATGCACATATTGAAATAACACAGGGCATCTCTCAGATAAATGTGTTTCTGTGTGCATCAGTAAACTATGAGAGCTGATACCATTGGGACGCCACTCTGGTTTCATCGTTTCTGGGGCCCTTGTCATCTCTAAATTCAAAGTTCAGGGGAAAGCGGGGGAAGGGCTGAAGGGGTGGGAAAGGGGGGGACATGACACGCTGAAGGGGTGGGGAAGGGGTGGGGAAGCGGGGGGAACACGCTGAAGGGGTGGGAAAGTGGGGGAAGGGCTGAAGGGGTGGGGAAGCAGGGGGGGGAACACGCTGAAGGGGTGGGAAAGCGGGGGGGGGGGGCACGCTGAAGGGGTGGGGGCAGGCGGCGACCAGCACTCGCTGGCCCCACTCTTCTGTCTCTGTGTGAAAAACAGAAAGCTGTCTGTCAGGCTGTGGCCTGGGCTCCTGTACTGGCCCTCTGGGGTGCCCACGGTTGCCGGGAAAGGTCAACCCAGTGATCTCCATCATGGACCCTCACTGATTTCCATTGCGGATTATTTTGCCCAGAAGCGTTAGTTCCTTTGCCTACACGGCCAGCAATTCAAAAACAAGAGAGTTCAAAATTAATGATGTTTTACTCTGGTCTTTTCTTCAGGGTCTTTTAGTCAGAGGCACCTTCGCCTCACCTAATTTGTAATGGAAATGAAAGAAACTGAGGAGTCACAACTTAGATTCTGACCCGGTAAATTAACTTGATTTAAATCACTCCAGCTACAAGAGAGAGCAGACCTCCTTGCTTTGAGGGTGAAAAGAACCACTGCTTTGAAATGTCATTTGCCTGGGGCAGGCACATCACACTGAGCTGTATTTAAAGATTGCTTCAAGATAGCTTCGCACTGAATTATAATGGGAAAGTCACAGAAGTCACCCCATCCACACTAGAAGAGCTTCAGCACCGCTCAGCCTGGGAGAAATGGCGGCTCGAGCTGTACCAGGCCACTCTGGTTTACTTTTAGGTAACAGCTTCCCCCTGGAGAGTTAGAAGAAACTCACCGGGTTTTCCAATGTACTTTTTATATAAGAGCAACAGGTCAGTGTGGTGAGAATAGGGATTTTAAAATATCTAATTATTGTGGCTGGCAGTGATGATTTTTAGTTAATCATTACCCAAAAGAGGCAAGATTTTTGTGCTTTAGAGTATAGTGTGCTAACAAGAGAAGACATCCAGAAAAAAAATCACTTTCAAAGAGCTCTTTCAGAGTCTCTGTGGATATTCAGGCCTGTATTGCTACCAAGAGCCACGTGGATGTCTGGCCCTTGGCCCTGACTCTTGGCCCCTGGCCCCTGGGTCTTGACTCTGACCTCATTAGAATGGGAAAATTGGCCCTGCACCTCACTCAGGCAGCACAGGAGAGCTGATGTCAACCTCTGCCTGCCACAAACATGCACAGGCAGGCAGGCGCACACTCGAGTATATACGCACACCGCACACAGGTGTTCTCAACTAAGTCTCTATCATTCTACATTATCAACAAAGACTCCGAGTCAGATGCTGAAGTGAAAGCCTGCCTGCTAGCTCAGAGAGGCAGAGAAGGCACCCAGATGACCTTCCTCTGCCATAGTCCAAGAGAGATCTTTCTTCTGCACCACCTCAAACAAAACTCCTCCAACCCATGTTCCTCTACTTCTTCTCCTCTCTCCTCTCTCTCTCTCTCTCTTCTCTCTCTCTCTCTCTCTCTCTCTCTCTCTCTCTCTCTCTCTCTCTCTCTGTTTTCCCGACTTCCTCTTCCTCCCTCTTTTTTTATTCTTATCCAGTAGCTGCCTGCTTCACCTCTTGACCTAAGGTAGACTTTATTTAACCCTGTTTACACTAGTCAAGCAGGAAGCTCTTGGATTAAAGGAGTGTGCTAGGAGGGAGCCACACCACAACTAGAAACAGGTTTTTCCAATAGATAACAAAATCTGGGTTTCACAGTTCATATCCTGCAACACACAAGCACACACACACACACACACACACACACACACAAGAAAGAAAGAAAACAAAAGTATGATTGTAGTCTAAAAGATACCAAACAGGAAACATATGACCCTAAATATCTTCCCTAAATATTTTTATTAAAGTGAGGCAAAGGATAGTAAAGGGGGAAAAATCTAGCAGTTGAGAAGCTATTAAAAACTGATACTAATACCAGTGGTACAAGGGACTATTAGTAAAGTCAGAAATCAAAATACAGGTGAAAGAAGACAATGGCTTTCATCTTTTTCTTGCATGCTCTGGGCTTACTGGTCTCTTCCCAGTTCCTTCTTTGTACATCAAGAAACACCCTGCTCTTTTCACCGAAATGGAATCCGTTGAAGATGTTGGCATGACTGTTACTTCTTTGGGGAGTCTTCCTCGGTGTTCATCCCTGAGTGCTCTGCTCTGCGTTAGCTGCTGGGACAGCCCCGCCACAGTGCTGGACATGCTCACAGTCTGTCTCCTTCCCAGCTTCTCATCTTGCTGCCACCACAGGGGCCACCTCAAACCAAACTGGATATGGCAAAGACAATACAAAAGAGATCCTGAGCCAGCAAGATGGCCCAGTAGGTAAGATGGTCACCCTGCATCAGTCCCAGCTTCACCGAGTTAAACAAGTGCAGCATAAACAGAAGCCACACACCTTAAAACAGCATCCTACCACACAGACTCGTGGCACACAACATATATTCAAACACAGCCCACATGAATGAATGATTAAAGGTGTGTGCTAAGACTGAGCCACACCACAGCTAGAAGCAGGTTTTTCCAACAAATAATGCAACCTTGGGGCTCATAGTGTGATGAAATATCCTGCGACAGTACCATTGTATCACACCAGTGAGCCATTGGGTAAAACGTCACCCAATGAAATCAATATATAGATTAAATAGATAGATAGATTCATACATGCATACATATAGATAAATACATACATAGATATAAATACAATCATATACACAGGCATACATACATAAAGATACAGCTGTAAATATAGATACATGCATGCATACATAAAGATATAGATATGGATAGATACATACATAGATAAAGATAAAGATATAGATAGATACATACATATAGATAGATACATACATACATATATACATATAGATACATACATAGATAAAGCTATAGATACATACATAGATACATAGATAGATACATGCATATAGATACATATATAGATATAGATACATACATAGATAAATCTATAGATATAGATAGATACATACATACATATACATAGATAGATATAGATACATACGCACATAGATACATACATACATACACATATACATTGATATAGATACATGCATACCTGCATACAGATTGATTAAAGTTAGTACACATTCCTAATACAAAGCCTGCATTAAGCAGGCCTAGCTAAGGTCACATTCAGTAAGGACACAGAGTTAGCAGAGGTCAGCATACAGGGCTTCCTGTCCTTGCCACTTTCCACTGACAGGCCATGGCCAGCTGCAGCACCAAGCAAGGATCCCAAACCTTCCCCCAGGTCAGCAGGAGATGGGAGAGAGGAAGGTGACTTCAGAGGGAAGTGGCCACTGGGAACTAGGCTTTTTCTCTGGGGCTACCAACCAGCTCCCAAATCGTGACATGGAAACTTGACGTTCGCTAGGAATGCTCAGCCTGATTTTACGTTTATCCCACTGGCTCTTATAACTTCACCTGTTTCTCTTCATCTGCATTTTGCCTCTGGGTTTTTTTTTACCTGTTTCTCTTTTGTACATCTTACTTTCACTGCCTCTCATGTCCATCTGTCTGTCTGTCTGTCTGTCTGTCTGTCTGGTGGCTGCCTGGCTTTTTGCCCCGGGTGTGTCTCTCCTTTATTCTCTTCTCCCATCTTCCCCTCCTCTCCTGATTCTCTACTTTCTCTTCTTTTTGAGCCTAGATTTCTCCTCCTACCCATTCTCTCTGCCTGCCAGCCTGCCTACACCTTTCCTGCCTAGCTATTGACCGTTCATCTTCTTTTTTTTTTTTTTTTTTTTTTTTTTTTTTTTTCGAGACAGGGTTTCTCTGTACTGTTTTGGAGGCTGTCCTGGAACTCACTCTGTAGACCAGGCTGGCCTCGAACTCACAGAGATCCGCCTGCCTCTGCCTCCTGAGTGCTGGGATTAAAGGCATGCGCCACCACTGCCCGGCGACCGTTCATCTTCTTATTAGACCAATCAGGTGCCTAAGGCAGGCAATGGGAAACAAATGCAACGCTTCCTTACATAGTTAAACAGAGGGAGCATAAACAAATGTCGCACATCTTTGCCTAGTTAAAATAAATTTCCGCAGCACGCTGGCATTTCTTTTGAAAGCCAAGGGGAAAGCAAGGACCGTCCCTGCAACAGTTGTTTAACACCCAGAAAGCAAGGCAGGAAGTAAAAGTGAGTATAAAGCTTTACTGAACTCAAAATGCCAAAATTATTTTTATTCTCAGATGGTACTGTTTCTGGGCAAAATGAAAGAAGAAACTAGGCCAGGCGGTGGTGGCGCACGCCTTTAATCCCAGCACTCGGGAGGCAGAGGGAGGCGGATCTCTGTGAGTTTGAGACCAGCCTGGTCTTCAGAGCGAGTTCCAGCATAGGCTCCAAAGCCACAGAGAAACCCTGTCTCGAAAAACGAAAAAGTAGGAGAAAGAGGAGGAGGAGGAGGAGGAGGAGGAGGAGGAGGAAGAGGAAGAAGAGGAAGAAGAGGAGGAAGAGGAAGAAGAGGAGGAAGAGGAAGAAGAGGAAGAAGAGGAGGAAGAGGAAGAAGAGGAGGAAGAGGAAGAAGAAGAAGAGGAAGAGGAAGAGGAAGAGGAAGAAGAAGAAGAGGAAGAGGAAGAGGAAGAGGAAGAAGAGGAAGAGGAAGAAGAAGAAGAAGAAGAAGAAGTAGAAGAAGAAGAAGAAGAAGAAGAAGAAGAAGAAGAAGAAGAAGAAGAAGAAGAAGAAGAAGAAGAAGAAGAAGAAGAAGAAGAAGAAGAAGAAGAAGAAGAAGAAGAAACTAGAAAATAACATGGCTATCAAGAAAACCTAGTAAGATCTCTGGTAATAAAGTTCAGTGAAAACATTGGGCTAGGGAGATGGTTCAACAGGTGAGAGTGTTGACGCCCAGTCATGAGGACTGCAGTCTGGTCCCAGAGACAGGAGGCCCACTGGGGCCAGGAGAAGCCGCCTCAAAGGAACAGGCTCAGTGTGATAGACCAGGACACCGGATGCCACCTTCTGGACTCTGCATGTACGCACACTCAGACAAAGAAGAAAACAAATCATGTGAAAAAGAAAGGACTCCCAACTGGCTGATCTGAAAACGGGACTTAAATAAACGAATGCCCACCGTTTAAGTTTCTACATGAAAAAAAATCCAACATTAAACATCTTTAAAAGATGTTCATACATCAGGTATGGTAACTGATGAGTGTGAAGCTCTTTACCATGACATAAAAAGTCACAATAAAAGGAGGCACGTAATCACGGCTTAAACTACTGGGAAGCTTTGCAGAAATAAAGCAAACTAAAGAAGCAATGGATCCATCCCATGGACTTTCCTCTAAACCTCAATGTCACAGGGAGACCTTTAAGTGGTGATTTCCAATAACCTCATGGTTTTTTTTGTCACCTGAGATGTTGATTTGTATTTTATTTTTGGATCTATGTGTGCTTTTACTTTGTTACACGTGTGCATGTGTGTGTGAGTGTGTGTGTGTGCATATGTGTGTGTGAGTGTGTGTACGTGTATGCACGTGTGAGAGTGTGTGTGAGTGCATATGTGTGTGAGTGTGTGAGAGTGTGTGCACTGTGAGAGTGTGTGTGCTCATGTGTGTGTGTATGTGTGTGAGCGTGTAAGTGTGTATGTGTGTGAGCGTGTGAGCATGTGCACGAGTGTGTGCACGTGTATGAGTGTGCGTGAGCAAACCTGTGCAGAAACCAGATCTCTCCTTCCTCCGTGCGGGCTGAGGTTGCCAGACTTGGTAGCAACCACCTTTATTCACCAGGCCGTCTCACGGACCCTATGAGCTGTTGATTTATTGTGTAGGAGGCTTCACCTAAGATACAGAATGGTGTATGATGTCGTAACAAACTAGGAAGCCCCAGGTCTGCGTTCTCCCATGGAGACACCAAATTTAACAATGCATGTTCCAGTTCGTTTCTCTGGAATACATAAATCAGTGTCCTCTGTTTAACCTGTATGTCCAGCCTACATTTGTTTTTTAGAGGTTAAAAACTTCATCCATGGTTCTATATTATCTAAGTAATTTTTAAATCTGTCTAATGTTCTTAAGATATAATCATCTGTATTTATTTATTTATTTATTTATTTATTTATTTGGTTTTTCGAGACAGGGTTTCTCTATATTGTTTTGGAGGCTGTCCTGGAACTCGCTCTGTAGACCAGGCTGGCCTCGAACTCACAGAGATCCACCTGCCTCTGCCTCCTGAGTGCTGGGATTAAAGGCGAGCGCCACCAACGCCCTGCCTGTATTTATTTTTTAAGTGTAATGACAAGGCTACACAGTCTATGGTCTGCCTTCCCTGCCAGAAATGACAAGCCTCAGTGTTAAATATGAGACCAAGGAAAACTCACATATAAAATTTTGAGGCCAGGGGCTAGAAAGACAGCTCGGGGCTTAAGAGCACTGGCTACTCTTCCAGAGGACCTGGCTGTGGATCCAGCACCACATGGCGACTCACGACTGTTTAACTCCTGCCCCAGGGATCTAAACCCTCTTCCGACCTCTGAGGGCACCAGGCACATGCAAGCAAACCATAAAAGAAGATAAGTCTTTTTAAGAATTGAGTCTAAGTTCAGAAATCCTGTGACAAATGTGAGTAGACTCCATGAGGAAGAGACAAATCTATCAACTTTTCTTCAGTTCCTTGCAAACTTAATTTCTAAGAGCGCTCAAGACTAGTATTTCCTAAAACTTTCATAGATTCGTGAATAGGAAAGTAAAAAGTTCAGCTTGAAAAAAAGTCACTTTGTGATGTATCTTGAGATATTCTTTTTGTTTTTTTAATATTTGTCTTATTTTCATTTATCTGTATACGTAAGACGGTGTCTCGGGTTTTTATTTCTGTGAAGAGACACCACGACTACTGCAACTCTTACAAGGAAAACGTTTAAGTGAGGTGGCTCACTCACAGTTTCAGAGGTTCAGTCCGCTATCGTCATGACGGGGCGCAGGATGTCATGCAGGCAGACGTGGTGCCGGAGTAGCAGCTGTGAGACCTGTGCCTTGCAGGCAACAGAAAGTTGACTGAGACACTGGGCATAATATCCTGAGCACAGGAAACCTCAAAGCCCCCCCCCATAGTGACACACTTCCTCCAGGAAGGCCATACCCACTCCAGCAAAGCCACACCTCCTAATAGTGCCACCTCCTATGAGGCTATGGGGGCCAGTGGCATCCAAACTACCACAGAGGGTGTGCACAGGTATGGGTCTTAAATCCCTTGGGGGTGGAGCGGTAGGTTGTTTTGAGTCACCCTCTGTAGGTGCTGGAAACTGAAGCTGGGAACTCTGGGAGAGCAGGAAGTGCCCCCCCTCCCCCGCCAGTCATTGCTCCAGCCTGCAGAGCTGCTTAAGTCCAGGCCGCCCTGGCAGCAGAGGCTGGTCTTTCTGCTACATCCTGGCCAAGGAGCCCTGCTCTCGTTATTGTCTTCGTTATCTCTGTGTATGGGTGCTCCACCAACACGTTTGTCTGTGAAGCCTGTGCACGCGTGTATGTATGTGACCGAGGAAGCTGGGAAAGGTGGTCAGATCCTTTGGAACGGGGTTCACGCGTGAACGGCATTCCCTCCAGAAAATGGAGTGGGAACTTCACAAGGCATCGAGGCCTACACTACTAATGACCCACTTGCCCCCACAGAAACTCTTGCTTGAACAGTTTCTTTAATGCTCCAATTTTGTAGCTCCTGCCAGGTGTGCAGAGGAATCGCATCTACAAAACTCAAAATCCTAAAGCCAAGTTTCTAGATTTTGTTTACTAGGCTCTTACATGTGGGGGTGGCACAATGCCTACTGGCAAGTTGAGTAACCCATGTCGTCGTTCTCAACTACAAAATGGGGGACAGAACCTTGAGGATTGAGAGTGGGCAGGACCACATGGAACTCATGAGCAGTCCCTGACGAGGTTCCCATAACTAATTAATATTAACACGCAGCGTGGTGTACACAGGGTGCGCCTCACGCCTGAGAGACACACAAGGTGGAGTTCTTGGGAAGCTAGGCCTTCTCCCCCTGGCTCTCCTGCACACCACTGCTGTCCATCGGGTCTCTCGAACATCACCAACTACACAAACTGCCTCAGCTTTCTGACCCATGCTGATGACATCCGTGCAAGCATTGTGATGTCACCCAGCACTATCTTTCCTCTGTCTGGTCTGAAGGGTGTGTGTGTGTGTGTGTGGAGTAGAGTCTACCACATTTTCAAAATATGTAGCTGAAGGACCACTTCAGTATGACTGCCCGTGGTTTCCTTTCTACTCTTCAGAAGCGATGAATAACTCTTTTAAATTATGCCGTAAGACTTCTTTTCCAAGAGGCAATATATTCTGCAACCTCATTGACAAGATAGTTAAGAGGCCTTCTTTGCAGTTTCTGGGTCAGTGGGGATACCACTGCTACGAACCCAGGATTTACAGAACGCTGGCAAAAATTCTGAGGTATGTGGACTTGGATGGCTTTGACATACTCCTCACAGACTATATTGCATTTGTGGAAAAGTCAGGACACCGTTTTGAACTGAATTTCAACCTCGAGTTTACTGAAATATGCGTGAATACCATTCTGTACTGGGTTTTCGCCCGAAAAGGTAACCCCGACTTTGTGGAGCTGCTTCTCAAGAAGACAAAGGACTACGTCCAAGATAGAAGCTGCAACCTAGCGCTGATATGGAGGTAATCTTATGCTTTGTTGAGAGAGAGAGGGAGAGAGGGAGGGAGAGAGAGGGAGGGAGGGAGGGAGGGAGGGAGGGAGGGAGGGAGGGAGGGAGGGAGAAGGGGACAGGGAGGGAGAGGGAGAGGGGGGCAGGGAGGGAGAGAGAGAGGGAGGGAGAGAAAAAGAGAGAGAGGAGAGAGAGAGAGAGAGAGAGAGAGAGAGAGAGAGAGAGAGAGAGAGAGAGAGAGAGAGAGAGAGAGAGAGAGAGAGTACAGAATTGTTTCCTTAGATCAGCTTGCATGGTGGGGACGTGTCACTGGCTCCATTGTGGGCTATGGATTTTTACCTGTGCTGTATGCTATCAAGTCGCTGTGGTTCTACTCCACTGAGGAGGTGTTAGCAAATGTATTAAAACTCTCCTCAAAGAAAGAAGCCTTGTTTAGGACTTACTGCAGTCACTCCTTTTGGTGCTACTGAGATTGCATACTTGTAGTGCGTTCCCTCAAGTACAACTCAGAATATATCCATCGCCTCCTGGTCAACATTCAGCAACAAGAGCTCCCTATCTGTGTCAGATGTTAATAAACTTGATTTCAAATCTTCCACGCCCGAGTTCAACGGAAACCATGTTCCTTGGCGGCCAAGGTTTTACAGCCTGAACCTGTCAATCTACCTGACAATTTAAGGAAAGCAAAAGCCCAGGGTGACTTTCCTGTAGCTCAAGAGTTTGATCCAAAGTCAATTAATTCCCTGGCTTCGGCTATTAGCCTGATTAGAACATTTGTGCATTGGCTTCTTCACTCAACAAAAGGTCAGGTCCTGTACGCACAGTGACAAGGGTGGGCTCTGCCTGGAGTAGCCATGATCCCTGGCTGTATCACTCTGCCCCCCGAGAGCCCACCAGACTGTGTTCCTGAATGATCATCCCAGCACATGAATGGGTACCTGGAGGCTGGGAACAGCAACCACCACCCCCAATAGGACCTTTTGTCATTTTATGTGATGTTTTATGTAGTTATAACTTCTAATAACTAAGCTGAAACCCCAGGGGTATCCTCGGAAAGTATAATAAAATAGAGGAGGAAATGAAGAGCTAAATATGGGTGGAGAAAGGGGAAATTTTAATGGAAAATGAGAGGGAAATGGTGAATCATGATTGACAGGATCACTGGCTCTCTCTGGGATGGGACTCAAGGCCGTTCTGCCCATGCCCACGGCCTCTCTGAGCAGGCTACACCTGCAGGTGCCTTGCTCCTTCTCCACTGTGTATGGGACAGTTTTTAAATTGGTAAATTCTGTGCGGACACAGTGGCAGGGTTAAAGTCATTAGGCAATTCCCCTTAGCACAAAACCATATACATATATATGTATGTATGTATGTATATATGTATGGTTCATATACATATATATATGAACCAGAGTTTTAGATTTTGAAGGAGGCTGACAATCTCTTGGTGCCTTCCTGTGTAAGGCAACCTCGTGCAGAGCACTCCAGGCCACCAGCTCGCCACTCTCTGCGGCTAGCATCTCTATTACACACCACCCTGACATAAATCATCGCTTGCCCGTGGCCGGTGGGCTCTATACTTTCCCTGAAATATTTACCTGGACCCACGGCTTGAAATATTGTGTGCATGTCAGCAACTTCCAAGTCATTTGTCTCTAGCCCTGACCTCTCCTCCCGTCTGTCTACCTGAGATCACCGCACGGGATAAAAAAAAAAAAAAAAACGCCAGCTGGACTCACCCATCTCCCAGCCAACCAGGCTCTCGCCTCAGTAGCACTGACCCTGTTGCTGCAGGCAGACACCGGGGGTTCGTTCCCCATTCCTTCCTTCGCCATCACAGCAATGCGTCGTCTTGACTGTCGATAACAAAAACGGATCCTACTTAGTTCCTCATGTCTAATCCACATGGGGCCACTGCCATCTCTTACCAAGACACCAGCATTAGAATCTCTCAGGGTGACTTTTTAAAACCAGTATACAAAAGTCATGGTTTCATTATGACACGCCCACGCCCTGGTGTCACTGTGCCTTACTTACAGGCTGCCCCTCCCCGGCTCCCTCCTGTGCCCCCTCCCCCACCATGCTTCCTAGCAGATCCCCTTTGCATTCCTGCTACATTGCCATATATGTGTGTGCCTGTAAATTAAATCTAAATTCTTCTTTCCAATATTAATGTTTTTTATTACTTTAATTTTAAATAGCTTGTTTCACATGTCAATCCCAGTTCCCTCTCCCTCCCCTCCTCCTGCACCCCCCATCCCCTCCAGCCTCCCACCCTATCGCCACTTCCTTCCACATAGGGGATATCTAGAGTCTGTCATTTCACTCAGGGCAGGGTCCAGGCACTCCTCTAAGAGTCCAGGCTGAGAGAGCATCCCTCTTTGTGTTATGGACACACAATGTCTGTTTGTATGCCAGGGATAAACACTGATCCACTGCCCAGGACCCCATAGGTTATCCAGGCCTCCTCACTGACTCTCACACTCAGGGGGTCTGGATCAGTCCCATGCTGGCCTCCCAGCTGTCGGTCTGGGGTCCAAGAGCTCCCCCTTGTTCAGATCAGCTGTCTCTGCTGGTTTCGCCAGCCCATTCTTTGCCAATTTGCTCATCGTTCCTCTCTCTGTCACTGGGTTCCATGGGTTCAGTTCAGTGTTTAACCGTGGGTGTTTGCCTCTGCTTCCATCAGTCACTGGATAAGGTTCTCAGATGGCATATAAGGTAGTCGTCAAGTTCATTATCAGGAATGGATATTTAGAGTAGTTGCTCCACTATTGTTTAGCTTTGCCAGTTGGTGTCATCCTTTTAGATGGCTAAGGGTCTCACTGGTGCCAGATCTCTCTTCAAACCTATGACTCCCTCTATTATGGTATTTCTCATCCTGTTCTGCCCTTATTCTACCCCCCACTCAACCTTCCTGTTCCCCCATGACCTACTCTCTCCTCCCCTTCTCCCCTTGTCTTCTTCCCAGCCCCCCCCACCTCCTGCCATGTTCCCAATTTGTTCAGGAGATCTTGCTTCATTCCTCTTTGGGGTACCATGAATATCTCTCTTAGGTTCCCAGTGTCTGTGCTACTGGTGTTACGTTCAGGAAGCAGTCTCCTGTACCACGTTCAGGAAGCAGTCTCCTGTACCAATTCTTTGAAGAGTATCTCCCACTTTCTCTTCTATGAGTTTCAGTGTGATTGGATTTATGTTGAGGTCTTTGATCCATTTGGACTTAAGAGTAGGTTCTTTGAGAAAATCAACAAGATAGACAAATCTTTGTCCAAACTAACCAAAAGACAGAGAGAGAGAGAGCATGCTAATTAACAAAATCAGAAATGAAAAGGGGGACATAACAATGGACACTGAGGAATTCCAGAGAATTATCAGGGCAAACTTTGAAAACCTGTATTCCGCAAAATTCGAAAATTTAAAGGAAATGGAAAATTTCCTGGATAGATATCACTTGCCAAAACTAAATCAAGAGCAGATAAACAATCTAAACAGACCTATAACCCTTAATGAAATAGAAGCAGTCATCAAAAGTCTCCCAACCAAAAAAAAAAAAAAAAAAAAAAAAAAAAAAGCCCAGGCCCAGATGGCTTCAGTGCAGAAATCTAAATTCTTGATGAGAGAAAAACACAGTATTTTGCCTTCCTCCCATTACTGCTCATATATATATTTGAGTGTAGATAGAAAACATTTGATTTTCAGGGTATAGCATAGCTAGTTATATCTCATGCATGTACTCACCATTTATAACATCAAGCTCTAGAAATCCCCTTTGTCCAGTTGCCCCAATGGTCCTGTTGACAAGACACCTACTAAATCCATTTTAGACACACAAAAAAAGTTTGAGCTGCCCAGAGGACATTCAGGTAGAGACGTGGAGCAAGTGGCTAGGTACAGAGTGCCAACTTTGATATCTTCATTGTTCCTACATCTAACCTGTTATGGTATCTGTTGGCTCCCTCTACCTGCAAGCAATGGTAAAATGCGGCTGTCTGAACTGCTATTAACCCTGTCCTATGCCAAGTGGCCTCTTTCCTTCTGCTGCACAACTGACAGAGAGCCATGCAGCTCTTACAGCCAGGGTTCTCGGGCGTATCCATTTCACGTGGAGCCGAGAGACCCTCTTCCCAGTGTGGGTCCCCGCCGAGAGACCCTCTTCCCAGTGTGGGTCTCTCTCTTCCCAGTGTGGGTCCTTGTCTCCCCTGGCCTCAGCTTTACCTTCTGACCACAGTGACGTCCTCATATTCTTCCGTCGCCACTCCAGGCACTGGCATACTGGTACAGCTAAGCAAATGTGTCTCCTAGTCTCTGTCCAGATGTAACCTTTCAGGATGGTCCTATCCCATCAGTCATGCATCTCCTGGCATATTCTGTTTCCTGTGTCAACCCTGTGCTGCTAGTGATTGATGAAGACAGCAAGGGTTTTATTTTGTCCAGCAGTGCAAGCAACCGGCACAGTGGCTTTCCCTTAGTGCGTGCATTCAGCGCAGGTTGGAATAAACGGCGAGTAGCTGAAATCACGGCTACGGATGAGATCGCATGATGATGGTCAAGTCAAAACTGGCTGACCTGGCGTGCACACCTTGTCAGACACCAGGGACAGTGGGAGGAGGACAAGAGGGGACAGGTGACAAAGCTGCTGGGGGACCGAGGCTGATCTAGGAAAACACAGCTTCAGGACGGCATACTATGTAAGCACCAGAGATCACATTATTATAAGGAAAAAAATAATGTCTATTCAGTTTGTCAGCCAAAGGAGAGCGTGGAATCAGAAACACATCCGCAAAGCAGAGTCACCCACTGTGTGCCTGGTTAACGCAAGCAAGCATGGCAAGCCTGCAGACGGAGGGCTCGGTGCGGTAACCTCACATTTAAAAAACAGTCCTCGCTCCGCCCGCATAAACACTGTTATAATTAACTGTCAGAACCCATCAAGCAAATTTTGGTTTACAGTTCCATACTCTTTAAACCCAAGGATTAATCGCACATCATGTGGATACAGATTAGATATTTAAGTCTCATTTTAAGCCTACTTGAGTTTTAGTCATGCTTTCAACATTTTTCCAATCAATATTCACTCAGTATCTCCTAGAGGTGATGTACATTTTAATATATCTGCATTTCCTAAATCTTTTTTTGTTTTTCGAGACAGGGTTTCTCTGTATCATTTTGGAGTCTGTCCTGGAACTCGCTCTGTAGACCAGGCTGGCCTTGAACTCACAGAGATCCGCCTGCCTCTGCCTCCCAAGTGCTGGGATTAAAGGTGTGTGCCACCAATGCCCAGCTCCACATCTCCTAAATCATAACAATGACCACTTGCTTTGTGCTCTGAGTTACCTGAATTCCCCATACCTAGAAGGCCAAGTCAAATACCTTCTAAGGAACTAGCGAGATATAAGAATTACAGTGCCCTAAGATGGTATAAACCAAAACAAATCTTATTGGGATTGAAATCAAATTCCAGTAAAAAGTATTTGATTGACCATCTAAAGAGTCAGTATTGTCTTAAGTTCTCATAAATACAGCAGTGAGGCCAAAACCACAACAGTTTCTTCCCTTGGACGGGTGAGATATCAGCTGGCAAACGGAGCTGCCTGCAGGCTGACAACCCGAGTCCACATGGTACAAAGACAGAACTGACTCCTGCAGGCTGTCTTCTTATTTACACACACATATGAGAGACAGAGAGTGGGGGAGAGTAAATATTTCCCTATTGGAGCTTAAATTTGCAGAGCTCACCTCGATCAACCACTTTTTTTAAAGAGAAAAATGAATATGCAAAAATGCTAAGCAAGTTTTCAAAAACAAGAAAATGGCCTGAGTATGGGGGTTGAAGGAAGGTTCAGAGGACGTGGGGAAGGACCATGATGCTCCTCACAAAAGGCTTATTGGAGAGTCTCCTACGATGGGCTGCACGTGTCTCAGGATTGCAATTGGAGGGGCGAACGCTAAGACAAAGGTGAAAGACCTTGATTCAGCCATGACCTTGGAATCAGGTCGCAATGGGAGATAATCCGGAAGAAAGCTGGAGCTCAATCTTTGATATAGTTTGGAAGTACTCATGTAAACAGATGTCCAGGAAAACAGCTGACTTCAGGAGCAGCGGTGCGCACACACAGTGCTGGCAGCAGAATGAAGACGGACACATCTTAAAGTCTAAAATGCTACGTAGCACCATAGCATACTGTTCCTGTAAGTAACAGTGCTCTGGCGTTTAGCATTCCACGAAGCTTCAGAGTCCGATTAGGCTAGTGACTGTCCAACTGTACTTTCAGTTCCTGACTAGGGAAAGGGACAGAGGGTTCCACTTTAGCAGGGATGTTCCCATCCTTTAGCGTCTAGGAACAATACTCCAATGCCAGCATATGCTTGTACCCGGGGCACTCTAAACTTCCCATTGGAAAACCCCTGCTAATGCTCTAAGCCTTCGTTCTTAGCTGTCTGGCAGGAAATGACTCTCCCAGGGAGAGTTAAGTGAGCGCCACTCCTCAGGGTATTACTGCCCGAGCAAGCTTCTCCTACGGTGGTGGCCGTCCTGTGTTACGTTTACTGACTGCTGTACTCGACAGTGGGCAAGAGCAGCATCTTTGGTTTCTGCACCTACTCTTCAGTGCACGTTGGACATGCAGCTGTTAAGTTAGCACTTAGTGAAGGAAGGAGCAGACCAGTGCATCTACACACGAGGAAGCAAGCCTCGAGACTGCTGACCCGAGTCACACAGCTGCTCAGGGCTGAGATATGCCGAGCAGCAGAGGTTCGGGCTGCTTCACGGAGCCCACTGGAGCAAGCCGCTCGTCTCTTCCAATATGTGCAGCTTAATAACTGTGCTTTGTGTGTGCATGTGTGTGTGTAGGGAGGCATATGTGTGTGGGCACGTGTATATGTAGGGGTACATGTGTGCTGCGGAAAAGGTATCCAGATCAGAGAACAACTTGTGAAAGCTCTTTCCTTCCACAAAATGGTTCCAGGGGTCAAACTCAGCTCTCTAGGCTTGGTGACTTTACCCCCGGGCCATGTCGCTCATTTCTGTTCGTTCCTTTCCCGATGCTGTGATAAAAGCCATAACCAAACGCAATCATAGCAGAGTGTACCAGAGCCTACAGTTCCAGTGGTCAAGAGCCAACCATGGAGGGGAGCATGGGAGCCGGCTGCAACTGGAAACGGGGGGGGGGGGGCAGGGGGAGGCTTCACACTCTCAAAGCCTGCCTCCATGACATGCTGCCTGCAGACCAAATACATGAGACCATGGAGGACAGCCTCAGGTCACCACATGCAACCCCAAAGTCCTGCTTCACAATTTACAGAATGTATCAGTATTGGAGTAGGCCTCCCAAGAGAATTTTAGAGGCAAGGTTTATTAATAAAATTCCTCTTTGCTTAGTCTCAAAAGTCATGTTGCTTGGCAAAATTAAGCACCTTAATATCAAGTTTCCTATGGTCAGAGACACTACCATGTTTTCTCTACATTTATAGTAAATAATTCAGTAAAGAACATAAAGGCGCATTAAGTGAAGCAATTTCAAACACTATATACCATTTCATTTCTGTAACAGAGAATTGAAATATTGACATCTAGCCACAATGTGATACCCAAGATACAGGCTTCGATGCAGTTATTACATCTGTCCGGGTGTTCCCCCTGCATGCACATCTGTCTGGGTGTTTCCCCTGTATGCACATCTGTCTGGGTGTTTCCCCTGCATGCACATTTGTCTGGGTGTTTCCCTTGCATGCACATCTGTCTGGGTGTTTTCCCCTACATGCACATCTGTCTGGGTGTTTCCCCTGTATGCACATCTGTCTGGGGGTTTCCCCTGCATGCACATCTGTCTGGGTGTTTTCCCCTGCATGCACATCTGTCTGGGGGTTTCCCCTGTATGCACATCTGTCTGGGTGTTTCCCCTGCATGCACATCTGTCTTTATACCACGCATATCTGGTGCTCCTGGGGGCAAGAAGAGGCCATCAGATCCCTGGGACTGAAGATACAGACAGCTGTCAGCTGCTGTACGGGTAGTGGGGAACAAATCCAGGCCTCTTAAAGAACAGCAACTGCTCTCGACTGCTAAGTCATTACTCTAGATATATGCTCTTTTAAAAACTCAGTCTTGCAGCCCTGGCTGTCTAGAAATTATAAAACTTAAAAGCGCACATGTATTAGCCAGAGGACAAACTTGAATGTCCACTTCTCTGAGTCGGGGTCTTTCACTGAACCTTTGGCTCATTGAGCAGGCTAGCTAGCTGGCCAGGGACGGAGCCCCACAAACCTCCTGTCTCCTTCTGCCACTAAGATGCCACCAGAACAGTGGCTCTGAGGACTAAGTTTAGTCCTCCTGCTTGCACAGCAAGCACTCCATGGGATGAATGACTCTCTAGTCCTAAACTTTGCTCTTGAAGGAGGAAAATGAGATTCTCTCCTGAGGACCTCGGATAGGGCTCACCATAACTTATAGTCCTTATTTTATTAAAATGGAAAAACAGGGTGAGGATGGTTATACTTGTCTTCATCTAATCTCATCTCTCAGTTCAACCTCGTGTCTATATATGATCGAGAGCAAAAGCAAAGATATCAAAATGATCAACATTTCTATTAATAAAGCAAACTGGGCTAGGGAGAGGGCTCAGCGTTAGGCACACAGACGGCCCTTTCAAAGGACCCAAAGCTCACTGTCTCCTGTCATTCCTGCTCCAGAGGATCTGACGCCCTCTGCTGGCCTCCTCTGGCTCCTACACACAACACAAATTCACCTAGACATAAACATATCATTTTTTTAAAAAACTAAATCTTTAAAAAGCAAGAGGTATGAAAACTGTTTTCCTTCCCGTTCCATTTTATATTTCCAGAGCTTGGTGAGGCTCATCCCCACCGCGCGTGTGGGAGACACAGCAGTGAGAGCTCTGTGACTGAAAGCCACACCCCTGTGCCAGGAGGCCTCGGCATTTGGTGGGAGCCTTCTTTCCCCTCCAGTCTGGTCTATAGTTACAAAGACGTTACGTATAAGTGCTAGCCACGCGGTGCTCACAGGGGAGCGGCTGACACGATGGCTACCTCTCCGTGACTGTTGGGGCGGAGTGCTTATGACCCGCGTCATCTGCCTTTGCCTTGCAGAACCTTCACCCCCGTGTACTGCCCCAGCCCCCTGAGTGGCATCACACCCCTGCTCTATGTGGCTCAGACAAGACAGTCAAATATCTTAAAGATACTCCTGCAGTATGGGATCCTAGAACGAGAAAAAAACCCCATCAACATCGTTTTGACAATACTACTGTACCCTTCGAGAGTGAGAATAATGGTTGATCATGAGCTGATTGACATTCAGGAAGACGCCAAGACATGTCTAATGCTATGCTCCAGAGTGCTCTCTGCAATCTCAGTCCGGGAGATAGAGGTAAGCTGAGCTGAGCTCTTGGGAGGTGAGGAGGGCATCGCCCTGGGGGGGGTGAGCAGGGGGTAGGTGAGCAGCGGGGAGGTGAGGGGGGGGGGAGGTGAGCAGGGGGAGGTGAGCAGGGGGAGGTGAGCGGGGGGAGGTGAGCGGGGGGAGGTGAGCGGGGAGAGGTGAGCGGGGGGGAGGTGAGCGGGGGGGAGGTGAGCGGGGGGGAGGTGAGCGGGGGGAGGTGAGCGGGGGGAGGTGAGCGGGGGGAGGTGAGCGGGGGGAAGTGAGCGGGGGGGAGAGGTGAGGGGGAGGTGAGCAGGGGGGAGGTGAGCAGGGGGGAGGTGAGCAGGGCTTCGCTCTTGGCGGGTGCAATTCAACATACAAGTGCTAGGACATGATTATGAAGGCAAAAGAGAAGTGTTCTTAATTTATGCACTATTTCCAATGATGAATTAATCACTGCTCATATGCTTAGTAATTAAAAATGAGGCAAAATCCAAATTAGCTAAAATTAGTCCTTCAAATGTTGATTTTGTTATCATGAGCATCAAAAGTTGAATTTATAGTTTATTTTAGTATTAAATAGATGTAAATTGTTATATTTCAATAACAAACTGTATTAAGATTTCTATCTTGTAAGAACAAAATAAGTTAAAATTTTAACAGCTCCTTTCCAGTATATTTCAAAATGACAGTTCCATTTCTCCCCACGAACACAATCACATACCAAGAAATAGATTTTTCCATTTGTGACCCCAAAGCAATTTTAAGTATTATAGAAATATAAAGACATAAAATATTTATTCAACTGAAAATATCTCTCAGAAATATGGAGACCTTCTCTTTAAAAAGGTTTTGGGACTAGAAAAAGTTAGAGGGAAAAAAATCACCCACACATCAACCACAAACTGGGAATGTTCATTCTTCAAAATGAGCTGCAAATTGCAGTATCAAACTATATCATGCCCGTTAATAGCGAGAAGCTAATTAATCTGTGTAAAAGGAAGTTAGTCCTACAAATTTAACCAGCCAGCTTAACAAGAAGCCAACAGTTCCTCTAGTCTAACTTCAGACATAGATTCATAGGTATGTACTTTGCTGGTGTCTGAATGCCTGGATAGGAAATATTAACGTGTGGGCCAGTTGCAAGGCAAGCTAATGGGTCAGGCTATAACTGGCAACCATTGTTAAAAGAGAACATGCTCACATTGTTTTTAGCATCTTCATTGCTTTACATCTTTGTTTCATAGTAACTGTCCTGCATGGTTATTACAGAACACACACATTTACAACAGTCTACAATTCCCCAAGTAGAACTGTCACAAAGTACCAAGATAAAATTGACCGCAGTCCACCTGGAAGGCAAAGAATTCATAGCCAGGCTGCAGATGATCACAGTTCATAAGCTACAGTGGAGCGGTGCTGGGCAAGAAGGCGGGGCCAGGCCCACGCTGCCCGAGCAGCTGGTTGGTTTTGTGCTGCCGTCACTTCCCCTCACATGGCGGACATGTGTGTTTGGATGTCTCTATGGCACACCCTTGAGCATAGACCCTGTCTACTTTGCATACCTAGTCGTCATCCCGAGCTCCCCCCACCGTTAAATATTAACTAGATATTCTTTAAGTAGTTGATAACTGAATACTACATACATGCACAGGATGACACAGCTGAGTGAGTGTCTCAAGGCTTGGACACAGAAGGGTTCTGCTATGTTTTGTAGCTATTATATGTGCAAGGGGGTAAACTGGAGGCCGGAGGGCACTTTTGGGGCGTTGGTTCTCTTCTTCCAGTGTCATGGGAGTCCCCTGGGAAATCTCTAATGCAGCAATATCCTTCCTCTGGCATTTGACCTCCAGAATGGGATCTAAACTTGAAGGAGCCTCCTTTCATTCGCATGGAGGTCTTGGTGATCTGCATGGGCTGGATCCAACTGGGGAGCATGTGTGACTTACATCACCTGTTTCTAGAGTCAGACTTTCTGAATAGGGCCCGAGCACTGGTACAGTTTAGCTTTTGGATGGCTTTTGCCTGTGGCTGTGCTGATGACAGCATCTGAGAAGAGGTAACAATGTAGAAGAATGCTCCAACTGAAATGAAGAACTTCCCTGCTCACAGTTTCGACTTTGCTTAGTGCCTTCCCACATTCTGTCTCTATCACTGGGAGAACAACACTGGACTACAACACCTATAAGGCGAAGAGGCTTTGATGAATAGAGGTTACCAGGGTCATATAAATTCACTATCTCTTAAGATTGTTCCAAGGGTAAATAAAAGCTTTCTTTTTCTCCAGACACAGCTGAGCTTGGGAAGACGTCCAATCATTCAAAATTGGTTGGACTATATCCCTCCAACGAGATACAAAGATCCATGTGAACTCGTCCACCTTTGCAGAATAGCCATCAGGACTCAGCTGCTGGCCAACAATATGCTCCCCAATGGGATATTTTCACTTCTAATGCCCGCACGTCTACAAAACTTCCTGAATTTGGAAAGCTAGCATGCATCTGCATGCTGTTCTTTAGGGTGACAGACTGTACACGCAGAAGTTAATAAACCACAAACTTCACCCGAGTCTGTTGCATGAGAACATCTATTAGAAGATAACCTTTTCAGGGCTAGAGCGATTCCCGAGTGGTTAGGAGCATGCGTTTCTCTTACAGAAGATCTGAGATCAATTCCCAGCACCCGTGTGGTGACCAGAAACCATCTAGAACTCCAGTTCCAGGGGACCTGATGCCTACTTCTGACCTCTGTGGGCACCAGGCATGCATGTGGTATACATATATTCATTCAGGCAAAACACATACACAAAACATATACATGTTAAAAAATGTTTTTAAAAAATATATTTTCATTTGTCCAACACTGTAGTTACCATGTAACCCTACTTATTACCTTCTATGCAGTGAAATAAATTATATGTATCAGATAAAATAGATTTGTTTTTGTATAATAACATAAAATATCAAATCTTCAGCTATAAAATTTTTAATGTTATAAAAAATTAAATGTATTCAAAGCACATTTTTAGCTTTAAAAAAATACCTAGGTCACTAGCTTTTCCTGTGATGTCCAGCAGTCACACAAAGGCAGAATTAGAAACAGTTCTTCAAGGGTGTGCCCTGGTTACAGCTCAGTTACTGAATCTGGTTAAGCCATAACAAAACCCCAGTGTCTTTTAGGCCAGTATGCTCTCCCTGCCATTTTCTATCCCTCCTGCATACACAGCCTCTTCTCATTGTTCAGCCTGGCGCTGCCACAGACTGCTGAAATGATTTAATGTGTTGGTCTCCTTGACCCTAGACTCCGCAGCCGCCTCGGTTCAATTCATCCTACCACTCAAGGGCTCAGTTGAAGCCATCTTACAACCTGCACCACCACCACACACCTGAACCTCCAGCAATAAAAACACCTTCAAACTCCAGTGTTCGTCAGGCAAAAGTGACAGAAGGTGCCTAGCCTTTTCCTTCAGCTACTCACATGCTCTGCATCCACCAGGAGCACCAGCCTGCCTACCATCTCACCTTGCTTTTACACATTCACCCTTCTACTTACAATGCCCTTTCTAGACCCCTGTCATGCCATCCTTTGAGGTTCCTGACCAATGAAGGTTAAATACTGTGCTGTTACCTTAAATACGTTACAGTATAACTGCACTGTCCCCCTGGAGGGTTTAGAGGAAGAAATCCTACCTTTTATTCTTCTAACAGGTTACCTGCCTTATAGTAAATACCGAATTGGATTTGTGTTGTAACTTTCCAGAATTAAGACCTATTCTAAACACTTTCGCTTGAAAGGACAAATTTAGAGAAAGTAGGCTGAAGGAAACTCAAAATCCAGGAGAGACAGAAATAAAATATCACTGCTGGCTAAAGAACGCACCTACCCCCAAACTTGAAAGAGACTTTACCCTCTACCCCTATCACAAATGTTATCATTTCTAAACATTAAACAGGAAGCTACTGGTACCGAGAACTAGGAAGGGGCAGCAAGCATGTCACACACAGCTGATGCCACTCTGGGAAGTGGATTGGCAATTGTGTATGAAATCAACGATACACTTCACATACTACAGAAGTCTTTTCTATGTAATCTAGACTTGAAAATGCCATCACCAAACCCTCTAAAGAAGGCTTATAACTTTACTCAGGATTATTGAAAACTGGGATAGAGACATGGCTTAGCAGTTAAGAACACTGGCTCTTCTTCAAGGACTCATGTTTGAATCCCAACACCCACATGATAGCTCAAAACCATCAGTAACTCCAGTCCTAGGAGATCTCATGTCTTCTTCTGCCTCCATGGCAGCGCACACACGTGGAACAGGAAAAAGAGCCATAAGTAAAAAGATTAAAACATCACTTAAGCCCAAGACCCTCAGTGGGCACCTGTCATCGGTAAAAAGACGTAAGGATTCATTTCCAAATGGAAACAGTCATGCTCAGAAAGCTATCATCCCATCTGGTGGACGTTCTAGAGGAAGCCTCCTGAGGACGCGGGGCCTGTGTCTGGCCAGCTGCAGTTGAGATCACAGCAAGGCAGTGTCTGGGACAGCAGACTCTGCTCACCTGACATCTGAGAGTATGCTAGAGTGTGTAACGCTGTGTGACACAGTTACTGTAGACCACACAGCCCTCGGCCTGTGGGTAAGTTCCCTTTGTCTCCATCCAGTCCTGACACTGCCTTCCAATGCAGGGTTTACTCTGTGGGACAAACTGCTGGGGTGGAAACATGTCTGAAACACCATGGCCAAGAGCAACTTAAGCAAGGGTTTATTTTGGCTTACAGCTGCAGAGACGCTACATATCCACATGGTGGGGAAGGCACGGTCAAAGGGGCAGGAAGCAGGCAGATCACATTCAACTCAACAAGCAGCAGAAAGGACACAGGCAGGGCAGGACTATAAGCTTGTCAACTGCAGCTCCAGTGCCACACTTCCTCTAGCAAAGCTCCACACACCCAAAGTTCCGTAACCTTCACACACAGTGCCAGCAGCTAGGGACCAAGTGCTCAACGCATAAGCGGGGGTGAGGGGCATTTCTCATTCAAAGTACCATAGGTGGCTTGCTAAGACAGTGAAAGGCTGCATTGAGGGATACTCATCTGTAACATAGAAGGAAGGCACAGAAAAACAGCAAAGGCAGAAACACATGTTAACATCAGGAAGGGACTGTTTCCAGTGTCCATCTGTAGTCACGACGTTGCAACCGTCTTCATTTCACTTGCTTTGTAGTATGTTTCTGCTATGTGTAAGCTAGCTTAAAATAGCTTAGGAGAACGCAATTTTAAGAAAGAATGAAACTATTTTTACATCAATATCTAAATAAAAGTAAAATGGATTGACTAGTTGGCTGAAGGTTTTTTAGCAATGATGAAAAATTCTCGGACGTCTCGTGGAATTTAGCTGAGGTTAAATGTGACTTGAGTCTGAGGAGCGACCCTGAGTGTATCTGCTATTTCACTCACTGCTGGATCCCTTCCCTCCCCACAACTCACTTCCTGTTCTGCCTCTCTTGTCTCCTCCTTTTTGATTCATGGTCTCCCACTCTGCTAACACCTGTCCCTTCCACACTTACTTCCTTACATTTATTGTGTGGGTATGCACACATACATGTCAACCACGGACATCTGAAGTGAAGCAATGCTCTCATTTCATCACATGGACTCCAGGGCTGGCAACAAGTGCCTATACCTAATGAACCATCTTGCCGGCCCAAAATAAATAACATTTAAACAACAAAAATGTTCCCTGGGAATGCCCAAGGGAGGCAGATCAGTGCTGTCGCTCTGTCTCCCTTTATGTAAAAAGGGGAACACATCAGCAAGCAGGCGCCCAGAGTCCAGTACAGGAAGCAGGGCTGCCGACAACCCCCGTCCAGTGTCACTGGCGTGTTATGAAGTGTGCATTTTCACGTTAGGACTATACTGAATGCCAAAGACTTTTCTAATCCCCAGCACCATTCCAATGAAGTCAGAGTTATTTACTGTTGATCCGGAGAAACCTGGTTAGGATGTGACTGAGTCATGCAGCATTACCAGGATAGAATGTAAGTGAAGCAGCTTTTCAGACCTAAAAGGGTACTTTTAGAGCTGAAGCATTTCTATCAGTATCCCGAACTGTAGCTTGTAAGTACAAACTTAACCTGACTTCACAAATGAACTGATTTTTCTAACAAAAACTTTTCTTTTGCCTGGTGTTGGTGGCACACACCTTTAGTCCCAGCAATCAGGAGACAGAGGTAGGTGAATCTCTGATCTCTAAGTTTGAGACCAGCCTGGTATACAGAGTGAGTTCCAGGACAGCCAGGACTACAGTGAGAAACCCTGACACTGTCTTGAAAAATGAAAAATTTTTAAAAATAAATAGATAAAAGGAAAGAAAAGGAAAAAGCAAATAAAATAAATAAAAAACCCTTTTCTTTCAAAACTTGTCACTTTTAAAGGTATTCTAATGAGTATTCTCCATCTAGAATGCATAGTAAAAATTCTGAAGCTAACATACTGTCATTTTCAATTAAAATACCAAACTGAGCAACTGAGACACAGTCACTGTGTGCACTGTGAGCTATCATTCCTCAGTCTTCTCGGGAAGGTCCGCGGCCCCGGGGTAGTCCTCTTCATACTTCTTCTTCAGGTTACTCAGGTATGTCCGTAGCTTGTCTGGTTCCAGCTGAGAGTTTCGGGCGGCCTGGACAAGTCTTGTGGCAAGATGGTACAGAACCCTCCACCTATCCATCTCAGGGGAACTCCTTTGGTTTTGCTGTTATTGAAACATGAAATTAAAATATTAATGTCAATTTAATTCATATTTTGGTACTATACTTTCTCCTTTCTTACAATAGGAACACACACACACTATCCTGGAGAATTAAATTTCTCATGAACGTTTTCTTCTTTATGATTAATACCATTGCAAATAATGTTTAAAGAAAAATCCTGCTAAATCAGACAACTTCATAAACAAAATACCAAAAAGTAACAGAAAATCCAGCAATGAGATGGGTCTGCTAACACATTATGTTTTAAAAGGTGTGGAACCACAGTGCTGCTTACACTACGAGGTAGTCATAATTTTAAGTGTCATCCAGGAATAAGACAGTCATCAGAAAACCAACCTGCCCAAAAGATATAAAAACTATTGGGAGCCTAATAGAAAATATTGCCAGAGGAACAAAATACATTTTAAAAATGAACATAAATCAAGATATAAAATTATGACTGAATTTTAACAAATAATATTTAGGGATATAAAAAATAATATTTGAAATATCTTCCAATAGAAAAGAAGATGGACTTGGCAATGGAACTAGAATTTAATAAACTTCTAATGTACATATTTGACTGAGATAGATAACGAAATCAACATTTTCAATACTAACTACTTGGTAGACCTTAATAAGCATTATCTCAACTCTTTTCTTTGTCAGACGATTCTCTCTGTGACTCTATTTTCCCTTCTTTCACTACAGTAAAATTATTCTACAAGACAGAACAATATAATCATATGTCTAGTCACCCATTTGTACCTTAATTATTCTCATGCATATATCAGTCTTTGGGTAATCTGTCCCAGGCACCGAAGCTTGTGTCTGGGTGTCTACTAGGCCTACAGACATGTGCATCTCATGTGCTAATGGAATAGCAATTATTATGGTGGCTATGGAAAGTTCTGTCGGAGAGACACGATGCTCAGAAAAGGAAAGCTCACTTCCAGCTCAGATGAGGAAAAGCTTGCACAAGATGGAGAGTCTGGAGCCAGTCTTGCCAAGAAGGGAGGGTTCTGGGTAGAAAGACTGCTAAGCAGGCAGAGGAGAGACCTGGAACACTCTCAGGGAAATTACAAGTGGCAGAGATGCAAATTATGTGAAATTGATTCATGTGGGATAAACAAACAAAAAGGAAACCCTAAAGCAAAACTGGGCAAAAGGACAAATTCCCGAGCCACCAGACAGACACTTGGGAAATGAAGACAGTGCTCAGGACCCCAAGTGACCTTAAAGCTACATTTTGTGAAGTAATTATGGAAGACTTGAGCTCAGCCTTAACTTGATAAGCAGTGACTGACTGTCTCTGACTAGGCATGTAATGTGCACTGGGAGACAGTGTAGAAAGTGTACAGGATGCGTCAGGAAAAATAATTAGCAAATGGTCTTAATGAGCCGTGCTCGTGAGGAAGTAGTCACACGTGGCCATGGTGGGGAGGGGTACTTGGGAGTAAACGCACAAGAAATTGTTTTTCAAGTTTTGATTTAAAAAGAGATGAATATATTTAAAAAGGATTAGTAAGATGCATCAACAGGTAAAGGTGTTTGTCACCAAGCCTGATGACCTAAATTCAATCCCTGGTACCCATATCATAGAGGACCAACTCCTGTTGTCCTCTGACCTTCACACACACACACACACACACACACACACACACACACACACAGAGAGACAGAGACAGAGACAGAGAGAAAGAGACTTACACATACACTGTGGCATATGCCCTCTAATGTACTAAACTCAAATAAATAACATAATTTTTAAAATCATTTTAAAAGGTACTATGGGAAATATGAAGAAAATACATATACATTCAATGTTATCAGAACAGAAAATAGAAGCTGTGGAGAGAAAAGACTACTAACACCACAGATTATTCAAAAAGAGGTTGGGGCTAGCACCTTCCAGACATACTGAGTGAGAGAGAAAAGGCTTTAGTGAAGAAGAGAGAGGGGTACTGAAAGGCCCACAAGAGGCAACCTTCCAGGAAAACACCCAGCAGCTTCCAGCATAGAGCAGGGCAGGGCGGGGTGGGGCAGGGGAGGGGGGCTGAGGGGACATGGGGAAGGGGTTGGCGTGGGATGAAGGATGCACAAAGGATAGGTGATGATATTAATTACAACTTAAGAGAAAGTTCAATAAAGTGGTGACAAGTTTCTGTCCATATGTAAGTCATGGGAGAAACAAGAAAGATCACTCTGTAGAGGAAGAGGAAGAAAGATAACTCTAAAAACCAGTATAAAAGACTCCTTTGAAAAAGCACTAAGCATATTCAGAGAGACAAAAATCAAGTGGAGAAAACATGGAGGCAAAAGACAAGGAAAGTAACTAAGAGAGTGGATAACACAAGAGTAAACACAAAAAGTTACTTAAAAATAAGTGAGATGCTGCTGCTCTAATAAGATGGCATTGGGGGGGAAATGCAGGCGCGAGTAAGGGAGGTGTAAGACCAGTGTACCACACGGCTGTGTGGGATTTCAACAGAACCATGAAGACCAGTGTACGACATGATGGTATGGGAATTTCAAAAGAACCATGAAGGCCAGTGTAAGACATGATTGCATGGGAATTTCAAAAGAACTCAAGGCCCGGGCAGTGGTGGTGCACGCCTTTAATCCCAGCACTTGGGAGGCAGAGGCAGGTGGATCTCTGTGAGTTCGAGGCCGGGCTGGACTGACAGCCTCCAAAACAATACAGAGAAACCCTGTCTCGTAAAACCAAAAAAAAAAAAAAAAAAAAAAAAAGAACTCAAGAAGATGAGTGTAAGACAGGACTGTATGGGGATTTCAAAAGAACTATGAAGACGAGTGCAAGTTCTTTTAGTGCATACCAGTAAATTATCTTCAGCCACTGAGGGCATCAAACGCTCAAAACAAATGGAAATATCTTAACAAAGCTACCTAAGGAAGTCAAGTCAGTGAGGAGGAAAACATTAATTACACAGTAAAGTTAGAACATAAGGATTTAAAATGCATAACTAGAGCCTGTCTTGAACACTTCTGAACACCATTAGGACCACTAAAGTCCAAAAGACTAATGGTTGGTGACTGGAATTTGACAACATACAATGTGAAGAATTAGGTAATGAACAATCTTCAGAATGACTGATAAAGGGATTCCAACAATGATTAGGCAAGTGACATCACAGACAGTCCAGGATAGCAAAGGAAAACACATTAAAATGACAGACGTGGTGCTGTTACGTGTCTGTAAATCCCAGCACTTAGGAGGCTGAGGCAGAAGGACTTGGAGCTGTAGACCACCCTGAGCTACCTCACCATCCCCAAACCAATAAAAAACTAAAAGCAAAAAACTCAACAATAAAAAAGAGTGAAATACAGACAACTATGCTTACAGAAGTTGTTCACACTACACTTAGCTCAATAATCTCAACACTGGATTTTTCAAAACACTATGAAATATTTAAAGAAAAAGGGTTTCAAATTTTAAGTCAACATATGTAAATGTTGACCTACTGTTTCCTAGCAAGTCACTTGACTCTATTAACCTGCAAACTAAAAGCAAAATAATCCTTCAATAATTTACCATTTAAAAATAGGACAATTTACTTCATAAAGAAAAATGAGTTTTAACCTATGATAATGGATAGAAGAGCATTGAAAGCTAAAAATTCAAATGTTGCAGACTGTTTTTAAGATGCACATTTCAAATAGATTTACTTTCTAAAAATGAAGTTAGCAGCAATTACAGGAACAGAATTTGTTACTAGCTGATCTGCTGGGAAAAGTTGTAATAATCTAATCTTTAAAAAACTTTTCCTGGGGTAGAGAAATGGCCCAGAGGTTGGGAGCACTGGCTGCTCTTCCAGGTTCCAGGTCCTGAGTTCAAGTCCCAGCACCACAGGGTGGTTCACAACAGTCTATAATGAGATCTGGTGCCCTCTTTTGGCCTGCAGGCAGAACACTGTATACATAATAAACCAATAAAATATTTTTTAAAACTTTACTTAGGAATTGGGTTTTCTATTTTAAATAATGTGATTATGAATATGTTTAAATAAAAAGCCATGATAAAACATATATTAAAACATTTCATGCACTTATCTATAACCCCATGCCAAAAAACATGGCCAGAGTTAAATTGAGAGACAACAACTCTCCATCCTTTGGTGACTGACATTCTCTGCCTTCAGTCCATCTTTCCTCTTCACCTAATGCTGCCCTTCCGTCTGCACGATAAACTATGCGCACGCATCTGCTAACACGCACACACATGCACGGATGGACTGCTAACACACACACACACACACACACACACACACACACACACGGATGGGCTGCAGTCCGAGTGTGTGAGAACACAGAGTCACTCATGGGTCACCACAGCACAAGGGCATCACAGACCTTGCAAGGGTCTGGGGAGTGTCTACTTCAACAGCCACATCTAGCCGCATGCAATTCTTTACCATAAAGAGTGCCGGTAGTAGGAAATGTAAAGACTTTAACTGTCTTTCTTACCAGAATCTGACTTGTAATTTGTGTTGTGATCTCTCTGGCATCCAAGACAATTGAGGGCGGAAGAGAGGAGGCTTCTGCAGCTTTTAACCCTGAAGTAAGGAAAACAGGCTTAATCACTTCTGTCTGGTCTCAGCTGCGTGCCCATGACTACCTTACACAGATCCCCAGTGTCAACTACCCCTCGCACATGCAGATGCCATCCCACAGGCTTCCTGTGGACATGGGCCATCAGTTTGCTCTCTCCCTGGCTTTGACAGCCACGGAAGCAGCCGGCATGCTCACTGAGGACATACTGATCCCTGGGCACACAAGACAGTGGCTGAGAGTGCTCTGAACCGGATGGCCCCACAGGAGGTAAACCACCCTTTCCCACCCAATTTCACAGAGAGTGGGATTGAGAATTCAGGGGTTAACATCTGATGCAAGACAGCTGCCCAGCTCACTTCCCACTTTGAACAGGAAAGCAATGTTTTCTCTTCCTCACTGGGGTCATATCCATAGACAAAAGTGATTTTAGAGATTTCAATATACGGGTAAGGAGAAAATACTAGAACCTGGAAAGAAACTGAAGTCTTAGGAAGCATATAAACAATGGGAAGGGTGAGCAACAGCCAAATAAAGGGAAAGGAGGTTTGCCTTAAGACACATGTATTATTTTGATGTCTAAATGTAAATTCTATAGGCAGTACCATAGTTTTTTTCTTCTGTGAGTCCCCTGGAAAGTTTGTAAGTATACAAGATTGCATCTTTATTTCTTGAGGTATTCTTTACATGCTGAACTTCAAAATGCATGTTTTCTACATTAAGATATAAGGCATCTATATGGCATAGTTCCAGGAAATGGGTTGTGAAGAGTGTAAATGCCTAGAACATATAACAGACAGCAAGTGTTAGTACTTTTAAATTATAGAAAATAGAAAATTCTACTTTAACTACTTAAACATAAGACATTAGCCTAACTTTTCCAGCTAGCTTTTCAAAGACACAGGAATGAAACCAGTATCTTGGAGACAAACATGGGTTTTGAAGTTTATACCCAATGTAAAGTCAACTTTGTGCATACACAATATATTATGTGAAAGAGAACAATTTGCAAATTGAAAAGGAGCGGCTTACCAGAGATACTAAGGGGGTGGCCACGTATTAGGGAGGTACCACAGCTATCCTGCCAACATACTCAAAGAACTTCCTTTAACCTGTTACAAACTTCACACTGAGTTCCCTCCTATAAGTAGTCCTGGAACATGGTATTAACCAATTATATAAGGCATTTGAATTCTCAAAGATTTTATTCTGTGTTTGTTTCTTCTGGCTTTCTTTTGTGATGTCAGGGATTAAATACAAGGAGAAATTCCCTGAAGTTTTTTGCTTTACTAAAGAAAAGAGAGATTTGAGCAACTGGTTATATTTTAAGATACTACACATGAGAAACTGATAGAGGACTGAAATTCCAGCACTTGAAAGGCTGAAGCAGGAAGACTGCTGTGAGTCTGGGACCAGTTTGGGCTACACAGAGGATAACAGGCCATCCAGTGGGGCTATACAGCAAGATTCTGTCCCAAAGAAAGAAAAGTAAATACTTGGCTGGCAAAAATTTCCCAACCAAAGATAATAGCAAAGAAAGGAAAGATTTGACATATGATTAACATGAAAATTCTCCATAGTCCAGGACAGTGGCTTGGATATTGCTGGGGTATGTCCTGAACAGGTTAACTGCTGACACCTGAGCTCTGTGTGGCAACACAGGGAGAATGGGGACCTTTAAGAGGAGCTTAGTGAGAGTCACGGGAACAGCTCTTGTGGAGCAAGTCTCAGGGGAGGGTACTGATACAAGAGCAAGGCTGGAGACGCATTGGCCTCTACACAGCACAGAAACTAGTGACTGAGCTTGAAAATAATGTGCTTAAAAATTATGCATCAAGGGTTGCAGATGTTGCTCTGGTAAGAGTACTTGGGTACCATGTGCCAGGCCCTGGAGATCCTTATCAGCAAACACACAGACAGACACACACACACACACATACACACACCACCACCACCACCACCAAACAATAATAACAAAACTTTATAAACTCCATTAGGTTAATTCAACATAAAAATGGGTTTTTCAGGGCCTACAGATTGCAAACATTGCACTAGATACCAAGAATTGATTATAGAAAACTAACAGTAAGCATCTTAACAGTAAGAGATGACACAAGCTCCTAATGCTGTACTAAAAAGGGTGTTTTAAAGTGTCATTGAAGATAACTGCTGTTTTAGACACAATCTCCATCGTCCCATTTACCAGTAACAAGTCAGGAATGGGACGCTCAGGTGAAAGCCCACGGGCTCAGAGATGCAGAGAAAGCACCAGCTGACCCTCCTCCTCCTCTCTCCTACATATTAAACAGTCTCCTCTCTCTCAGGATCCCACCCTACACTGCCTGTGTGTCTCTCTATCCATCCTCCTGACTCCCTATTACTCTCTATGGTTTTTTAATTATCTGATGTTCACTCCCTGTCAACTGGTTGCTTGCTCTGCCTCTTGACCTATGGTTGACTTTATTAGTTCTGTTTATGATGTTCAAACAGAAAGCTCTTGGATTAAAGGTGTGTGCTAAGACTGAGCCACACCACAACTAGAAGCAGGTTTTTTCAATAAGCAATGAAATCTGAGGTTCACAATGTGATCAAATATCATAGAAATGGATACTGCGTCAGCTAGGGGTCTTAAAAGAATCAGACCCATGGGGTCTATGTATGTGTGCATGTGTGTGCATATGCACATGTTCTCATTACAAAGACTTGGGTCATGATCACAGAAGCTAACAAGTTCTGTAACCAGCAGCTGGTAAACTGAAGACTCAGGGGGCTATGAGGCAATTCTAGCTGATCGTCACCAGGCTTCAGTTTGGAAATACCATGCTAGAGTCTGAAGACAGCAAGGAACCCATCCTGTAGACACGCAGCAGCTGGACAAGTGTCCCTCTCACACTTGGCAGAGTCAGCCTTGTCATCTGTTCAGGCTCTCAGCTACTGGACAGGGCCCATACCCACCAGGGAAGGCTGTTGGTTCAGTCTGCAATTCAGAGGTTTACTTCTTCTAGAAATACCCCTCAGACATTCCCCAAATAATGCCTAACCAACTGTCAGACATTTGTGGCTAGTCAGTCTGACACATACAAATACTACCACAAATGTTAATTTGTCAATGCCATATTCTGTTTTATGATGACACAGAGATTATTACATGTGGAAACAACTCCGAAAATACCTTCATATTTCGTTTTTCAATCTGATTAAAGACAAGTGATTCTGCATTAATTGTAGTTCTCAATTTTACTCCTTGTCTGCATCATGTATATACAACAGTAAATATCCAGTCATGTTACACATGTGAGACATGCCGTTTGGAATGAACAGGGAAGGATACCTTTATGCTCAGCAGGTGCTCGCAGACAGCGTAAGAAATGCCAATGCCTTCCTCTGTGTTGGTCCCTCTGCCAAGCTCGTCAATTAATATGAGTGACTTGTCATTAGCATTATGCAGAATGTACGCTATCTGGAAGACATAATTTTAATACTATTCACTGTAACCAAGTCAATGCCAGTCTCCTAGAAAACAAGTGAAATTGGTCTCTTTATTAACACATCTATCTGAGATGTATTTCAATAGAGAAATCATGCTGAGCAGAAAATAACACATTGTTTTTCTTTCAGAAAACCTCATGACTAGCAATTCCACCCAAATAGTTCATATATAAAGACTGATATCTACATATGTATGAAACAACAAAATAGTATTATCCACAACACAGGGAAACAAAGCAGTGAACTAAATGCTTAAATAAAACACAAAGATGGCCATTTTCTCCTCACAAATGACCAATCACCATCATAAAATGTTGAAAACCAATTCAAAACTTATTTACTTACCTACATCTGCTAATAACAGAACAAGATATTGAGAAAAATATACTGATTTAACCAATTTAAATCCATCACCAACAAACAGACTAAAATGTATAGAAATCTTTCTTTCTCTCTGGAGAATATCAACCTCTAAGAATACAGAATTCCACCAATCATATTATAGTGTAGTAGTTTTTTATGGAACAAGGGATCTTTTTAAAGACACACTTCCTGGTGGATAGTGGTACACAGCTGTGAAGCCAGCACTTGGAAAGGCAGAGCCAGCTGAATTTCTGTGAGTTTATGGTCAGACTGGGAGGTTTATATTGGGATTTCTTCTACTCAGAGATAAACATAAAGATAAAAATCTAAAACAGTCACAACAACCATGACACACACAATCACCAGTCACTTTCTGGCTTGAAGGGACCCATGCAACCTTCTGGTCCTGCCTCCTACTCCCTAGGGGCCTCTCTTTCTCAAGTCCATGGAGGAACTCTATGATTCATGACCAGCTGAATGGGAACCAATGCCTGACTCCACCTGGACATCAGGCCACAGCATAGATAAGATTCCTGTAACATATTTCCCTCTTATTATCTAATTAAAAAGGAAAGGTTCCAACTCTAACACAGTAAACACATATACAACGAGAACAATTATCAAGTAAGGACTACATTCACAATGTTCAGTCCATTTGTTTTTGGCAAAAAAAGAAAATACTCCACCAGCTGTTCTCTCCTGAAGAGTCCAAAGTTTCATACCTAATTTACTTTCTACCAAGTTTAAGGAGAACTGTAAGTATCTAGACTTTAAACCCATCAAACACCTGAGAATGATATACTATTACCTCAGTAAACAGGAAGTGCAGAGCAAGTGACTTCTAAAATTAAGAGAAATGACAGAATGTAGACAGTCACCCTAGGTTCCTCTGTGATGTTGGCCATCCAACTTGGTCAAAAGACCTAGAATATCTGACACATTTCTGGTAAGCAGGATATTTTAAAGGACTGTCCTACCCTGTCTTGGCAGAGTTCAGTAGTCACTTTTTGTGTGTCCTGCTTGTCCAGTTTGGACACCAAACTGTCAGCAGTTGAGGCAAGGGCAGTTTCTGAACCAAATGGCTAGCTTTTGCCATGAGAAAGTAAACTCCAATTCAGAGGTTCTTCAATGCCCATCATCCATTTTTGAAGTAGACTGGTGCCACCAGGAGCAGGCATGTGAACCTGATGTTCTTAAAACATTTTAAATGCCATATTCTGTAGGCCTTTGAAGGGTTTGAAGATCACCTATCTACCTAAAATATATCTGTGTGACCTTGAAAACACACCTAACATGACTATAAGTTTGACAGTTATGGTTGACTATTAACTGTATTTATTTAATATCATACATTGCTTTCAAGAACTAAAACTTTATATTACATAATTAAACAAGCTGTATAGGTACTTACTCAAAGCAGAAATAGAAATATACATATAACAAAAATTACTTAAATTTGTATCAGTATAAAAGTCCATATCAATATAGAATTTTTTTAGATTAATAGTTGCTTTTAGGATTAAAGTAAATTCAATAATCTATCCTCTTCCCTATCATTCCAATACTCCCACTTTTTCTTTTCAGAGAGATCTCTGAACCTAATCTCCGTTGAATAGTATCTTGACCACGACCAGTGTTTGTCAACTTAGTGGCATTACCACAATCCAGGTGGAATCATCATGGGGGGGTTTCATCATCTTTTGGAAATTTTAAAGGTCACTGTTAAGAATGTTCACCATTCACTGCAGAAAACTTAAACATTTTAAATGTCATACATGGCAGATCTCAGAGAGATTAAAGGACCATAATCTATTAAACACACCTGGAATATATAGACTTAACACGTAAATACCTGCTTCAGACTTAAATTACAGGAAGTTACATGAGACCCATGATTAGAATTAAGTAGTACTCTATAGACCATTAATATCATAACAGAAAGTTATATATATATGTACTTATATACATATATTATAAATCTTAAAATATTTATACATAAAAAAGTTTTAAGAGTCAAAATAAATCCTACTGTTTGAAATTACAATAGTCTCTAGATTTTGGTTTTCTTCTGTCCCATACCAGGTGGCCCTTCTAATATGAGAAAGAGAGTTTGGATTTTCTTTTAACAAACATGCTTGGGTTTAGAGAAGGAGAGAATCACGCTCCAACTCCAAAGCCAGCTTTAGTTTTGAACCAAGTTGGGACTGTATAAAGACCATCTGCCTTTTGAAAGATGTATGAAATTCTCTCCTGTTGGAAGTGTGCTATATCACCAGGCCAACTGACTCCTTTTCCTGGGACATTTTCTCTGGATGACTCTCTCTTCATTTGACCATAGGTCTTCAGATTCCTTAGTTGGATACTTTTATTCTTCTGGAAAGACGAAAACAAAACCCTAGCCCAGCCTTAATCTGGGGGAGTTTCCTTTTTGCCAGGTTGATGAACTATCACCTCTCTGGATCAAGAGGTCTCCTATGTTCAAATTGAATCTTGATCAATTTTGATGGTATCCATAGCTTTCCTTTTCCTATGGAAACAAAAGCAAACCTCTTCCCCACACAGCACATATCCTGGTTTCCATTCTGAGGTCAACACACCTTTAAAGCATACTGGCTGATTTAGTTCAGTGTTGTTTTCCATTGTCGTCTCTAATAAAGTATTGTGAAATCTATCTCTAGAGGTCACTATTATCCCTTTCTGATTATTAAGCAGTTCTTTTAAAGTGCGATTAGATCTTTCTATAACTACTTGTCCTGTATGACTGTGTGGCATACCTGTAATATGCTTTATGTTGTAATATGTAAAGATATGTTTCTTTAACAAAATGAAACTATATACAATAAGAAAAAATATCAAGTAAGAAATACATTTACAATCTCCAGTCAATTTGTATTTAGCAAAATAGAGAAAATTCTCTACACTTCATGTTGGGTACCAGATATTGGGATTTACTTTATCATTTATTATACAATAAAACTTGGAGACAAATATAAAGGTAAAAACATAAGTCACAAGGATCATGACACACACCATCACTGTCCACTTCCCAGCTCCAAAGGGCCCATGTAACCTTCTGGCCCTTCCTCTCCCTCCCTGGGGCCTCTTTCTCAAGTCTGGGAGAACTCTATGATCCATTCCCTACAGCTGAATGTGAACGCTAACTCTTGAACCATCACCTAACTCCAATCTGCCACAACACAGATAAGATTCCTGTAACAGGGTTATATATAGTGAAACCACTTCTCAAAAATAAATTAAAAACAAACTACCATGGTTTGAAGAAATAAGACCCCCCTGAAGCAGTGGCCCAGGTGATCCAACATCTAAAACAGCTGAGATGAGGCAGCCTTTCAGACTACAAAAAACAAGGACTTAACCAGGTTTCTGTGTTTTGTCATGATCCCCATGGAATAGACGGCACCCCAAACAGCAGGAAGCAGTTTGGAATGAACAACGCCCAAATTCCCAAATGTTGTTTATAAATTTTTGTTTTCATTTAAATGGAGGTGGTTATAAATTATTAATGATCACAACAATCTCTTTTTAAAGGTAAAAGGGAGATTATGGTATAGAAATGAATACTTTGTATTGGTATGGATTTTCATTTATTGATACAAATTTAAGATCAATTTTGTGATATGTATATTTCTCCTCTTGTTTAGATGTTGTGTTTACACAGCTCTTTTAAAATGAAATGTATAATTAAGTACAGATTATAGACAATTACCTATAATAAAACTTACAGTTAGATTAATTAGGTTCTCTGATATACAGAGATATATTTGAGATGGATAGATATTCTTCAAACCTTTCAAAGATCTATAGAATATATGGCATTTAAATGTTTAGGGTTTTTCATGGTAGTGATACACAACTACTCCTGGCAAACCAATTATATCTGAGATGAAGATGGGCATAGAAGAAACTCATTATGGAGTTTGCTTTCAACACGGCAAGATTAGCCATTTGGGCAAGAAACTGCTCTTTCCTGGATTGTTTGACTGTTGCTGTATAAACTGGACATGCAGAAACCACAGAAAAATGACTGATAAACCTAAAAAGCAAGATGGACAATCCTCAAGGGTTTGTGCTTCATGGAAGAGTCTGCCAGACATTCTGCAGGACATAGAAAAATGACTGACAGACTGTCAATGCAGATAGACAGTTTAAAATTTCCTGCTTTGCTGAGAAGTGTTCCAGACACACTGTGGCCTATGGGCTGAAGATGGATGCCACAATGTTACAGAGGAACTTGGGGTGACTGTCCAGGTAACGAGATGTCTCTGTCAATTCTAGTGTTTATATATTATCCTTCTGAGGTCTTTGATGGAGTTTAAAACAGATAGTTATAATTATAGTTTTCCTTAGTTATAATAAAAGATAAGTTACATATAAGACTTTAGACTCACAAAGATAGGATAGATGATATTTTCTTTAAATTTTGCTAAATGTTAATGGACTAAATATTGTATTTATAGTTCTTGCTTAATAACTGCCTTTATATATTTTACTATGTTAAAGTTAAAACCTTTATTTTTATTTAGACAAAAAAGAGGAGATGATGGAGTCCTTTTGTGTATATGTTGTCCTACTGGTTGATAAATAAAGCACTGTTGGCCAATAGGGAAGCAAGATAGGTGGGACTAGGAGTCGAGGAGGATTCTGGGAAATGTATTCAAAGGTGGGGAGTCGCCATGTGATCCCGGGAAGAGAGGATGCATGAGGCTGCATCCTCAGTAAGATAAGACCTTATAAAAATATATATTAGTAATTATGGGTTAATAATTAAGTCAGAGCTAGTCATTAAGAAACCATAGCAACTGGCCAACACTTTCATAATTAATATAGCATCCTGTGTGTTCATTTGGGACTGGTACAGCTCTGGGACCAGGCTGGCAGGAAGAATGCTTGTTGCACCTGCATGTATCTAGAATATTGCTGGGATCCCCACAGGCATTCTATACATGCTAAGCAACTGTATACTTATTTACACTATTTTCTATAACACATGCAGAAAAGAAATCTAATTGCACAGTGACCCATACATCCTACCTAAGGCAGATGCCCTCAGAACTCTGTTGACTTTTCTTAGCCTCAGAGCTTGTGTTTGCCCAGTCAGTAACAGAAGGGTACACAGTTTAATGGGAAATGAGCATTCTCATTCTCCCTGCTTATAAATGCAAAGACAATGGATTTTAAAGCCTTCTAACACAAGGATCTTTAATTTCCAATCCATCACCTCCATGTAAAGTCAGTTATCCCACACAGAAACATGTAAGCCCACATTACCTTCACAGCGGCACTCTGGGAAGCATCAGCTTACAGTTCACATCCCCATGAGAGCACTAGGAAGTGTCTTTGGCTGCCTCTGGCTCTCAGGGACCAAAGTGTATAGCAGCTCCAAATGCCAGGATGCTTAATAAACTTTTAACACTAGGAGAGTTTTGTGTAGTTACCTCTTTCATTTCTTTCATAAATGTTGATGAATTTGTTTCAATGTCATCATCAGTACTGATTCTGGTAAAAATCTGCTGAGCAATCCTGAAGGAGGCATATTCTGCTGGAACATAGGAGCCTGTGACATGAAAGAAGGAGTAACTAAAGTGTTTTAGTAAACCAGATATGAACAACTGTGCTTCTCAGCTCTGAGGGTAGAGCCGTGTGGGAGACAGAGTGAGGTACGTGGAGTTGCAAATCATGGCCTCGGCTCTCTGGATAAGCTAGTACTCAAAACTCCCCTTTCATACTGGAAATGGATCTGCCACACAGTTAGTTAGAAACCCAAACGGAAGAGCTCAGCTACATCAGAAAGGGTCACTTTCAACTTCATACGTGATGAGGTTATATAGATAACTGATGAACAACATTCAAAAGAGAAACCCTGGGGGCATTCATCCATGTGAAGCTCATGAAGAAAATGTGTATGAGGTCAAACGGATGAAAACCACTGTAAAATATGAATAATGTGTGTCTCTATAAACACAAGGAAATGTGTCCAAAGCAGAAGGAAAATGAAACACATAGCAAACCAAAGGTGAATTGTGCTCCCCATCCTTGTACATAATGTGACATGACAGTCATCCTAATATCCTAAGATGAAACAACGTGAAGCACATGTCACAGAGCCCTGTGCAGATAAAATAATGTAAGGGGAGGGGAGGAAGTGAGTGAGGCTATTACAGGATCTGGGGCATAAGAAGGATGGAGAACAGGGTCTGGAGGAGGAGTGAGGACCGCAGGGAAAGAAGCAACCATCGGGTGACTAGTCTTACACTATGAGTGCTACCAGCACCAGCAGCCTACTCTCTCCACACGAGGCATCTTTCAAGTTTACCTCTGACTAGTCAAGTAGCCCACGGGGACAGGTGTGGCTTTCCTCATTTTAGCAAAGAGAACATAGGAGTCAGGTTCACAAAGCTCTCAGGATGTAGCCCATCCACACTGCTGCATTTTTAAACTAGCTTAAAGGTAGAGGCTAGGAACTGGAGAGAGATCATGAGGCAGGTTCCCATGTGTGGGAGCCATCTGAAAAGCTGGGAACCCAGTGCCTGTACTCCCGCACTAGAGAGCAAAGACAGGTAGACCCTGAAAGCTCACTGGCCAACCAAGTTGGGACAGTAAACCTGGTTCACTGAGGGGCTGTATTTTAAGACAAAAGGCAAAGCATGATAGAAGACACCCAACATTCTCCTGTCCTCTAGCTTTCTCATGTGGCTGTGTGGACCTACGCACATGGATGGAACATACATGCACACAACACACACCTACACCCACACACATGCATGGAACACGCATACATGCATGGAACACACACACGCACACATGTGCACACACACACACCAGAGTCTATAAAACTAGAACAGGTTCCAATGCTTTACAGTCATACAATAAAAGGTACTGAAAGTAAATCATGAGGTGATGGAGCTATAATCTGACTAAGTATGTTGCACAAAACAAAATACAAACTATTCCTCCAAGATACAGGAGCAACTTGCTATGTTTCTGTCTTCTGTAAAAGGTGCTGGCTTAGGAAGGACCTGGAGTCACACTGCCTGGGTGTGGTCAGGCACGGCCTCTCAAGTAACCCATGGTGCTGTGGCTTATTGACCTATAACATGGAGGCCACAATACTCACTCGACTCTGACGAGTCTCAGTCAGATAAGGAAGACATGCTTTAGGATAAGAAACACAGGGTAGAACAAAGTGCCCAGCAAAGTGAACTCAGGGTCAGCCACTGGGACAAGGATGGCAGAGACAGCCAAGGGCTGGTCCTGGATGACTAGCCAACGTTTGGATCCTGCCTGTCACTATTCAAACACTGAGCAAACATTCACTAAAGACCTACTCTGTGTCTGACTTCCACCACTGCTCAGATGCAGGCCACACACTCCAAAGAACAGAGGACCACTGCTGCACTAAAGGTGAAGCCAAACCCCAGAAGGGGAAGTCCTGTGTCAATAAAGCACTGCTGGCCAACAGGAATCGAGATAGGAGGGACTAGGAGTCCAGGAGGACTCTGGGAAGGAGAAACACGGAGAGTCAAGATGTAACGCCATGGGGTAGGAAGCCGGAACTATTCTCCGGTAAGAGACATACTTAGATGAACAATTATGGGGTAATTACTTAAGTCAGAGCTAGCCAGTAAGAAACAAGCAAGGCCAACAGCTTCATAATTAATATAGCCTCCTGTGTGTTTATTTGGGACTGATGTGGCTCTAGAACCAGGCTAGCGGGAAGGCTTCTCTCAAAGGAAAAGGCTTCTCTTTACACCAGCCTCCAACTTGGACACAGACTCCCTACTATATCAGAGGCCACACCAGCGGCCAGAAATCCAGGCCACAAAGACCAGAAAACCAAAGGGGAAACAGAAACCAAGGAGCAAAACAAAGATAAACCAACAAAGATAAATTCAGAAATCAGGACCCCGACCTACTGTCCTCCCAAAACAAGATATATAAATGCCAGTTTAAGAACACAATCAATAGCAGCCAAGGCAATATGATACCACCAAAGCCCAGCTATTTTACTTTAAAAACAACTTTATGAAGATGATAAAGATCTTTAAAGAGGAAATGAAAAACTCCCTTAAAGAAAACAAGGAAAAGACAACCAAAAAAATGGAGGAAGTCAATAAATCCCTTAGAGAATGCCAAAAAAGCCAAGAAAAGATAAACAGGTGAAGGAAATTATTCAAGACCTGAAAATCAAAATAGAAGCAATAACAGAAACACAAACTGAGGGAATTCTGGAAATGGAAAATCTGGGTAAGCAAAAAGGAACTATAGATTCAAATATTACCAACAGAATACAAGGGATGGAAGAGAGAATCTCAGGCATTGAATAAGATATAATAGCGGAAATAGATCCATTGGTCAAAGAAAATGTTAAATCTAAAAAAACTCCTAATGCAAAACATCCAGGAAATCTGGGGCACTATGAAAAGACCAAACCTAAGAAAAGACCCTAAGAGAGATATGCATGGTACCCCAGAAAAGGGGAATGGGGCAAGATCTCCTCAGCAGATTGGGAGCATGAGGGGAGGGGAGAGGGAGACGGAAAAAAGAGAGGGGGAGAAGAGGAGGGGAGAGGAGGACATGAGAGAGCAGGAAGATTGAGTCTGGAGAAGAATAGAGGAGAGCAGGATAAGAAATACCATAATAGAGGGAGTCATTATAGGTTTGAGGAGAGATCTGACACTAGTGAGATTTCCAGAGACCTACAAGGATGACACCAACTGGCAAACTAAGCAATAGTGGTGAGACTACTTTAAATGCCCTTCCCTGATAATGAGTTTGACAACTATCTTGTATGCCATCCTACAGCCTTCATCCAGTAGCTGATGGAAGCAGAAGCAGACACCCACAGCTAAACACTGAACTGAACTCCTGGAACCCAGTTGCAGAGAGGGAGGAGTGATGATCAAAGGGGTCAAGACTGGGCTGGTGAAACCCACAGAGGCAGCTGACCTGAACAAGGGGGAGATCATGGACCCCAGACTGATGGCTGAGAGGCCAGCATGGGACTGATCCAGACCCCTTGAATGTGGGTATCACTGATGAGGCCTAGGCAATTCTAGGGGCCTTCGGTAGTAGATTAGTATTTGTCCCTGGCATACAAATGGACTTTGGGTGCCCATCCCACAATGAGGGATGCTCTCTCAGCCTGGACTCTTGAGGGAGGGCATAGGCCCTGCCACAGATGAAATGACAGACTCTGGAGATCTCCCATGGAGGGCCTCACTCTCCCTGGGAGCAGACTGGGGATTGGGTGGGGGGCTGCGGGTGTTTATGGGGGTGCGGGGGAGGAGGGGAGGGAGAGTGATCTGGGATTGACATGTGAAGCAAGATTGTTTCTAATTTAAATAAAAAAGATTTTAAAAGAAAATAGGAATAGAGGAAGAATCCAATTTTAAAATCCAGAAAATATATTTAACAAAATCATAGAAGAAAAATGTCCTAACCTAAAGAAGGAAATGCCTATAAAGGTACAAGAAACTTAAAGAACATCAAATAGATTGGATCATAAAAGAAAGTCCCTGACACGCATAATAATCAAAACACTAAACATACAGAACAAAGAAAGAATATTAAAAGTAGCAAGGGGAAAAGGCCAAGTGACATATAAAGATAAGCCTATTAGAATTACACCTGACTTCTCAAAGAAGACTCTGAAATCCAGAAGGGCCTGGACAGATGTCTTGTAAACTCTGAGACCATGGATGCCAGCCCAGACTACTGTACTCAGCAATACTTTCAATCATCTTAGATGGAGAAAACAAGATACTTTATGACGAAGTCAAACTTAAACAATATCTATCCATAAATCCAGCCCTATAGAAGACACTAGAAGGAAAACTCCAATTCCACCCACAAAAACACAGGCAATAGATAATCTTACACCAGCAAAATCCAAAGAAAGGAAACACACACACTACTATCACCACCATCACCACTACCAACAATAACAAAATGAGAGGAATTAACAATCACTGGTCATTATTATCTCTCAATATCAATGGACTCAATTCACCAATAGAAAGATACAGGGTAACAGAAGGATACAAAAACAGGATCCATCCTTCTGCTGCATACTATAAATGTGCCTCTACATTAAAAATAGATATTACATAAGAGTAAGGGTTAGAAAAAGATTTTCCAAGCAAATGGGCCTAAGAAGCAATCTGGTATGGCTATTCTAATATCTAACAAAATAGACTTCAAACCAAAATGATCAAAAGAGATGGGGAAGGACATTTCATACTCATCAAAGGAAAAATCCACCAAGATGATGTTTCATAACATCTATGGCCCCAATTACAAGGGTATCCTCATTTGTAAAAGAAATATTACTAAAGCTTAAATCACACATCAAACCTCACACATTAATGGTGGGGGAATTCAATAATCCACTCTCAGTAACTGACAGGTCATTAAGACAAAAATCATTAGGTCATACTTCAAAAACCTGTACTCCACAAAATTGGAAATCTGAATAAAACAGACAATTTTTCATTAGATACCAGTTACCAAAGTTAAATCAAATCAGAAAAACAACTTAAATAGACCTACAACCCCAAAGAAAATACAGTTATTAAAAGTCTCCCAACCCAAAAAAAAAAAGAAGTCCTGGATCAGATGGTTTTAGCACAGAATTCTACCAGACTTCAAAGAAGAGTTAATACCATTATTCCTCAAATTATGCAACAAAACAGGAACAGAAGGAACATTGCCAAATTCATGTTTTGGGAGTCACGATATAGGATGCCAGAGGAGTAAGAGGTCTGGACCTCTTTCTTCCTGACTGGGCGTAAGTGGGAAAAACCTGCAAGGCTCTTTTAAGAGGTCCTGCTAACGACTGAATGCTGCGTACGGGCAGCTGACGGGCAGCTGGCAGTGGCAGTGACCGATCTCCAAGCCGGCACCATGCTGCTGGATGCCAGCAGAGACTAAGGCGGTGAGCACAGATCCAATGCTGGCAGCAAACTTACGCCCACCATGTTGGAAAGTCAGCGGCTGTTTCCGCTTTAATTTTAGCAATGTTGTTTAGCCTATATAAGACACGAGGCCAGAAAAACAAAGTTTTACAAGAAAGTCAGATTCAGATGAAGAACTTGAACTCCCTCTGTACACCAGGCTGGCCTTGAAATCACAGAGATCTGTCTGCCTCTGCCTCCCAAGTGCTGGGATTAAAGGCATGTGCCACCAGACTCAACTACTCTATTTTTTTTTCAGTATCTTGCTTCTATTTTTAAACACAATATAAACCTTTTCAAAACCCTGTCTCAAAAAAGTAAAAAGTGGGCCGGGCGTTGGTGGTGCACACCTTTAATCCCAGCACTCGGGAGGCAGAGGCAGGTGGATCTCTGTGAGTTCGAGACCAGCCTGGACTACCAAGCGAGTTCCAGGACAACCTCCAAAGCCACAGAGAAACTCTGTCTCGAAAAACCAAAAAAAAAAAAAAAAAAAAAAGTAAAGAGTAAAATTAAAAGATATAGAGTAATATAAGCCACATAAAGATTAAAAATACACAGAGAGTCAGGATACTGGATGTTATTGTGTTTTCAGTGTTCAAGAAAGGAACAACTGCTGAAATATACTTGATTATAAATGCTGCTAAATTAATCTAACTTATATATTTAAAAAATGCTTTGACTTCAAAATTTAAATATGAGGACTGGTTACTTGGGAAAAGAGTTTTTGCTTATGTTTCCACAGAAAATGGAAAGCTGTGGATTCCTTCCAGGCTTCTGTGGTTTGATGAATCAAGACCTCCTGAAGCAATGTCCCGGGCAGTCCAGCATCTGAAACAGCTGGGACGATACAGCTGTGCAGACTGCAAAAACAAGGACTTGGCCAGGTTTCTGAGTTTTGTCATGATCCCCATGGTACAGGAAGCAGTTTGTAATGAACAACGCCCAAATTCCCAAATATTGCTTATAAAATATTCTTTCCATTTAAACGGGGTTGCTTATAAATGGTAATGATTACAGTCAATCTCTTTCTAAAGGGAAAAAAGGGAATATGATATAGAAATGAATACTTTGTATTGGTATGTATTTTCATTTGTTGATACAAATTTAAGGTCAATTTTGTGATGTGTGTATTTCTCCTCTTGTTTAGGTATTATGTTTATACTGATCTTTACTTATAATAGTCAAAACTTATAGTTAGGTTAGTTAGGCTTTCTAGATATACAGAGGTATATTTGAGACAGATAGATAGTCTTCAAACCTTTCAAAGACCTTCAGAAAATGGTTTAGGGTTTTTCTTGACAATGAGAAATGTCTGCTTTTGGCACACCAATTACAAGTGAGAGGAAGATGGGCATCGAAAAAACTTGTTATAGAGTTTGCTTTCAACATGGCAAAATGAGCCATTTGGGCAAGAAACTACTATTGCCTTTAGTGTTTGATAGAATGGACATGCAGGACCCACAGAAAAGTGACTGCTGAACTTGATAGACAGTCCTACAGGGTTCATGGTTCATGGAAGAGTCTGCCAGACATTATACAGGACACAGAAAAATGACTGCCAAAGTGCCAATGCAGATGGACACTTTAAAATTTCCTGCTTTGCTGAGAAGTCTGCCATATACACTGTGGCCTATGGGCTGAAAACAGATGCCCCAATGTTATAGAGGAACTTCAGGTGACTGTCCAGGTAGCGAGATGTCTCTGTCAATTCTAGTGTTTATATATTATCCTTCTGTGGTCTTTGATGGAGTTGAAGACAGATAGTTATAATTATAGTTTTCCTTAGGTATGATAAAAGATAAGCTACATATAAGACTTTAGACTCACAAAGATAGGATAGATATTTCCTTTAAATCTTTCTAAATGTTAATGGCCTAAATATTGTATTTATAGTTTGTGCTTAATAACTCTCTTGTTATATATTTTACTATGTTAAAGTTAAAACCTTTCTTTTTATTTAGACAGAAGAGATAATGGGGGAATGTCCTTCTGTGTAAGTGCTTATCATATTGGTTGCTGAATAAAGCACTGTTGGCCAATAGGGAAGCAAGATAGGTGGGACTAGGAGTCCAGGAGGGTTCTGGGAAAGAGAGGCACAGTGAGTCACGATGTAGGACGCCAGAGGAGTGAGAGGTCCAGACCCTTTTCTCTGGTAACAATTATGGATTAACCATTAAGTCAGAGCTAGCCGATAAGAAATCATTGAGAATGACCAACAGCTTTATAATTTTAAAAAATTCATGTTATGAGGCCACAGTCACCCTGATACCCAAACCATACAAGGATGTAACAAAAAATTACAGACCAGTTTTCCTCATAAACATTGACGCAAAAATACTCAACAAAAACTCACAATCTGAATCCAAGAACACATCAAAAAGATCATCCACCATGAATGACCAAGTAGGCTTCATCCCAGAGATGCAGAGATGTTTCAACATATGAAAATCTATCAATGCAATCCACCATATAAACAAACTGAAAGACAAAAACCTACACAATCATCTCATTAGATGCTGAACACACACTTGACAAAATCCAACACCCCTTTATGGTAAAAGTCTTGGGAAGATCAGGGATACAAGGGACATACCTAAACATAATAAAGGCAATGTACAACAAGGTGACAGCCAACATCAAAGTAAATGAATGGAAACTTAAAACAATTCCACTAAAATCAGAGACAAGGCTGCTCACTCTCCCCATATCTATTCAATATAGTATTTCAAATTTTAACTAGAGCAATAAGACAACTAAAGGAGTTCAAGTGGATACAAATTGGAATGGAGGAAGTCAACGTATCATTATTTGCATATGATATTATAGTATATATAAGCAACTCCAAAAATTCTCCCAGGGAACTCCTACAGCTGATAAACACCTTCAGCAAAGTGGCTGAATACAAAATAAACTAAAAAATCAGTAGCACCCCCCATATACAAATGACAAATAGGCTGAGGAAAAAGTCAGGGAAATAACACCTTTCACAAAAGCCACAAATAACATAAAATATCTTGGGATAATTCTAACTAAGCAAATGAAAGGTCTGTATGATAAAAACTTCAAGTCTTTGAAGAAGGAAATTGAAGAAGATATCAAAAGATGGGAAGATCTCCCATGCTCAATGGATCAGTTGGACTAACATAGTAAAAATGGTGATCCTATCAAAAGCAATCTACAGATTTAGTAAAATTGTCAATAAAATCCAGCACAATTATTTACAGATCTTGAAAGAACAATACTCAATTTCATATGGAAAAACAAAAAAACACAGGATAGCTAACATAATCATATACAATAAAAGAACTTCTGGGATATCACCATCCATGATTTCAAGCTGTACTGTAGAGCTGCAGTAATAAAAGTCATCCTGTAGTGGCATAAAACAAACACATTGATCAATGGAACTGAATCAATGACCCAGACATACATCCATACACCTATGGACACTTAATTTTTGATAAATAAGCCATAAATACATGATGGAAAAAAGACAGCATCTTCCACAAGTGGAGCTGGTCTAATTGGATGTTGGCATGTAGAAGAATGCAAATAGACTCATATCTATCATCTTGCACAGTCCAAATGAATCAAAGACATCAATATAAAACCAGGTACACAGCACTGAATGCATTGGTACAGGTGACAACTTCCTGAACAGAACACCAATAGTGCACTAAGACCAACAATTAATAATAGAACCTTTTTTTTGTTGTTCCTTTACCCAGGGATGGTGCAATTGTGCATTGTTCAATCTCCATGAGTTTGTAGGGTTTCTGCGATTTGTGTTATTGTTGAATTCTAATGTTAATGCATGGTGGTCTGATAAGATGCAGGGGGTTATTCCAATTTTTTTGTATCTGTGGAGATTTGCTATGTTTCCTATTATGTGGTCAATTTTAGAGAAGGTTCCATGTGGTGCCGAGAAGAAGGTATATCCCTTTGTATTTGGGCGGAATGTTCTATAGATGTCTGTTAAACCCAGTTGGGTCATAACTTCTATTAGTTCTTTTGTTTCTTTGTTAAGTTTCTGTCTGGAGGTCCTGTCTAGCGGTGAGAGCGGAGTGTTGAAGTCTCCTACTATTAGTGTGTGAGATTTTATGTGCATTTTGAGCTTTAGTAATGTTTCTTTCACGAATGTAGGTGCCTTTGTATTTGGGGCATGGATGTTTAAAATTGAGACTTCCTCTTGATGTATTTTTCCTTTGATGAATATGAAGCGTCCTTCTTCATCTCTTTTGATTGATTTTAATTTGAAGTCTAATTTGTTAGATATTAGGATTGCTACACCCGCTTGTTTCTTGGGACTGTTTGATTGGAAGATCTTTTCCCAACCCTTTACTCTGAGATAACGTCTGTCTTTGATGTTGAGATGTGTTTCTTGTATGCAGCAGAAGGAAGGGTTTGTCTTCGTATCCATTCTGCTAGTCTGTGTCTTTGTATAGGCAAGTTGAGGCCGTTGACATTGAGGGATATTAATGACCATTGATTGGTGATCCTTGTTTGTGCTTGATTTATTGTTAGTGAAGTTATTTTGTGTAGTTTCTCCTCCCTTTTTCTTTTGGTGTTTTGTAAAGTGTGATTATATATTGCCTGTGTCTTTGTGAATGTAGTTATCTTCCTTGGCTCTAGGTTTTCCTTCTAGCATTTTCTGTAGAGCTGGATTCATGGATACGTATTGTTCCAATGAGAATGAAGACACAACATACACAAACTTATGGGACACTTTGAAAGCAGTGCTGAGAGGAAAGTTTATAGCACTAAATGCCCACATGAAAAAACTGGAGAACAGTCATACTAGAGAATTAATTGCACAGCTGAATGTTCTAGAACAAAAAGAAGCAAACTCACCCAGGAGGAGCAGACGCCAGGAAATAATCAAATTGAGGGCTGAAATCAATCAAGTAGAAACCAGAAAAACACTGAGATCAATGAAACAAAGAGTTGGTTCTTTGAGAAAATCAACAAAATAGATAAACCTCTGTCCAAACTAACCAAAAGACAGAGGGAGAGCATGCTAATTAACAAAATCAGGGATGAAAAAGGGGACATAACAACAGACTCTGAGGAAATCCAGAGAATCATCAGGGCATACTTTGAAAATCTGTACTCCACAAAATTTGAAAATTTAAAGGAAATGGACAATTTCCTGGATAGATATCACTTGCCAAAACTAAATCAAGAACAGATAAACAATCTAAACAGACCTATAACCCCTAATGAAATAGAAGCAGTCATCAAAAGTCTCCCAAACAAAAAAAGCCCAGACCCAGATGGCTTCAGTGCAGAATTCTACCAGAAATTCAAAGAAGAGCTAATTCCAATATTCCTCAAAGTATTCCACACAATAGAAGCAGGAGGCTCACTGCCAAACTCTTTCTACGAGGCTACAATTACCTTGATACCCAAGCCACACAAAGACACAACTAAGAAAGAGAACTATAGACCAATTTCCCTCATGAACATTGATGCAAAAATACTCAATAAAATACTCGCAAACCGGATTCAAGAACATATCAGAAAAATCATCCACCATGATCAAGTAGGCTTCATCCCAGGAATGCAGGGATGGTTCAACATTAGAAAATCTATCAATGTAATCCACCATATTAACAAACTGCGAAAGAAAAACCACATGATCATCTCACTAGATGCTGAAAAAGCCTTTGACAAAATCCAGCACCCCTTCATGATAAAGGTCCTAGAGAGATCAGGGATAACAGGAACGTACCTGAATATAATAAAAGTAATATACAGTAAACCAACAGCTAACATCAAACTAAATGGAGAGAAACTCAACACAATTCCTCTAAAATCAGGAACAAGACAAGGCTGTCCACTCTCTCCATAGCACTTCAATATTGTATTTGAAGTTCTAGCTACAGCAACAAGACAACAAAAGGAGATAAAGGGGATATAAATAGGAAAAGAAGTCAAACTTTCACTATTTGCAGATGATATGATAGTTTACATAAGTGACTGAAAAACTCCACAAGAGAACTCCTAGAGCTGATAAACATCTTCAGCAATGTGGCAGGATACAAGGTAAACTCAAAAAAATCAGTGGCCCTATTATATACAGATGATGAAGTGACTGAGAAAGAAATCAGAGAAACATCACCCTTTACAATAGCCAAAAACAGCATCAAATATCTGGGGATAATGTTAACCAAGTAAATTAAAGACCTGTATATCAAGAACTTTGTGTCTTTAAAGAAAGAAATCAAAGAAGATACCAGAAAATGGAAAGATCTCCCATGCTCTTGGATTGGTAGGATCAACATAATAAAAATGGCAATCTTGCCAAAAGCAGTCTACAGATTCAATGCAATCCCTATCAAAATTCCATCACAATTCTTCAAGGACCTGGAAAGAACATTAATCAACTTTATATGGAAAAACAAAAGGCCCAGGATAGCCAAAACATCCCTATACAATAAAGGAACTTCAGGAGGCATCACCATACCTGACTTCAAGCTCTATTATAGAGCTATAGTCCTGAAAACAGCTTGGTATTGGCACAAAAATAGGCAGGTAGACCAATGGAACCGAATCAAAAGCTCTAATTTTAACCCACACACCTATGAACACTTGATTTTTGACAAAGAAGCTAGAACTGTACAATGGAAAAAAAGAAAGCATCTTCAACAAATGGTGCTGGCATAACTGGGTACTGGTATGCAGAAGACTGCAGATAGATCCATGTTTATCACCTTGTACAAAACTTAAGTCCAAATGGATCAAAGATCTCAACATAAATCCAGCCACACTGAAACTTTTAGAAGAGAAAGTGGGAGATACCCTTCAACAAGTTGGTACAGGAGACCACTTCCTAAACATAACACCAGTGGCACAGGCACTGAGATCGACAATTAACAAATGGGACCTTCTGAAACTAAAAAGTAAGGCAAAGGACACAGTCAAAAAGACAAAAAAAGCAGGCCACAGAATGGGAAAAGATATTCACTAACCCTACATCTGACAGAGGGCTAATCTCCAAAATTTACAAAGAACTCAAGAAACAAGTCTCCAAAACACCAAAGGATCCAATTAAAAGGTGGGGTACAGAGCTAAATAGAGAATTCTCAGTAGAGGAGGCTAAAATGGCCAAGAGACACTTAAGAAAGTGCTCAACATCCTTAGCCATCAGGGAAATGCAAATCAAAACAACTCTGAAATACCATCTTACTCCTGTCAGAATGGTTAAAATCAAAAACACCGAAGACAATTTATGCTGGAGAGGATGTAGAGAGAGAGGAACACTCCTCCACTGCTGGTGGGAGTGCCGACTCATACAGCCTCTTTGGAAATCAGTATGGAGATTCCTCAGGAAAACGCGAATTAATCTACCACTAGACCCAGCAATTCCACTCTTAGGCATATATCCAAATGAGGCAAGTTCATACAAGGGCATCTGCTCCACTATGTTCATAGCAGCATTATTTGTAATAGCCAGAACCTGGAAGCAACCTAGATGCCCCTCAACTGAAGAGTGGATAGAGAAAATGTGGTACATTTACACAATGGAGTATTACTCAGCAGAAAAAAACAATGGAATCTTGAAATTTGCAGGGAAAGGGATAGCACTGGAAGAAACCATCCTGAGTGAGGTAACCCAGTCGCAAAAAGACAAACATGGTATGTACTCACTCATATATGGATTTTAGACATGGATCAGGATAGTGCCAGTCTGCACTTCCACTGATAGAGAGTCTGGGAAACAGGAAAGAACCTAAAAGATATGCATATATGCATAGTACCCAAGAGAAGAGGATGGAGACAAGATCCTCTGAATGGATGGGGAACACAGCGAGGGGTGGGGGGGAGTGGGACCTGGGAAGAAGAGAGGGGGTGAAGAGGAAGAGAGTTGGTCATGGGGGAACAGGAAGTTGAGGGGGTGGGGGTAGAATAGGGGGAAGAGGGAATCATAGGATCGAATACAGATCAGGCACCAGAGTGACCTCGAGTGATCTAAAGGGATAACACCAATTGGCAAGCTAAGCAATAGTGGAGGGACCACCTCGAATGCCCATTCCTGATAATGAACTTGATGTCTATAACCATCCGGGAACCTTCATCCTGTGACTGATGGAAGCAGAGGCAAACACACAATCACTGAACTGAACCCAAGGAACCCAGTGACAGAGAGAAAGGAGTGATGAGCAAATTGGCAAAGAATGGGCTGGCAAAACCAGCAGAGACAGCTGATCTGAACAGGGGAGAGCTCTTGGACACCAGACTGACAGTGGGGAGGCCAGCATGGGACTGATCTGGACCCCCCAAATGTGAGTGTCAGTGAGAAGGCCTGGGCAACCTATGGGGCCCTGAGCTGTGGATCAGTGTCTATCCCTTGTATACAAACAGTCTTCGTGTGCCTATAGCACAAAGAGGGATGCTCTCTCAGGCTGGACTCTTAGGGGAGTGCCTGGACCCTACCCTGAGTGAAATGACAGACTCTAGATATCCCCTATGTGGAAGGATTTGGTAATAGGGTGGGAGGGTGGGGGGGAAGGGGAGTGCGGGAGGAGGGGAGGCAGAGGGAACTGGGATTGACATGTAAAACAAGCTATTTAAAATTAAAATAAAAAATGATAAAAAAAAATAATAGAACCTTGTGAAACTGGAAAGAGTCTGTAAGGCAAAGGACACCATCAATAAGACAAAACAGCAGTTATAGAAAGGGAAAAGATTTTTACCAGCCCCACATCTGACAGAAGGCTAATATCAAAAATATTTAAATTCAAGAAACTAGATGCCAACATCTGTCTGTAATGAGATCTGGTGCCCTCTTCTGGTGTCAGGCAGAACACTGTATACACAATAGATAACTTAAAAAAAAAAAAAAACACAAACCCCGGGCTGTGGTAGCGCACACCTTTAATCCCAGCACTCAGGAGGCAGAGGCAGGCGGATCTCTGTGAGTTCGAAGCTGGGCTGGACTGACAGCCTCCGAAACAATACAGAGAAACCCTGTCTCGTAAAACCAAAAAAAAAAAAACAAAAAAAAAAAAAACGAAAAGACAAAAAGTGCTTTTTTTTAAATGGGGTACAGATATACACAGAATTCTCAACAGGGAAAACTCAAATGGCTGAGAAGCACTTAAGTGTTTAACATTGTCCTTAGCCATCAGGGAAAGGGAAATCTAAATGACTTTGAGAAACCATCCTACACCTGTCAGAAGGGCTAAGACCAAAATCACAAGTGACACTTCATGCTGGCAAGAAGAATGCTCCTCCACTGCTATGGGAGCACAAACTTTACAGCCACTTTGGAAATCAGTAGGGCTGTTTCTAAGAAAATCAGGAGTCAGTCTACCTCAAGACTCAGCTATACTACTCTTGGGCATATACCCAAAGGATGCCCCATCCTGTTCGAGGACACGTGCTCAACTATGTTCATAGCAGCTTTGTTCATAACAGCCAGAAACTAGAAACAACTTAGATGTCCTAACTGAAAAATGGATAAAGATGTGTTACATTTACACAATGAGTTATTGCTTAGCTGTTAAAAACAAAGACATCATGAAATTCCAGGCAAATGGATGGAACTTGAAAAAATCATCCTTGGTGAGGTAACCCAGACCCAGAAAGACAAACATGGTATGTGGTATGTACACACTCCTAAGTGGATTTTAGCTGTACAGCAAAAGATAATCATAGACACAGAGAGGCTGAGTATCAAGGGAGGCTTAAGGGAGGAAGCAAGGCTCTCCCTGGGAGGGGAAATAGATTTCACGGGTGGACTGGAGGTGGGCAGGGTTGGAAATAGGCGGGATCAAGCGGCAGGGGAGAAAACACTGGGAGAAAGAACAGCAACTGGAGGCTGTTTCAGGGCGAGGTGGAAACCAGTGCAATGGAAACTCTGTGGAATCTACGAAAGTGACCCTAGTAATGGGGGACACGGAGCCTGGACCCAAGGCCTCAAGTAGAAGTACTGGGACACCAACCCAGCCATAAAACCCTCGACCTACAGCTTGTCCTGTCTGCAAAGGTAGAGCTCACTGAGTCCTGCGGAGGATGGGGGAGGGGATTGGAGGAACTAGAGGGGTCAGGGACACTATGAGGACAAGGCCCACAGAGTCAACTGCCTGGGACTCATGGAGGTTCACAGAGATCGTGGAGCTGGTACTGGGCATGATGTAAGGATCTGCATGTATGCTATGGCTGAGTGGCTTGATGTTCTTATGGGATTCCTAACAGTGGCAGCACGGAAGGTTGTTGACTCTTTGTTTACTTATGGGACACTTTGTCCTATTAGATTGTCTTATGCAGCCTTGATGTGGTCTTACAAAAGCATAATATGCCGTGTTTGTTTGATGTCCCTGGGAGACCTGCTCTTTTTTTGAGGAGATACAGAGGAGAGTGGATCTGGGGGAGAAGGTGGGGGACAGACTTGTAGGAGGGGAGAGAGGGAAGACTGTGTTTGGGATGTACTGTTTGAGAGAGCAACAAAAAAAGACATACTATGTATTTTGGGTGGAAAAAATATAGGAGAAATGGGTCTTCTCAGACAAAAACAAAAAACAAAACAAAACAAAACCTCATTTATCTATTAAAAACAGTTCTTAGCTGGGCGTCGGTGGCACACGCCTTTAATCCCAACACTTGGGAGGCAGAGGCAGGCAGATCTCTGTAATTCAAGATCAGCCTGGTCTACAGAGCTAGTTCCAGGACAAGCTCCAATGCTACAAAGGGAAACCCTGTCTTAAAGACCAAAACAGACAAACACACAAAACAAAACAACAAAAACAACCCAAGTCTTAGGAGTTTACTGAAGGAGTAAGTGGAGAGTTCCATTTAAGCCAAGGGCCATACAGAGAATACAACCCACGCTGTTAGCTGGTATTTATTTCCATTATCCATCGAGAGGAGAGAGTCACAATCTGCCACCTTCGGCTCGGATCCAGGAGCTGCTGGCCAGCACTCTGCCTCTGCTCTGGCTCTCATCTACAGATAATAAGGTGGTCTACTTAACCCAGGTCTGCCCATGTGTCTCTGCCTCAGTGTCTCCGACAGCTCCTCTCTGCTGGGAAGCCTCTGCGGCGCAGTGCTCAGGGCACCCATCCTGCTCCCCACCCGAGCTTGTGTACAAGCGCTGACCTCAGTCTTCACCCCACTCCTCAGCAGGGACTACATTAACGTGTCCATTCGCAAATGAGGAAGGAAGACTTAGGAGGCTGTAATGTGAGTAAGAGTGTGTGGTCTCCACACGAGCTCCAGTTCACTTTGCACCCAGGCCTGAGAAGCACAACATATGCTTAGACGTATAGCAAAGTTCGAGATGGACGTGATAAGAAGGAAAACAACTGCCTTTAGACTGCTGAACAACTAGCATTCTGTGATACACTCAGGAACTGAATCAGAGCTAGTAAATACAAATCATGCAAAGCCATGTTTGAATTCAGGGGAGTGAATGCCCCCCACCTCTTAATTCTTCAAGACGGGGTCTCTTGAAGTCCAGGTGTGCTTCAAGCTAAATCTGTGGGTGAGGGTGCACATGACCTCTGATCCCCTGCTTGTCACCTCCCAGTACTGGGATGTGGGTGTGAGCTGCCAGCCTGGCTTCTGACGTCTGCAGGTCAGTTCCCAGGAAACCCAGTTACCAGAGGAGTTATGCTAGGCCTGAATGAAGACATATGTAACAGTGCTGGGGCAGTGGCAGGGAATTACACATGTGGACAGACAGATGACTGGAGCGCTCTCTCTCTCTCTCTCTCTCTCTCTCTCTCTCTCTCTGTCTCTCTCTCTCTGTCTCTGTCTCTGTCTCTCTCTCTGTCTCTCTCTCTGTCTCTCTCTCTGTCTCTCTCTCTCTCTCTCTCTCTCTCTCTCTGTCTCTCTCTCTCTCTCTCTCTCTCTCTCTCTCTGCCCAATGCTGCAATGCTTATCACTTGGTTACTAAAGACATTGGCTTCTCCTACTCAGGGTTTGGTGTCCTGGTGGCTTTTCTCCTGCTATGAAAACATGACCAGGGCAGGTTACAGAAGAAAGAGCTTACAGTCCCAAACGGTTAGTCTACGCCCGTCACAGTGAGGAGCATGGAGGAGCATGGCTGCAGGCAGGCATGGCGCTGCAGCAAGAGCTGAGACCTTATATCTGACCACTAAGTTGGAGGCAGAGAGAGAGTTAACTGGGAACGGCACGTTTAAAACCTCAGGTCCCCCCCCAGAGAGATGCCTCCTCCAACACAGCCTCATGTCCCAGTTCTGCCCAAACAGCTCCACCAACTGGAGACAGGGCTCAGCTGCTACAGGCTAGGTTTGCAAACAAACATTGTACTACGGAGTTTGGCCTGTGGTGTTCGTGCTTTTCAAACCACCACAGCTGACGACCATAAAGTAAGAGTGTAACTTACCAATCTGGGCCATGATCTGACAGAGTGCAATCTGTTTTAAATACGTAGATTTTCCACTCATATTCGGTCCAGTTATGATCACAACATTACTCCCTTCTGTAATATATGTATTGTTTGCAACAGGTTTCTCTGCAGATATTTTCTCAAGAATGGGGTGCCATCCTTGTTTGATTGCTAAAGTGTCAGTAAACTCTGGTCGAACTGGAGAAAAAAATAAGGGTTTTTAAAGCAGAGTATATTTGTATCTACATGTCTTGTGATGTGTACACATGGCCTGATCTCAGTAATTTCAAGAAGCTAATTTGAGGGAGTAAGTTACTATTTTATCCCAAACACACTCTTAAATCATTCATTGTAATGGGTATACTCAAAATTTCCACTTATTCACAGAGAATCTAGAATGTACTTCCTGTTTACTGCCCTGGGTTCCAAAACAGCTTATAAAATTGCACATTTGTACGGATTAAAAAGAACCCAAGGTCATTGGTAAGATCTTCAAAATAACCAGAGACTCCCATAGATTGAACACCTACCTGGTGCACCCTAAACACTGCTTTTCTAGCAGACTTAGTGTTCACAGTGAAGTGTAATTAAACAGTAAAGCCAAACATAAGTCACTTTCTGGTATCCATAGAGCTTTCTGTGAACCAACAGATCTTAAGGACTCGGTTTTCTCCATTTCCAGAACTTGAATTTTTTCAAAGGGAATAGGAGAAGAAGATACAGAAGAGTAAATATTTCATTCTATAAGATAGCAGTGAAAAGTTAATATCGACTACTGTTACAGTTATTTCTTATTACTATCATCTGCTATTATTTATTAACGTTTAATTTCAGAAATTTAGAAATATAAAATGAGTTTTGTAAGATACTTCCCACAAAAAAAATTAATGTAATGATGTTTAACCGATAGCTCAGTAGCTAGTGCACTCTCTGCCTCTGCAGAGGACCGGGATTCAGTTCCCAGTACCCACAGGGTGGCTCACAACCACCATAACTCCAGTTGTGGGGATCAGATCCTCTCTTCTTGCCTCCAAGGGCAGTGCACACATGGGGTGCACACACATTCATTGAGGCACTCATGCATACACAGAAAACAAAAACAGTCTTTAAAGTTAATTAATCAGCCGGGCGGTGGTGGTACACGCCTTTAATCCCAGCACTCAGGAGGCAGAAGCAGGTGGATCTCTGTGAGTTTGAGACCAAGCCTGGTCTACCAAGCGAGTTCCAGGACAGGCTCCAAAAACAATAAAGAGAAACCCTGTCTCAAAAAACCAAAAAGATAAATAAATAAAATAAAATTAATTAATCAATGTAACAAATGTTGTTGCTAATTTTAATTACAAATGTTAATTTTAATGTTATTATTCAACCATATTACCTTACTAGTCCTAGACATTTGCATGTTGGCGTTGAAAGACCCCTACCCAGGACCCCCTAGGAAAAGAAAAGCAAGGCCAGGCCGTTGCCTAATGAAAGAAACCCAGACCAGATGTCTCACCCTCAAAACAGGATGTCTGTGATCACTATAGCAGTCATGGGACCCGGATAATAATTGCTGAAGCGTGCTGGGAACTTTCATATGACAATACTAGAAAACCTAGTCCTTGGCAACTACCCTGGCCCCCAGTTGTGTCTGATCACTATAGCAATCATGGGACCCGGATAATAATTACTGAAGCGTGCTGGGAACTTTCATATGACAATACCAGGACACCTAGTCCTTGGCAACTACCCTTGCCCCCAGTTGTGTCTATGATCACCATAGTAGTCATAGGACCAGGATAATAACTGCTAAAGTATGCCTGGGTCTTTCATAAAGTAATACCAGGAAACTTAGTCCGTGGGAACTACCCCTGCCCCCAAGATGAGCCAATGAAATGCCTGTTACTTATGTAACCATTGAAACTCTATAAATATTGTGCTCCCTGCAAGCCCGGTATGCTCTGCACCCGAGTTGCAGTAGCATCTGCAGGCGCCTGTGTACTCAATAAATCACCTCTTGCATTTGCAGCCAGTGGTCTGGCCCTGGTTCTTGGGCAGAGGGTTCGCTTCAGTGCCCGGCGCTTTGATGCCGAGGTTTTTCATTGGAGGTCCCACCGAGATTTCTGCCCCAGAACCACCAGTGCCACCGGGAGGTAAGCTAGCCGGCACCCTGTCTGCTTTGTTCTTTGTTATATGTATGTATGTTGATCTGTCTCCGAGCAGGTTGGCTACATAGTCATTCAGTAACTAGGGCGGCTTGAGAAGGGGCTGACGAGCCCAGACTTCTCCCCCGCCACCCTGGCAGACGTGCCAGGGATCTGGAGAGCTCAATTGTTTGGAGCTCATGGGCATGAAAAGGGAAAAACAGGACCACTACTCCTGTTGACCCGTCTGAGTATTTACTTTCGGTTCTCTGCCGAATGCGCGCAGCGTGTCTCGTTGTGAGTTGCTTAATTGTGTTATTTGTCTTGTTCGTCTATTTGTCTTTGTATTTTGAGTTTTCTGATTCAAGCATGGGACAAACCATAACCACCCCTTTGAGCCTTACTTTAGATCACTGGAATGAAGTGCAGATTCGTGCCTCTAACCAGTATAAACTGCACATCTGAGTGGCCAACCTTCGATGTGGGCTGGCCACGGGATTGGACCTTTAACCTAGAAATTATCTTACAGGTTTAGGATCGGGTCTTTGACAAGGGACCCCATGGACACCTGGACCAGATAGCATACATTGTCATTTGGGAAAATTTGGCTAAAGATCCCCGACATGGGCAGCCCGGTTTGTGACTCTCTGACCTCCTCTGAAGGCAGTCTCGGAGAAAACTGTCAGCTCCTCCCCTACCCCCTTCTTCACCCTTGGTCCCTGTCCCAGCTCCAGATCATCATCTACTCCTAGATGATGCAGTTCTCATAGAAATATTACAAGGGAAAACTACAAGTAACAAGTTTTGTAAAGTTAATTTAAATTTGCTAATAGGTTTTCATGTTCAGGATAAATAATTTTTCAACCCTGTTGATAAGGTGACTTTCACATTAAGACAGCTGTTGCATGCCAATTTTTTATGTGTGTGTACAATTGGTTGAGTATCTAATATACACCAGGTTCAGTAACTAAACACTTCTTTTTATAAGTTGGTCCTGTGGCTGAGGACTTTGGCCAAGCCTAGCTAGTCACTGGCCCATCGTGTCCCTCTGTCTCTGTTCTTGCCCGCCTATACACATGGTGCAGGTCAGGGGTCTTCTCTTGCTGCCCTAAACACATGGCATGCTGGGCAAAAGTCTCCCTGCCATGTGCCATGGTATAGAGCATGCTGCAGCAGGGTCTCCTATCCCTGAGCATGCAGTGAGGCAGCTGCTCTGTTCTCCAACTGCTGCTGCAGCCCTCACAGCTGAGCCTGCTCCGTCCTCACCTGCCTGCCTTTGAGGTGTGCAGGATGTGAGGATGGGGTCTCTCTCTCTTTCTGTCTCTCTGCCCCATGCACATGGCGTGCTGGCAAAGGAGCCATCTGCCAGCTTTTCCCTCCACCAGAGCTCCCTGCTCAAACACACAGGGCTGGAGCAGGTAAGCCATTTGGCCAGATCCGGTCTTTCCACAGAAACTAAATGGCTTTAAAGTTATAACTACAAGAGAAAAAAATGTAAGCTGTTTACTATGATGTTTCATTTCTACAAATGCTAAATTTTAAAAATTAATCTCTCAAAAATTATGTATGCTTGTTTTGTTAAAAAGTTCTATCTGTATTTTCTGTCATAATCTAAGTTTTATTACAAGCATAGAGCTAAAACAAAAGTGGTGCAGGTCACCACCGTTTTACAGTCAGTCACATGCCACGCTGGCCACATGGCTGGCTGGTAGCCATTTTACTAAAGTTAAAAGAGATACCTGATCCACCATCTTAACTAAAGGTGACCACATGAAAGTTATGAGGTACCATCCTATCAACAAGTTTTTATTCAGATTTAAAATGTTAATGCTTTTATACACAGGAATACTAAGTTTTATAATTTAACAGTCACCCAGATAATAATGGTTTTAAAGGCCTAAATAAAAACATTAAGGGATTTCAGAAGTTTTTAAAATGTTTTCAATTTATAAGGTTATAAGATATTTATACTGTTAAAATGTTTAAAGCTAGACCTAACAATATATAGTTCTAGTTTTATAAAGGTTAATAAAGTTTATACTTTCAACAGTTAAGCTTAAGGCAGACAAACCTCTAATACTTCAGAGACCTGCAGAACATGGCATTTAAAATGTTAATTTAAAAGTTTATAATATCAGACAGACTTCCAGATCCTAACAGTGACCCAAAGTCTCCAAAGAAGATTACAAGGCACCCTGGTCCCTACACCTGGATTGTGTTGACGCTGACCAGTGAACAAGATGCTCAAAGGTGACACCTGCTGCTGCCAGGACCTGGCCCAGAATGTGGACAAAGCTGCTGGACACTGGAAAATTGATTGCACCCCTTTTGCCGAGACAAAACAAGGTCAGTCTTTTCCATGTCCCTCTTCCAGAGAGAAAGAAAACTCACTTTACAGGCCTGGTAGAGATTGATGCTGTTCCTGATACTTGTGCCTCCAGTGCTAATAGAGGAGACTTGGGTATGGCTGTATATGGACTGGTACCTGGCACTTTTTAATAGATTTGGAGACTGTATAAAATTTATCCTTCTCAGATCTCTGAAAGTATTAATGGTTGTCAGGTTAACAGCATCAGGCAGCCAAATCCACAAGACTATAGTCAGCCTGGTTGCTCATTTTATTTATGTAAAAATCAAGCCTTAATATGTCTCAATAAGGATCAAAGGATGTAAATACTTGTTCAATCACAAGCTCAAGGTTTTTAGGTTTATTTTGGTTATCATCTAAGTATAAACTTAAAGGGCTTTTCATCAGGCCAAAGATACCTCTGTCCAATTCATACCTGGCTCCCTGGACAGAAGACAAATGTACACTACTAGCCCAAATCTGTAGTTTCTGCTAGGACAAAATACAGATACCCAGATATCTGCTTTTTCTACAATGTAGATTTCAGTACCAATTGATAATGCTACTGTACCTATAACCTTTATGTCCTTTTGAATAACAAAATTTACATAGGCTTCAGAGGATCAAAAGTCATACAGCTTGGATCCACTTCTCACAGGTCAAAGAGGACTCCAGATAAGTGCAGCCAGTTATCCCACCTGTCTGTTCCTGAGAATAAGATTTTCTCTCCTGGTCATGGGATTCCTGACCTTCCTGATCATTAATACTATGGGTCTAAAGAGTTCCAATTAAATACATAAGTTTTAACTTGTGTTCCCAGTTTTAAACATGTCTTAAACAGGTTTCCACTTCTGGCAAACACATCTGAACATCAGTTGCTGACCACAGCCTGCTCCTAAAGACTGCGAGCCCTAGACTTGCTGTGGATGTGAACCAGTTCAGCTGATGTGGACACCCCCTGTCTCTTCAACACAGTCTGCCAATCAGCTGCTCCTGGATAGATAACCCATTGCCTAAATTCCCTTTTTGCTTTTGACTTGCATTTCAGCCTTCTTGGGTCCCCTAACTTCGTCCCAAAGTCAGCAAGAAGCAGCATGGAAAGGAATACATCGCCCTCTTTCCCCTGGTTGAGATGCAAAGTCAAAAGAAAAAAAAATTCCCTTACATAGGGAACAGTATAATAAGAGGGGGAGACATATGTGCCACTCTCAAAGAGGAATGTTGTTTTTATGCAGACAAGACTGAGGTAGTATCCAAAACTCTGGATAAACTCAAGGAGAGGCTCACTGTTCGTCAGAAAAAAATTTAAATCCCAAGAATACTGGTATGAGGGTTGGTTTAACAAATCCCCCTGGTTCGCTACACTAGTCTCTACTCTTATGGGCCTCCTAACCTTTGGGCCCTACATTCACAAACAATAATTCAAGCCTTAGTCCTAACTCAACAATACCATGCCCTCAAACAGATGGAACCATAAGTAAACCTTAAGTAGAGAGGGCTGGACAATAGGTAAAAGATTCTACCTATGCACAAGAACAAGGGGGGAATGAAAGACCCCTACCCAGGACCCCCTAGGAAAAGAAAAGCAAGGCCAGGCCGTTGCCTAATGAAAGAAACCCAGACCAGGTGTCTCACCCTCAAAACAGGATGCCTGTGATCACTATAGCAGTCATGGGACCCGGATAATAATTGCTGAAGCGTGCTGGGAACTTTCATATGACAATACTAGAAAACCTAGTCCTTGGCAACTACCCTGGCCCCCAATTGTGTCTGATCACTATAGCAATCATGGGACCCGGATAATAATTACTGAAGCGTGCTGGGAACTTTCATATGACAATACCAGGACACCTAGTCCTTGGCAACTACCCTTGCCCCCAGTTGTGTCTATGATCACCATAGTAGTCATGGGACCAGGATAATAACTGCTAAAGTATGCCTGGGTCTTTCATAAAGTAATACCAGGAAACTTAGTCCGTGGGAACTACCCCTGCCCCCAAGATGAGCCAATGAAATGCCTGTTACTTATGTAACCATTGAAACTCTATAAATATTGTGCTCCCTGCAAGCCCGGTATGCTCTGCACCCGAGTTGCAGTAGCATCTGCAGGCGCCTGTGTACTCAATAAATCACCTCTTGCATTTGCAGCCAGTGGTCTGGCCCCGGTTCTTGGGCAGAGGGTTCGCTTCAGTGCCCGGCGCTTTGATGCCGAGGTTTTTCAGCGTGGGATACTAACTGAGGAACTGTGTAAGAACTTTCAGGGGCTAGCTCTACTCCAGTGGTGATCTGACACTGGCGTGAGTGCATGTTTGTGTGCCAGCCTCTGAACAGAACTGGGGGAGGAAAATGCACAGCAGAGTCCCTGGTCTCAGCGTCCATGTGAGCCCCAGCATCGAGAGAGGACTGGCACCACCGAGTGTTCAGGTTAGAAATTCTGGATCGTGCCATTTCACCAAGGAGATATAGCTCAGCGGTCATTCTTATCTGGGAAACCTTTAAAAGTTCCTTCAGTTTCCTCTCAGGGAACTGGGATTGATATGTAAAATAAGATTGTTTCTAATTTAAATGAAAAATAAACAAATAAAAATTCCTTCAGCTTTGTTCTTTTTGATTTGGCAATTTTTAATGGACATTATTTGTATTTAGGTTTTAAATAAATGTTTTGAAGACTTTTACTATAATTATGTATTTGTGTCTGTGCTTGGCTATGTGCATGTGAGCACTGTACCTGGGGTAGCCAGCAGGTGTCAGCCTTGAGCTAAAGTTTCAGGCAGTGGTAGGCGCTCTGTAAGAGCAGGAGGGCACTATCAGTCACTGACCCAGCCCTAAAACATTTAAGGTTAAGCACACTATCTCCATCCTGTGTGTTAGGGTCACAGACAAGAAGCCCTGTCTTTTTTGTAAAGTATTCACAAGTAAGATCAGTTTCTGAAGGAAGTGGCTCACCGTAGTCAGAAAGAGTGCAGGCGTGAGCAAAAGACAGCAGCATGTCCAGCATCGACACGGTGTCAGAGAGCTTGTGCAGGCAGTGGATGTGCTCGTAGATCTCACTAAGCAGCTTGCACACGATCCTGGAAGCACAGGTTGGACAAGACAGGGTGATGTTTTTCAAAAGAAGGTTTTAATTGCACGGGAAAAGTAATATTCACAGTTGGGTTGTACACTACACAGAAAGTCATTGCATGGTTGGCTCATTTTAGATAAAATGAAGATACTGATTCCTCAGCTGAAGGTCATATCGACCAGGTAAAACATAATCCAGCATCTTCTGTACTAGATATAAACATTAGATATAAACAAAATAGACATTTTCAATAAAATGTTATGTCAGAGAAAGTACAAAACATTTTATATAGACCTGATGAAGCATTCATACACAAAAACAGACGCACACACAGGAACACAAAGAGAAACACACACAAAGACACAAACACATTGGGGTGCAGAAGCCCAGACACACAAAGAGACACAAACATACACAAACAAATACACATATTCAAATAGTGTCATCATTTAGATTTTCACTCCAGGGACTTTTTACCCTTTCAAGGATGAACATGTACCCAAAATTGGTATTATATTAACAGTATCTGAGGTCCGGAACTTGAAACTGCTTTTGAAAGCCTAACTTGTCCCTCTATCTTGGCCCACCAATTCCAAATGTCCTTCCTGTCTCTCCTAATTCCAAGGCTACTGTTTCATGAGAAGGAAACGAGCTGGCCCACTATGATGCTGCCTCAGAAACACCGGAGTGTGAGTAGCCAAGGCTCACAGACGGCAAGAAAGGAATAGGCCCACGGCCTGTAAGCTCTACGACGTAGGCAGAAGCACTGGGAACACAACTTCCCACCAGCTCCTTCATTCTCAACTGAGTCCTCCTGACACATGTGCCCCACACTTCCCACCAGCTCCTTCAATCTCAACATGATGGCAGACTTTCTTTTCTAACATTCAAAACTGAACTGCCTGCAATCAAAGAGTCAATTAATTAAAGCTATTATGGTTCCTCAAATTTAATTCAGTATTCAAATACTTCAAATGCTCTTACGTGTAAGTCATGTGATAGATTTCTCGCAAAGACTCCTGGCATCTTTCATTCATTTTAATTAAATCCGCTGATGTAAAGCTATATGAGTTTTTCACTTTAGAAATCTGCAGGAAGTTAAAAGCAAATGTCAAGATATGTGTACAAGCATTAGATAAAATATAGTTTGTAGGACAGAAAGATAAGTTTTGGGTTAACCACTTTAATTTCTGAAATAAAATGTCACAAAGAAAGTTCTAAATAATATCTGTGAAAAATTAAAGAACAAAGTTATGTCAAAGATAAAGTGAGACATTTTTTACCCAGTCTCTCCAGCATTACTAGTTGGTAAGTTCTGCAGTTGCCTTGCAGAAAGGTTTGAAAACTGCATCTCATTAGCAGGTGACATGCATGATGGACAGGGAGCACCCTCTGTGACTCTCATTCTATCTCTGCCTCTTCTGAGTCCTTGTCCTCTAAAGGACCTCACTCAGCCTCTGGTTCTACAACTACCTCATCTAAACCTCACTGCCAGTGAGACAGTGTCTACGTACTGTTTGTGCACACATGCATTTGTCTATGAACATAGATACATGTACATATAAACAAATGAGAACACTTAATGGTTTGTTTTTCTACTCCTGGGAAGCAGAAAAAAACCAAAAGCAGAACATTAAAAATGTTGTAAAGAGCTGTAAACTGTGTACAGGAAAAGGCACAGTTCACAGGCTTACCACACTACATTAGACACACTTGCTTCTGCAGAAATTCTCAAATCTTCAATAGGAAAGTGCATCTGGAAAACTATATAAAACAAAGGTAGGTGAGCGGTTCGGCAGGTATGGTCAAGCCTGGAGACCTGAGCGAGCTCAATCCTGGCACCTATGTGGTGAAGGGGACTGATTCCCACAAGATGTCCTCTGTCCTCCAATGCTTGCACACGCACACGCACACGCACACGCACACACACACACACACACACACACAAAACAAGGAGATCAAAAAATTTTCAGCAAAAGGTAGTTCAGTGTTTTCCTAAATTCTTTTGTCAAAAACACCTTTTAGACTTTGTTTCTTAATTTGCCTTTTGCCTCCTTTGGTGTCCCCCTCAAGCCTGTCACCCTGCTTGATGCGGCTGCTCAACAAGCAAGTGGGGAAGCTAAGCTCAAGGAGTGCTGGAGAGTCCCTCTAAGCATGTCTACACAACCAGGAACAGCTGTTGCCGGAGAGTCAGCCCAAGCACGTCTACACAACCAGGAACAGCCATTTCCTTGCACTCCGGGTTAACCTTAATAAACTCCGAGGGAAGCTGGTCACGGGAGAGCGCGGCACAGTCTGTAGTCATCTGGATGAAAAAGCCTCGTGCAGAGCTGAAGCTGGTCCGCAGTGGAAGACTGTACTTCTCTGCAAGCTGTGATATCATGCCTAGGGACCAGGGTCGGGAAAAACAAGATTTCCTGGTGGGAAGTCTGTGCAGTCATAGGCTTTTTACTCATCATTTGTACACAATCAGGAAACTCATTTTAGTTTTTGTTAATAGTAAAAAAAATATTTAATGTCCAAAAGATGTGGTAAGTATCCTTTAAAAACATATTCTCTAACTGGGTATGGTGGCACACACCTTTAATCCCAGCACTCTCTGAGTTCCAGGTCAGCCAGCACTGCTATACAGAGAAACCCTGTCTCAAAACCACCACCACCCACAAAAAAGAACATGTTCTCTGATATGTATTTCTAAAGAAAAGTAAATTATAAAAATTAAAACAAGAAAAAGAATTGTATTTTTCTCTGATGTGTTATTCAACTTTTTAGCAAAACAGAAGCTAGTCTTCGTTCTTCAGAAAGCTTCAATGTATATGAAGTCACTCTGTAACACTTCAACATTGTTGTTTTTCTTTTCTTTTGAGACAGGGTCTTATTATGTGGACTAGGCTGGCTTTGAACTCACTATGTGGACCAGGCTGACCTCAAACTCATAAAGATCTGTTTCCTCTACCTCTTTAGTTCTGGGATTAAAGGTGTGTGCCACCAGGCCTGGTAACAGCATTGTTTTTTAAAGGAGGCTTCCTTTTTGTTTTCTTTTTTTTTTTAAGTTAGAAACAAGCTTGTTTTACATCTCAATCCCAGTTCCCACTCCCTCCCCTCCTCCCCTGGCCCCACCTACCCCCCATCCCATCCTCTTTCTGCTCCTCAGGGAGGGTGAGGCCTTCCATGGGGGATCTTCAAACTCTGTCATATCATTTGGAGCAGGGCCTAGACCCTCCCCCATGTCTCCAGGCTGAGAGAGCATCCCTCTGTGTGGAGTGGGTTCCTAAAGTCCATTCCTGTACTAGGAATAAATACTGATCCTCTATCAGAAGTTCCATAGATTTCCCAGGCCTTCTAACTGTCTGGGTCTGTCCTATGCTGGTTTCCCAGCTATCAATCTGGGGTCCATGAGCTCCTTAAAGGAGGCTTCTTAAAGAGCAATGTGTGCTAGCCTCACTGCACATATATAAAATTATATATATATATATATGTATGTATATATAGTATACGCATGTAGTAAGGATATATAATTTTGTATAATTATATATACATGTCACAGAAAGACAGAAGTAGAAACAGGTAAAGCATGTGATAAGATATACAATAATAATTAATGCAAGCATGCTGGAACAATCACCTGCTATGTCATCCACGATCTCGGTGTATGTCCTCCTAGCTATGTCGAGGAACTCGCTGATGTTGGAGCGCACTGCGTAGCACTTCTGAGTCCGCATGTTCAGGCAGCCTTTCATGTACCTTGCATCATCGTTTATCACTGTTTTAATCTTTTCAAGTATAAGTCCAAACCTAGCATTAGGACAAAGCAAAGCAGGGAATAGGCAAACCACTACTTTACAGTAAATTTGCTAGTGGGAGCATCTCCCAAATTACTACTGCTCCTTCACTCCATTCACATGCAGGTCACAGAGCAAGAGCTGTCTTAGGCACAAGGATCCAGCAAACAAGGCCTCTCAGTAAGGGTGAGTGACTGAGCCATGTGCTGTGGACACTGGGGCTGGAGTCGACCTCCCCGAGTTACCAAGCACGGTGACCACTACACAATCCGCAGTCCTGGGGACGTGGGCTGCTCTACGTTCCCAGCTGCTGTTCCTGAGGGTCACACTGAACTAAGTGGTCTGAGCAGCAAATTCAGCTAGTGACATCACACAGGATGCAAAACCTCACCCAACAAGGCAAGTATGGAGCCTGATAACCGCTTGGTCAAGAACTAAGGTGCTGTTACTAATAATTTAACAATATTAATTGTTGTTAGAACTTGTTCTGCATTCCTATCTATTGGGATTTTTTTTTCTCCTTCATTTGGTCTTCCATGATTTAACAAAGAAAGAAAGAGTTTTTTGATATTGGCAACTGTCTCCATAAAGAATGGCTAGAGCTGGGCGTTGGTGGCGCATGCCTTTAATCCCAGCACTCGGGAGGCAGAGGCAGGCGGATCTCTGTGAGTTCAAGGCAGGCCAGCCTGGTCTACAGAGCAAGTTCCAGGACAACCTCCAAAACAATACAGAGAAACCCTGTCTCAAAAAAACAAAAAACAAAAATAAAACAAAACAAAACAAAAAAAGAATGGCTAGAAGGAAACGCTGGCCATTAGTACAAACAGCCATTGTGTTGCTATTTTATTACTGTACTACAGGATTAATGTGTAATTGATACTTAATGGATACTTTGAAGAAACTTGAGTAATTATTTTGAGAAAGGGTCTCACTATGTAGCCCATTTGCCTGGAATTTGTGATGCAAACCAGGCTGGCCTTGAACTCACAGACATCTGCCTGCCTGTGCTTCCTGAGTGCTGGGATTAAACCACACCCAGATCAAGTAATTTTTCTACAGATGATACAATTGCTAACTAGAATCAGTTATGATCAGGAAGAAAAGTATAATCTCTAAGCAGATGACAGAACCTCGTGTCTTCCAAGGAGCCATAGTAAGCTCTTAGTAAGGGTGTGCTACAGTTCTTCAAGGTAACCTGAAAAACAAAATCAAAAGTTAGCAAGTCGAGGCACTATAAATTCAACATTATATTTAACACCTGATCAAATGTTGTTGCTTCATGAGAAGCCTTCAGACATGTATGAAGTTGAGGCCTGACTGCATCTTTCCAGGTGAAAAGCACATGGTAATAAAGTCATCCAACACTTAAAGGTGATGGCTTTTAACTTTTGTCTGCTACATAATAACTTCACCCAACTTCTTACAGTGGTAGGCATTTAAACAGCCACTACTGTACAACTAAAGTCATCCTATAAAAACTTCAATATTTGGGTTTATATATTTATAAATAGGGTAATTTCTCCTTTCCTATACAGAAAATTGGTATTGGGGATTTTCTTTTGTTTAATGGGAACTGTAAATTGTCACCAACTGAATAAGGGGAAATGGGGAAGAGAAGGCCATTATTGTCAATGGTCGTTTCACTTTGGGGAGAGATGATGGCTATAATTTGCGTTGCTTCTGAATGGAGAAATAAACTAAAAAGTCCACAGAAACATAAAAAATTAAATCACTCATTATTCAATTTCCTTTCCAAAGATTATACACTCTAAATATTACAACATTTCCTGTCTTCATCTGAAATTTAAAAATTACATAAGTATATGATCCTTTTCCCTCAGCACTACAGCATGGGCATCAAACACTTCATAGTAACACTTATTTAGTTTTGTGTGGATGTGTGTGGACATGTGCACATGGCAGCATGTATGGAGGGCAGAAGATAACATGTAGGACTTAGTTCTTGCCTTCCACCATAGGAGTCTGAGGAAGCAAACTAGGTTGTCAGGCTTGGTAGCAAGTATTGAACTCACTGAGCCATCTTGCCAGCCCAATAGCAATTTCTTAATTCCCAATATTCCACTTTTGAATTCTAATTACTAGAGTTCCTTTAATCACTGTAGTTCTATTCTTCAAACACTTTCTCACTAATGTAAACGAACTACAATAGATGTGATGACTTTTCAACAGATTTCTAGGACTAGCATCACAGTATCAAAAGGTGAGTGCTATGTGGGGGGGTGTAGGTAAGTGTGCTCCTCTTGTGCAAGGCCACTGTTTTAGCTCTTGTACAACCTCCCAAAAGAAGATGCACACTATTCGTGTCTTCCGACTAGCTGTTTGACATCTGTTTGTCTCACTGATTTCCACACAAATGATAATCATGAAGCTGAGAGCATTCCACTTTGAACGAATGGTGCTTGTCAAGCTGGATGGCCACACAGAAGATACAGATAGATCCGTATCCATCACCCATCACAAAACTAAACATGAGGACAAATACGCTGAATCTGTTATAACAGTGGGGAATAGTCTTGAACTTGAACTCACTGGCACAGGACAGACTTTCTGAGCAAAACACCAACAGCACAGGCACTATGACCAACAATTAGCATTACTTAATTAATGGGACTTCATGAAACTGAAAAGCTTCTGTACAGCAAAAGATACCATCATTTGGACAAAATGGAAGCCTATGGAATGGGAAAAGATTTTTACCAACTACACATCAGATAAAACTAATATCAAAAAGATATAAAGAACTCAAAAAGTGGGCATCAAAAAATAACCCAACTAAAAAATGAGGTGCAGAACTAAGAAGAGTTGTTAAAAGATGAAGCACAAATGTTCAACAATGCATATTTACATATGATTTTTCTACATATATAAAGAAAGAAAATACACTGTTCTCACAACTTCTAAGCTTACTTTTTTCTTTAAAAACACATCTAAAAACAATGCTTCCCATGCTTGTGCACACACAGTGGATTACCTTTAGAGGATCCACAAGTTCCAAAGTGTGCTTCAGGTAGATCAGGTTTGTTATCTTCGACTCGGCTGCATTCACCTGCGAAGATACAAATGTGGAACAGCCCACATTTCAATACTGTGATAGGTTTTCCTCTTGAAGAGTCAACTCCTACCAAGAATACCCCATAGCTGTGTACATCAGCCAAGCTGGGATGATAGCCCTCAGGGTGGTTGGAGATTACTGGCCACACTGTAAACCCATTATGCTGGTCTCCTGAAAACCTAGTGAGAGTTCACACCACTGTATCAACTTTCACTCTATTCCAGCATCTCTGGTACAATTTAAATGGCAGGAGCCAAAGCATCAATACCCAGCATGGTCAAGAGGAGCTGGTATCCCAAGAAAAGCAATGGAGCTGATAACCCTGGAAGAGCAAGAAAGGGGAGATCCAAGCTACCGTCATCAGATATACAAGCACATCACCGAAGACTCATAGAAACAGAGGATGGTAAGGGAACACAGTGAGCAACTGTATACAAATAAGTTTACAAAGTCTTTGAGAGGCACCGAGGTTCATTCAATTTGGATTATACCACATCTATTTTAGGAGACTTTAAGGTTTTCTACAGAGTATAGGTTGTGATGGCCATGCCCGTGAGGGCTCCCACATGTACGGAAGGAAGAACGAAGCACCATACAAATGCTACCAGACACTAAGGCCACACTACAGAGACAGCTGATTCTCCTCCACCATCACTTGTACAGACTGGGTCACAATGGCTTACTCATTTAAGGAGGTCCCAGTTACGTCATGCCTGTCAGCAGCAAACACATCCCACCCCCTGATGTTTCTAGTACAAGAGGACTCTGCTCCCTAAAACACAGAGAGACTTTCTAAATATGCATCGCAGCACGAAAAGTAAAACACCCAGAGACTGATATTGTGGTTCAGGCTTCAAGCTGAAGATCAGAAAAGCAAAGCAAAGCCGTGGCCACAAGAGCTCTACTGAAAGGCGATCCTGGCTCCTCAGTCTGCAATCCCAGACTGCTGTGCTCTCCTCAGTGTGACTGGAGACTGAATGCCAGCTCTGAGACCCTGTTCCTGTCTTAAATATGCTCATTAGTCCTGGGATTACACGCATGTGATCCCCAAAGGCATGAGCTCGGTTACTCTTCACTCTCATATAGGCTATGCTGACCTTGAACTAACAGAGATCCTTCTGGCTTTATCTCCTGAGTCCTGGGATTAAAGGTGTGTGCCACCACCTCCTGATCTCGATGGCTTGAGGCTGACTTTGCTTTCTGACAAGCTTTAATAAATTATAAACAATATATCACCACAGTCCCAATGAATTTACGAAAGACATTTCACTCAAGTTTTACGAATATACGTAGCCCTTTTTCAAGTATATGTGTACAAATATACATGTATTTATTCTTTAGTTTACCTGAATTATAATTATATTATAATTACATATATAAATATTCTTTAGAACTACCAGTTTTGATATTTAAGTAAATATTTGATTTGTTTAAATATGCTTTTTCTTCAACTAATTAAGATGCTTTTTCACGACCCTACAATAAGAAGCAAAGCGTTTAAAAAGTTGTCCCCTCAGCCATGAAACTATTCGGGGCGTCAGTGCGGAGCACTTACCCAGGACATCTTTCTGTTCCCCCATCACTACCCATCACGACAACAGTAACAGCGCATGGTGCTCTGCAACACGTACCGTGTCTTGCTTTGGGATTTGAACTAAGACAGAAAGCAGCTGCTCTGTGTCCAGGAATCTTGATATGACTGAAACAGAAAGTGAGTGTCTGAGCAATCAAAGGAAGGGTGCTCTGCACTTATTCACAGCAGCACAGGCCAAGTCAGAAAGACGACTGTGCCGCAGGGAGGCCTGTGCTGACTTCCGCATGGCCAAACCCCTGTCAGTTGTTTATATACTATATAACCACAGGGCAGGGAAGAGACCCATCTGGCCATGGGGAAATGAATTAAGGCCTGAGAACATGGAACTTAACTTTCAATGTGACAAAAAAAAAAAAAAAACAAGAGCAGTCCCAATAAAAATGACCTCAGTCAGCCTCCTCCAACCCCTACCACATGCTCAATAAAACCCATTGGTCAGCTCAGCAAGGCACAGCACAGCAGGACTCCTCCCCTGGACATCCCCAACTCTTGAAAGTTCTTACTTCTCCTTAGTAAACACATCTGCCTACTTCCTCCCTGTGTGTTTCCTTATTCTTGGGTGAGCAGCAGTAAATTCTGACGTCAATGGCTCGCAGTGTTGTTAGAAGTTCTGGGTCTCCAGGTTAAGTCACTCAGAGCCCAGAAGGGCTTTGTTCCTTTCAAAGAGCCCACTGCTCTGCCTCAATACATAAAGCTGAGAGCAACTGAGCCAAGTCCCTAGGCCGCTCTCTGACTCTCACACACATGAACACACTATATAAGCACACATGTGACGTGCACATACACAAACACACAAAAGTATACAACTTCAAGTTCTGGGATGGGAATATACACTTAGCTCAGTAGTACAATGTTCACCCAAAATACACAAAGCACTGGGTTCAACCCTTACCTTTGTAACTTTTTTAAGACTCAATAGGGATTAGGAAGATGTTCACTATCAAATTGTGATCTAATATGAACCCACTAAATTTAACAAGAAGTTTGTTAGTAATCACATTAGCATATGAAGATGGATGTGAAAGCGAGTCATTCACAGGGATGTGCATCAAGAGAAACCAAGAGGAATGTGACAGAGAAGACAAAGCTGACAAGAACGCATCTTCAGCTGGACAGGGTGGCACATGCTCGCCCATACCACAGGCACTGCAGGCCTGCAAATGGGAAGCCAGTCTGGACTATCCAGCAGATCCTGTTTCAGAGATGGGAGGGGCTGTAACTGCAGCTTCAAGGGATCCAGGACTTCTGACTGGGGGCAACTGCATGCATGTGGTGCACACAGATGCATGGAGCACACACACACACACACACGCACACACACACATTAGAATACATCTTTAAGACAGGAGAAAAGGGAGGAGGGAAAGGGAGGATTAAGGAAACGGGAGGGAAGAGGAAAAGAAAAGGAGGGAAAAAGAAGGAAGGGGCATAGGAGGGGAGAGGACATAGAGGGGGCAGGAAAACACCTGTAGAAGGTCCAACTATCCTACAAAGGGGTTCTGGAGCTCAGCTACGCTGTGTCAGTGTGACAGAGCTGGGCTTTCGGGGCAGCGTCCACAAGAGCAAGGTGTGACATCAGAAGCAAAAGCATACAGCGATGTAAAGGGATCCAGGAGGTAAGAGAACAAAAAACACCTGCACGGTCGCCTTTGACCTGAGGACTCAGTGCAGCGGCGAGCACAGAAACAAAAGGAAGCAGACGGGTGCCATGAAGGGAGGGCGGAGAGTTTTCCACCAAGTTTGTTAAGAACACAAGGAAAAATACAGTGAGAACCAGAGAAGGTGAAGTCCAAGGAGAATTCAAGTCCTCATGGAAGAAGTCCATAGACACAGACAGAAAAACCCAGGCGACCAGCCAGTTATATAGATGTGTAGCCAGATGAAGGGTTAGCAACAAACAGAAGTGATGCACAGCCTCTAGGTGAACCGAACAGGAAAAGTGGTGTGTGTGCTGCACTTAGTACTGGAGGTTTAGGACATCTGATAGCTGGAGCTTGACCCTTTTCACAGGGTAAAACAACTTCCCATTTTTGGCACTTGCGTTTTCACTAATGCTAGATAAACAGCTAATAAGATGTTGTGAACAGTAAAGAAAGGCTAACACATACATTTTGTTGATATCCATAGAAGGCCTGCACTCTTCTGCATAAAAATGAAGAGTGGATTGGGGGGACGGATGGGAGGTGGGGGAGGGACGAGGAGAAGAGGAAGGAGGCGAAACTGCAGCCAGGATGTAAAACAAACACGGAAGTTTATTCTTTTTTGGGGGGGGGGCGTTCGAGATAGGGTTTCTCTGTATTGTTTTGGAAGCTGTCCTGGAACTCTCTCTGTAGACCAGGTTGGCCTCGAACTCACAGAGATCCGCCTGCCTCTGCCTCCCAAGTGCTGGGACTAAAAAGCGTGCGCCACCAACGCCCGGCAAGTTTATTCTTTTGAAAAAGAAAGGGCTAACAGTTTACCATGTCCTCTTCTGGGATGTGAAAAGATTGCTCAGTGATTAAAAGCACTAGCTGCTCTTCCAAAGGACCTGGGTGTGGTTCCCAGCAACCACATAGGCAGCTCAAGATTATCTGTAACTCCAGTTCCAGGAGATCCAGTGCCCTCTTCTGGCCTCTGCAGGCACCAGACATACACATGACGCATAGGCAAAACGGCCACATGCAAAACATTTTACAGAAGCTTCTAGTTTCAGGAGGTCCCACTTACTAATTGTTGCTCTTAGTGTCTGTGCTACTGGGGTTATGTTCAGGAAGTGATCTCGTGTGCCAATGTGTTGAAGGCTGCTTGCCACTTTCTCTTCTAAAGCAGTCAGTGTGGGTGGATTTATATTGAGGTCTTTGATCCATTTGTGCTCGAGTTTTGTGCATGATGATAGACATGGCTCTATCTGCAGTCTCCAACATGTCAGCATCCAGTTACGCCAGCATCATTTGCTGAAGATGCTTTCTTTTTTCCATTGTATAATTTTATCTTCTTTGTCAAAGATGAGGAGTTCATAGGTGTATGGGTTAATATCAGGGTCTTCTATTTGATTCCATTGGTCCACCTGTCTGTTTTTGTGCCAGTACCAAGATGTTTTCATTATTATAGCTCTATAGTAGAGCTTGAAGTCAGGGATAGTGATGCCTCTGGAAATTTCTTTATTGTACAGGATTGCTTTGGTTATCCTGGTTTTTTTGTTTTTCCATATGAACTTGAGTATTATTCTTGCAAGGTCTGTGAAGAATTGTGCTGGACTTTTGTTGGGGATTGCACTAAATCTGTAGATTGATTTTGGTAGGATTGCCATTTTTACTATGTTGATCCTACCTATCCAAGAGCATGGCAGATATTTCCCTACAGAATGGGAAAAGATCTGACAGAAAGCTGATCTCCAAAATACACAAAAAAAACTCAAAAAATTAGACACCAAACCCCCAAAAATCCAATTAAAAATGGGGTACAGATCTAATTCTCAACAGAGAAATCTCAACTGGCCGAAGGTATTTAAGATTTTCTCAATATCCTTAGTCATCAGGGAAATGCAACCAAAACAGCTCTGAGAAACCATCTTACACCTCTCAGAATGGCTAAAATCAAAAACACTAATGAAAGTTTATGCTGGAGAGGATGTGAGCAGGGGGGACAATCTGACATTGCTGGTGGGAATGCAAACTTGTACAGTCACTTTGGAAATCAGTATGGTGGTTTCTCAGGAAGATGGGAATCAGTCTACATCAAGACCAGAAATTCCACTCTTGGGCATATACCCAAAGGATGTTCATTCAAATAACAAGGACATCTGTTTAACTATGTTCACAGCAGCATAATTTGTAATAGCCAGAACCTGGAAGCAACTTAGATACCCCTCAACCAAAGAATGGATAAAGAAAAGTTGGTCCATTTACACAATGGAGTATTACTCAGCTGTTAAAAACAATGGCATCTTGAAATTCGCAGACAAATGGATGGAACTAGAAGAAACCATCTTGAGTGAGGTAGCCCAGACACAGAAGGACTAAGACAGTGCATACTCACTCATAAGTGGATATTAGACATAGAGCAAAGGATAACCAGACTACAATCCACAACCCCAGAGAAACTAGGAAACAAGGAGGCCCCTAAGAGAGACATTACATGGACAAGAAGGGGATAAGGACAAGAGCTCCTGAGCAAATTGGGAGCACGAGGGAAGGGGGAGGGAGGAAGGAGAAAAAGGATGAGAGAAGAGGAGTGGGGAAGAGACCATGAGGGATCAGGAAGATTGAGTCAGGGGAAGACTAGAGGAGAGCAAGAAAAGAGATACCATAATAGAGGGAGTCATTATAGGTTTAAAGAGAAATCTGGCACTAGAGAAATGTCCAGAGATCTACACAGTTGACCCCAACTAAGAATCTAAGCAATAGTGGAGAGGCTATCTTAAATGCCCTTCCCCTATAACGAGATTGATGACTACCTTAAATGCCATTATAGAGCATTCACTGAGTAACTGATGGAAGCAGAAGCAGATACCCACAGCTAAGCACTGAGATAACTCCTGGAATCCAGTTGCAGAGAAGAAGGTGTGATGAGCAAAGGGGTCAAGACCATGTTGGAGAAACCCAAACAGCTGACCTGAACAAGGGGAGCTCATGGACTCCGACTGATAGCTGGGAAACAGCGTGCCCCCTGAAGGAAGGTGTCATTTGCGGGGCTTGGGCAGTCTATGGAGCCCATTCCCTTTCTCAGCCTAGATGCAAGGTCCTGTTCCAAATGATGTGACAGACTTTGACGATCTCCCATAGCAGGCCTCACCCTCCCTGAGTAGATGGGAAGAAAGTGGGGGAGTGAGAGGACAAGAGGGAGAGGGAACTAGGTTTGGTAAGTAACATAACATTGTTTTTAGTTTCAATTTAAAAAATTAAAATTTCACGATTAAGAAATAAAAAAGTCTTCACAAATTTATACCTTTCAGGCCTGTCTTTCAGAAACATAAACAAGAAAGCTTAAATAAACTGACTGCATTTTAATTTATAAAATTATTAGACACAGCGGTGCATGCCTATAATGCTAACATTTGGGAGACTGAGGCAGGAAGGTCAGAGTTTCAAGACCAACCTGGGCTACACCTAAATAAAGCAATAATGAACTGTTTACCTGACTGGAGTCCAAAGAAGAGCTCCTCATCCTGAAGCAGCTCCTGGACACAGTCCAGCCTCATGTTGATGGTTTCCACGTCAACCAGTGGCTCCAGTATGTTAGAGCGCAGCCTCCGGCTCCCTCCCGCAGTCTTGGTGTAATTTAAAACACCAAAGAGAGTGTGGTTATTCCTTCCAAAAGACAAATGGGAAGTTTCATTACAGAGAAAAAGAAACATCCAAGAAAATGTCTTTTTAACTTTGTAATTAAATAATCCTATAATCTCTATCGGTGATTCACAAACTTTATTACACAGATAAATTACATGGGGATCCTATTTTAATAAATCTGAATTAAGTACTTGTACTGTGCATTCCCACCAGCTGCCTGGGTCCCACCGCTGTCTCAGCCCCCAAACAACACATGAGACACTATATTAATTATGAAGCTGTTGGCTGTTTACTATGGTTTCTTAATGGCTGGCTCTGACTTAATTATTAACCCATATTTACTAATATATATTTTTATAAGGTCTTATCTTACTGATAAGCAGCCTCATGTGTCCTCTCTTCCTGGGATCACATGGTGACTCTCCTCTAGACTACATTTCCAGAATTCTCCTCGACACCTAGTCCCACTTATCTTGCTTCCCTATTGACCAACAGTGCTTTATTTATCAACCAATAGGACAACATATACACAGAAGGACTTCCCCCATTAAGGCCTAAAACCTACATTTTGCTTTATGTTTATGTTTTGTTGATTAGACAAAGTCTCCAGCAGCAAGGCTGTCCCTGAACTTATTTCAGACCATAGCATGACCTTGAACTCAAGATCCTCCTAACTCCACCTACTAAGTGCTGGTATTAGAGGTACAGTGTGTAAGCAAGTCTAGTTTGAGAGCCTACTTGCTAGATCCCAAATATGACATCATGAACCACATGTTGATTAACAAGGCTCAACAGCATCTCCTATGCTAAAAATGAGCACACAGGCAGACATGGTTCCTACCTCCATGGGCTTTACAGGTCGATGATTGTGGTAGTTTGAAAGAAACTGGCTCATAGGGAGAGGCACTATTAGAAGACATGGCTTTATTGGAGTAGGCATGGCCTTTTTGGAGGAAGTGTGTCACTGTGGGAGTGGGCTTTGAGGTTTCCTATGCTAAAGCTGCACCCAGTGTCACAGTTCACTATCTGTTACCTACAGATCAAGTTGTAGGACTCTCGGTTCCTTCTCCAATCAGTCTGCATGCCACCATGACTTGCCATGAAGATAATAGACTAAGCCTCTCAAACTGAAAGCCACCCCCATTAAATGTTATAAGAGTTGTTATTGTCATGGTGTCTCTTCACAGCAATAACCCTAACCAAGACAGCAATTGATAGCCTGTAATGAGCATTATTCCCACCAGTCTGGTCCCAGGGCTGTGTCAACCCCAAATAACACACAGGGACTCCATTAGTTACAATGCTGTCAGCCAATGTCCAGGGCTTCTCATTGACTAGTTCTGTCTTAAGTATTAACCCATGACTACTAATATATATTTCTATAAGGACTTATCTATCTGAGGATGCCATCCTGGAATATCCTCTCTTCCCAGGATCACATGGCAACTCCCTACTCTTGACTACATTTCCCAGAATCCTCCTCAACACCTAGTCCCACTTATCTTGCTTCCCTATTGGCCAACAGTGCTTTACTTATCAACCAATAAGACAAACATATACACAGAAGGACTTCCCCCATCACGGGTCAATAATTTTTATTAACCTATTGATATGACTAAGGGTAAAACAAAGAACAGGGAGAAAGAGACAAAAATCTTCATCATATTAAAAATGATCTTTGGCCGGGCGTTGGTGGCGCATGCCTTTAATCCCAGCACTCGGGAGGCAGAGGCAGGCAGATCTCTGTGAGTTCGAGGCCAGCCTGGTCTACAAAGTGAGTTCCAGGACAGCCTCCAAAGCTACAGAGAAACCCTGTCTCAAAAAACCAAAAAAAAAAAAAAAAAAAGATCTTTGTCTGGTGTGATGACTCAGTGGGTAAAGGTGTGTGCCACCAAGACTGGTGAGCTGACTTTGAGCCCTAGAGGTCATATGGAAAAGAAGAAAACCAATTCCTACAAGTTGTCCTCTGACTTCTACACACATGTTAAAGAAGGTGGTGCTAGCACAAGCCTTTAATGCCAGCACTCGGGAGGCAGAGATGGGTTGTTCTCTGTGAGTTCCAGGACAGGCTCCAAAGCTACACAGAGAAACCCTGTCTCAAAAAACCAAAACAAAAACAAAAACCATAATAATAATGTGTGTGAGCATGCATGCACACACATACACTTAAATCAGTGTAAAACAAAAACTTTAAATAATTATCAGAATAAATCACTGACTTTCTGTGTCCTAATAACATAAGAAGGGTAATAGAAAGGTAACCGTAGAGCAGTTTTAGTGGACATGCTAGCGGTACCAAGTGCAGCTAAATGCAGACATCTGTGTTCCTTCTTACAAGTGACCATGAGCATCTAGCCATGTACTTATTTGTTACTACATTCCTAAATGTTTTTATCTGTGTGCCACAGGCTGCTAATATAGCACAGGGGTGGGCATGGGATGGCTGTGAAAGGCTAAAGATAGCTCAAGACACACTGCATTCAGGTTCTGCCCAGGCAATAGTCCAGCCTCTCCACAATGCAGGGTTGTCCTGGGGACTTGTGCTCACACAAGTTTATCTACTTTGCTTATGACCCTTCACCCAATCTTGGCAATTGAAGGTTTGTTTTTTGTTGTTTAGTTAAGTCAATATTTTTTTTGCTTTTTTGTTTTGGTTTTTCGAGACAGGGTTTCTCTGTATTGTTTTGTAGACTGTCCTGGAACTTGCTCTATAGACCAGGCTGGCCTGGAACTCACAGAGATCCGCCTACCTCTGCCTCCCGAGTGCTGGGATTAAAGGCGTGTGCCACCAATGCCCAGTTAAGTCAATTTTTTTGAAAATCCAATTTTGTGAAAAATCTGGGTTCAGCAACAACAGGGCACTGATTTAAAACGCTTATTTACCATTTCTCCACCAATAACTAAATTAAAACTTTCAAATAACTATTCATAGAAACCAGTGACATTTCATAAGAACAACCGAGACTGCCTTACCTGTAGTCCTGGCTGTTAACGAGCAATTCAAGGTTTTGGGCTGATGAGGAATCTATCATGGCAGTCTGTTCACTACCTTGGAAATAAATCTTCAGCGATTTTGGTGCATAAACTGAATTTTGGATGAATTCGACATATTTTAACAAGGCTGCAGCAGCTGCCAGGCAGTAATACCTGTGAGTGACCACGTACAGCAGAGTAAAGTTAGGGCAGATAAACAGCTGCTGCTGCCGCCGGAAGAGATAGTTAATTCACCCTAATATCAGGAAAATTAAAGTTAGACAGCATTTCTTAAATCCAAAGAGAAAAGGATACTGAGAATGCCAATTTTTGAAACTAAGTAAATAATCTTATGAAGCTGACTTAACAATGGGCAAATGTCTGTCTGTTTTGAAGCAGTCTGACTCTAGGACTGCCTGAGTCCACCGCCATCCCTGAGCGTCCTCCTTCCAAGTGCTGAGACTTCAGCTATAGAAAGCAGATTTCTCAAGTCTATGACTAGCAGGATAGTAGTAGAATTCAACAAACTGCTTATTAGAAGACAGCATGCAGCCGGGCCTAGTGGTACACGTCTTTAATCCCAGCATTCAAGAGTCAGGAGCCAACGTGGTCTACACAGCAAGCTCCAGGCAAGCCAGGGACACATAGTGAGATGGGGTTGCTGGGGGAGGACAAATAAAAGGAGTGAGGGGGACAAAGAATAGTAGTAGTTTGCTTATTTATTTGTTTATTGTGTAGACTCTGTGTAGTCTTGCTGTCCTGGAACTCACTCTGTAGACCACGCTGGTCTTCAAATCAGAGATCCACCTGCCTCTGCCTCTTGAGTGCTGGGATCAAAGGATTGCATCCTCACTGTCTTGCTGTAGTTTGTTTCTTAAGACAGTCTCACTTTGTGCCCAGCTAGTCAGGAATTACTATATAGCTCTAACTGGCTTCAAACTTGCAGCAATCCTCCTGTCTCAGCCCCTGAAGTGCTAAGATCACAAACATGGGCCACCATGCTGGCTAACCATGTTTCTCTTCTGGGACTTGAATTTCTAGCATCCTATATAATCATGATTTTCAAATGAGGTAAGTGAGCATCTACTAGCAGAACAACAAATTACAGTTCATTTGAAGAAAAACTAAATTGAATCATAAATATACATCTTGTACAAGTTTCCATAGCTCTTGTATTTCGGTTGTAACTGAATGTGTACTGTGGCCCGGGTCCTTTTCTAGATGGTAGACAGTAACAGAGAAAGAACAGGACAGAGAACAGATCTCCCCTGTGAGGTCAGAGCTGCTGTGACTCACCTGGACTGAACCTCCATTAGGACAGAGCTGAACTCAGCTATGCATAGTTGCTCAATGTACTCTAAGCCCTTTGTTTCATTGAAGTATTTCCTTTGGACTGTAGTGAAATTAACGTTCTGAAAAGAGATTTTAATTTTGAAATAAATCATTAACTGCCATGCTATTGTTCAATACTGATCTCTTACCTAAGCCTAGTAGATCATACCTATAATCCCAACACTGGAGAAGCTGGGGCAGGGGGATTTTCATGAGTTCAAAGTGGAGTGAAACCTTGTCTTAAAAAACAAAACAATCTGCACAAAACAACTCTTGATTTCTTAAACACTTTGTAGTATATAAGTGGTATCTTTATCGTACAAAGTTAGTTTTACTGTTTCCAATATTTAAATATTTTTTCTCATTTAGAAAACAAAAATGGCAGCTGAGTAGTGGCACCCGCCTTTAATCCCAGCACTTGGGAGGAAGAGGCAGGAGGATCTATCTCTGTGAGTTGGCGGCGAGACTGGTCTACAGAGTGAGTTCCAGGACAGCTAGAGCTACATAGTGAGACCCTGTAGAAAGTAAGGCAGGGAGGGAGGGAGGAAAGGATAGAGGGAGGAAGTGACAGGACCCATAAATAGGAGTCTATTCCATCTTGCCATGAGTTTAGAGAGCTCGGATCACTCCTATTGTCCTTAAGACATTAGCTTAAAGACTGCAGGATGTCCTGGCCTTGGTGGATGTCTCCTATGTAAATAACAACAGATTTGGGCCCAGGCGGGTTTGCTCTCACCCTGAAGGCTGGTGATAGATGCAGCTATGAAGTGCCTGAAGACCAAGTAGTACCTGCAGTTAAGGAGTGTCTTTAGAATTAAGGGAAGTAAATGCTGTTTGCCCTTCATACAGGATAATACAAGTCTTCTGCCATTGTCCCCACTTTTGATTGATTACTTAAGATGGTGCATGAATACACTGAGGAGCATTCAGCGTGGACTGAAACTGTCCTCCCGACAGCTAGTCTGTATCTCTGACTCTTAACACTTTTAGCTAGCCTTTCCCTCATCCACACTCCCGACTCAGTTGAGTACCCGGGGATGATCGGTGGTCCCGACTGCAGCCCCACAAACACCAGGAATAGACACCACAGGTGTACAAGTGTGAAGAGAGCGCCTGGAAAAAACATAAGTGTGGTGAGTGAACGTTGTAAGTCAGGAGTAAAAATGTATATAATTGTAGATGTGAAACAGAAATATTAGTCAGATAACAAAGAAGCGAAATGTGATTAGTTAACCTTAAGAATGAAAATGTATGTAATTGTAGATATGGAACAGAAAAATGTCAGTCAGATGATAAAAATATGAAATGTGATGAGTTAGCCTCCAGGGTAAAAAATGCATATAATTGTAGATATGAAACAGAAATATTAGCCAAATGATAAAGAAGTAAATGAGTAACCTCAAGGGTAAAAACATATATAATTAGAGATATGAGACAGAAAATTTAGTCAGATGATTTTATATATATGTATGTGTGTATGTATATACGCATATATATTTGGCTTTTTCGAGACAGGATTTCTCTGTGGCTTTGGAGGCTGTCCTGGAACTAGCTCTTGTAGACCAGGCTGGCCTCAAACTCACAGAGATCCACCTGCCTCTGCCTCCTGAGTGCTGGGATTAAAGGCGTACACCACCAATGCATGGCTCAGATGACTGTATATTTTAGTGGCCAGGAGAGCTAGAATAAAGCAGAAGCAAGTGCAGAAGTCTTTAGAATTTGAAAACGTTGTAAGGATCCTGCCCCCTCACAGAAGTCACTGCTGCAGCTGTCTCAGAGCTGTACTGGGGTTTGGGGACTTGAAGATGCGGCCCCACTTACTTGCCAGCTCAGCAGGATCTCTGGGTGCCAAGAGCTCACAATGGTGGCCTTTGACTTTCCAAGCAGCTGCAGCCACAGATGGCCTGCAGCGGGCCAGCCCAGGCCCAGAGAGTGAAGGTGAGCCAAGGCCTCCCGAGTGTGCTGGCCCTGGCGGGAAGGCCACGCCTAGAAGCCTGCAGCTTTAGGAGCTGCTACCGTGGCTGACGCCCAGCCAAGTGTATGGAAAACGCTGATTAATGTAGTCAGTCAGAAACTGTTGTAAGACCTTATAGAAAGCAAGGTGACAAAGATGAATTTGGACTTGTTCAGAGTTTGGATGCTCATATACTCAAGGATTATGCATAGCTGCTGTATTACAAGAGATTTCAGTTAATGTTTTTATTTCAACAAACTAATCATGGCCTAGGGAAAAGGATGGCTGAAAGATGTATATATGTTCTATATGTATGCTGTGGCCACACATATGTGTATGAAATGTGATTGTGAATGCATGAATCCTAACAAAAGAACCTACTTGAATTGTTTTGGATATAGCTAAAAAGGGCATCAGGTGAGTCAATGTCTTAACAGGAAGGGTTGGCGATCTGTGCCTCCCACAGCTGGCCCCCAGAGCCAGTCAGCGGAAAATGGCTGTCCATCTTTCTGTGTGATTGACAGTACAATCTGTAATTCTCAATTAGAAATTACTTTCATGAACTCAACTGAATATATTAAGGACGATAACAATAAGCGTGAGAGCCTCTGGCATCTAGGAATTGTATTCCACAGAAACATCACACAGGTTTTCAGGTTCTCTGTAAGCTAAAACAACAGAGAAAAAGAGGCACACCCTTAGCTCTAGGTGGTGCAATGATAGAAATACATCAGTTCCACATCAAATCTACACGGGGAAAATTACTCAAAAGTGAGATATTAGCTCCTGGGTTATATTATTGTTTATTGTTGTTTCTTGAGACCAGACATCCTCGTCCAGTCTCAAGGCAGCAAACAAAAGCACCTTGGCCTAAGCACCATCATTTTGACTCCAGATTCTATTTTACCTGTAGGATGAAATAAAGTTCAGGTTCTCAAGCCCTAGCCAAGCTGAGAACTTTCCAATGGCTGGCCAGCCTCCTCCCTAAACCATGAAAATAGGGGAAATAGTGGTTATGCATCTTTAGTTCTCTAGAAACAAAGAACAAGTGATTCCGATTGGTTGGGCTGAAAGGTTTGAATTGTATATCAATTGACAATGATGGAACAGTCAAGGAAGCTCCTGATCTCTAAATCCTGATTGGTGAAACTGTAACTTTATCTTGGCAACAAATGTTTGTGATTTTTATGCTTATAAACCCCACTTCTGCCTCTGCTCAGGGCTGTCAGGAAAAACCTGGCTCCTGAGTCCTTCTCCTTCAGCCCTGCTTGATCAGTGACCACTTACGTGGTCATTTACTAAAGTCTTTGGAACCTGTAAGTGTTCTCTCTCTCTCCTTCCTTGTGGCACATAACAAGCTAGTTTTAACAAGTGAGGGTGTACTGGGTATCATGTCCAATGATAGTGGCTCTCCCTATTTAATGAAACAGGAAAGCAAAAATAAAGTTGTGAATTACGAGTTGCACTGAGATGAGGGCGAGAGAATCAAGAGCTCAAGGTCAGCCTTAACCACACAACAAGTTCAAGGACAGCCTGGAGCAGTACATGAGATCCTAACTCAAGAAGGTCCTCTCCCCCAGAAAGTAGTGGACGACAAAGACCGGAGCAATGGACTCTGGAGTATGTTCTGTTAGGACTACAGCAACCTTCAGCAGGTACAACTGAACAGTCAAGAGCTGCTGACTATCATCCAGGTTAGAGTTACACGGCTGCATTCTGAGGTTCACACTCCTTCCACTTCATGCTGCTTCCGGCTTACAGCTCTCTGTATGGTGGATGGATTATAACAGGAACAGTAACATCACACTGATTTTTCTCTTGTAATACCTTTCCTGAAATACTTGGGGCTTGCTTCTTTACTCCACTCAGGATTTTGTTAGTATGTAACCACTAGCTGCTTAAGTTCCTTCCTTTATGTCCTGGTGATAATGGACTGTCCCTGCAAGTTTTTAAATTTTGTTTGTTTTTGAGACAGGGCCCCTCTACTTAGCCCTAGATATCATGGAACTCATTCTGTAGACCAGGTTGGCCTAAAACTCAGAGATTCAGCTGCCTCTGCCACCACACCTGGCCTGTACCTTGCAATTGTGAGCTGAAGTACCTTTTGGCTTCTTCCCTCCCCTAAGTAGCTTTTTGGTTAGTTTTATATCACAGCAGCAGACATTAAACCAGAACACCTCCTAACTACCCGATACATATTTCTGTTTTGCTTAAAGTGGAACATGGGTGCCAAATCAAGATTATCCTCAATATTTTTTATAATTTTCAGTAACATATTAGACTAAATTTATATGAATTGACTACCTTAGGACCTTAAATACACAGTTAGTCAAACAATTGCTTTTTATAATATGAAATGGATTCTAAATAATTACATTTTGAGCCCGGCATTGGTGACCCACGTCTTTAATCCCAGCACTCAGGAGGCAGAGGCAGGTAGATCTCTGTGAGTTCGAGACCAGCCTGGTCTACAAGAGAGAGTTCTAGGACACCCTCCAAAGCCACAGAGAAACCCTGTCTCGAGAAACCAAAAAATAATAATAATGATGATTACATTTTGAATGTTACCATAATGAAATTCTCTTACCTTGAAATTTTCTGTGACCAGAGTAAACAACTTAGTTGAATTTCCCACAACACAAGCAGTATTTGACATTATTATTTCCAGAGGTGATAAAACTTTGAGTTTAGTGATCACCTGAAATTGTTAAATAATAATTTTCTAAATGTAAACAAAGGAAAGTTTCCAAAGCAGTTTTATATTATTCTAAGAAATAAATTGTTAAAAAAACACAGATAAAACCCGAAAGTCCTAATTCAGTGTTTCAGTTAAAATGTTATTTCAAATGCTGATGTATTAAACATATCTACCTAAATATAAAACAAACACAAGTCATATTTTACTCACTGGTTTTTACCAGTCTAAACTCAAAAATTAATCTGAGTTTATCAGATATTAATTCCCAACACAAGATGTTTTGAATTAATGTGCCTCGATGTTTTCCTTTTGTGCATATAAACACTTCAAGTTTATGCGCTGCAGAAACACTTACCTTTGCGTACGTCGTGCTGTCTGCAAACTGTGACAGTATAACCTGTGGGCTTTTTAAGTCAATGCTGGCCATTCCTATCTCGCCTCTGGCCAGCCCTCTTCCCTCCACCACTGCTACGATGGCTGATGGGGCGTGTGCTGACACTGCAGAGGATGTAGCTGCGACAGCGTGCAAATGAGAACACGTGTGAGCGCTCACGGTTGTGCATGACCCTTCACATAAGAAGACCTCGGTCCAGTCATTCTCACATCTTTTACATGTTCTTTGATGATTTTATACACGGAACACAACATATATTGATCCCTGGTCGTACCCATGACCGGCCCTGCCCTTCTCTGACTCCATGAACACTCCCACTCCGACATGTCTCCTGCCATCTTTTTTCTGAGTGCCGTTAGTGCTGCCTGCAGGAGTGATGACTCATCTTGTTGCCTTGACCTTTATGGGTCTTGTTCGGGTACCACATCTACTTAATCCATTCAAAAGAGGAACCTTTATCACTTTTGTTTGTGTCTTTGTTTTAGGTTTTCAAGACAGTTCCTCTGGGTAGCCCTTGCTGTCCTGGAGAGATCCACCTGCCCCTGCCTCCCCCATGCTGGGAATAAAGGTGTGCACCACCACCACCTGGTGAACATTTATTTTCAAAAATAAAACAAAAACTCTAGTACCCAAAATAAATAAAACTATTAAAGCTCAAAGTATTGTGTCAGACTGAGCATTTGATGCACACCTTTAATCCCAGCACTCCAGAGGAGGATCTCTGTGAGCTCAAGGCCAGCCTGGTCTACAAATTGCAGGACAGTCAGTACTATTACACAAAGAAACCCTGCTTGAAAAACAAAACAACAACAACAGAAACAACAAAAAACAAAAACAAAACAAAACAAAGCAAAATAAACATAACTTCACATGAAAGACTTTTTTTGTTTTGTTTTCCTTAATTTTGAGACAGGACATATATATCACTAGCTACCTAGAACTTGCCAAGGAGAACAGACTGGCCTCCAACTTGAGGTAATCCTCCAGCCTCTGCCTCTCAAGAAGTGCTGACATTACAGGCATACACTAACCAACTGCTGCCAGTTTGTGAGGCTTTTGCAAACTCAGAGGTGGCTATTCCTGTTTCTGGCTACAATTTTCTAATTCCTGGGCTCCCATGCCAAGCCTTAATTGTATGCATAGAAGATAAATTTATACATTGGTTCATTTTAAATTGTATTGGAATAAAGTCATTAGAGGAATTTTAATTTGGGGTTAAAATATATATTGTTTACCTACCTCTATCATGTAAGTGCTAAAATTATTTTATAATAAGTGACCATAGAGCAGGAAGTATGATGTAGTAACTATCCTAACTGAACTATATACAAACAAATGCACTGTGCACCCAACAGTGTATGCTCTAAGCACAGTACTCACTGAGAGCTTCTCTCATGTCAAGGGCATCTCAGATTACTTCATTTAATTGGTCCAAAGTTCCATCAAATAGGTACTGCTATTTACTCAATTCACTTTAAGGGGGACTGAGAGATTAGCTCAGTGCTATAGTGAGTACCTACCATGTGTCAGAACTTAGGTTTGATTCCCAACATTAGTAAGTATGTGAATGAATGAATGAATGAATGAATGAATGGCAAGTATAAAATTCAAGTGCAAAAGAAAGACTTCTATGCTCAATGTACAAACCAATGTTTAGTCTGGCTGAAACGCAGAAGAGAAGTAAGAAGATGCTGTGAGACACTGCTAGAGAAATGTCAGGCAGCCCTGATGATGACACTCACGTGCCGACACTTGATCTGACAGCAATGGAGAAGCAGCATTATCAGAAATACCGAGCGTAGTGTGTCAAGTTCCACGGGCTATCCCATCCTCAGCATTCATAGGCTGAGATCTAATCCCCAGCGACCTTGTTTAGCTATATCTGAAATCCTCTTTGCCCCTTTACAGAGGTAATTAACATGAAGTAGGCCATTTGAGTGGTCTTAGCACATTATAACTGGCACACACATGTGAGAATATAGGACACGGAAACTGTGGAAAGAGATCAGGAAAAATAGCCAAGAGTAAGGCAAGTAGAGAGAGGCCTCAGACAAGAAAATAAATGTTTAAGGCTGTCAACTTGTATTTGTTTTAGAAGACCCAAAAAAATTCACGTAGTAAATAAACACAAAGTGGCCCAACAAAATACTTATATAATTTCTAAAAGAAAATAGAATAACCATGAAAAGAATGACTTACAGCTGGACATGAGAGTCCCACAGTCATGAGGTGAAAGGCTGGCCCCAGCAGCTGGTGCTGCGGAGATGGTGACTGGTACTGAAGGTAGATGTGCGCTCTAAGCACATCTAGACATTTTTAAAGGTACAATGACAGCGCTGGGCAACGCCAATCCTCACCTCTATTACCATCGTGATGGGGCTACCATCATAGACGCAGTACGACTCACGTATCGTTATGTGCTCTAAAACATAATGTAGCATCTTAAAATGTATGCACCTAAGCTACATTGCTGTTTTCTCTGCAGGAGGCATTCCTTCCTGGAGGACCCATGTCTTCTCAGGAGGTATAAGCAGCAGTTTCTTCAGGAGGAGACTAGGTGCAGCTGCCTGCAGGTGAGGCGGGGAGCTCCAGGAACACAGCAGCTCTCACTCCATGCCTGGGGGAGCCGTTCTGTGAACCAGCTGTTCTGAATCACCCCCAAAATCTCGGGGGGTGAGAGCTCAAGCTAGAGCGTGGTGGAATCATTTCTGTGGTCTGCGTCTGATGCTTTGTCTAGGGTGGTCAGATGTGTGTTCTTACCTTCCCAGGAAAAGGCAGGTAACATTTACACACCCCATAGCCAAAGCATATCCTTCTATATACCTTGCACACAAAACACCCACTCACTGATCCCGCAACAAAACTGAGTACATTTAGATAAATAATTAAATTTCAGTATTAGAAAAAACTCTCAGAAGTACTCTTAGGATCAAAGTTTTCACTTCAGTATCACATGAAAGAGATTTTCCCCCCCTTTTTGTCAAAATAGTTCAAATAATGCAAGGTTACATCTATTAACCAACAATAGGAAGCACATAGCCACGTTACCCTACCCGCAATGCACACGGGTCAATGACACATGCATCTTCCAGTTCTCTGTATCGGTGATAGAACAACTACCAATGAGTTAACCACCCAATTGGTAATTTACAGCACTTCAAAATCCTCAAAAGAACATCGGGGCTAATCTTTCACCAACTTTACCTGAATACCCTACTTGCGGTGTCCAACTTTTATAGCCCGACCGCTGGGGATTCCCCGCAGATAACGGTGTTCTAAACATTTGAGGATAATTGGCATCTCTCGCAGAAGATGAGCTTGTACCAATAGACAGGCTGGGTGCAGCTGCGTGCTTTGTATAAGGTCTTTTGTTTCCAAATGATGAGCCTAAATTTGAAAAATGGCGAATCATTCTTAGTGATTAGCATTAAGGAATTATGTATTAATCTTAAACCTTATATCTACTTTCTATAAACTCAATCTGATAATTTAAACGTGATAACAAATAAGTGATTGACAATTGTGTTCATGACTTTAAAGTCCATATTATCACAATAGTGGGTTCCCTAATAATGTCTTCACACATGTGTGTACTGTATTTTGATCATAGCCAACCTCCATCATCATGCTCTCCTGTGCCCCTCCTACTCTTACTGGTCCCTCCTCTTCCCAGCCAGCCCCCTTCGACTTCCCTGTCTCTTTTGATCGCTGATAATTTTGTTTGTTTTAGACAAATCTCACTACATATTCAGGTCCTCCGGCTCCAGCCTCCTGAGTGCTGGAATCACAGGCACGTGCCAGCACACCAGGCTTGGTAACCACGTACTGACATGTGCTGATACAGGGCTGGGGGTGTAGCTCGGTGGGTACAGTGCTTGCCTGGTGTGCGTGAGGCCCCGAGTTCCAACCCCAGCACCACGTAAGCCAGATGTGGTGAGGACACACACCCGCTCTCTCAGCATGTGAGAGGTCACCTGCAGAGCACGCCCAGAGTGGCCTGAGGCTGGGATTTGCTTCAAGAACATTAACTCATGAGTTCACCGGGACTACGCCTGCTAAAACCAGAAGGTCCCTTTCAGCCACCAGTGTAGTAAGTATAATTGTCTTTTCCTGTCTTAACCTCCTTATCGAGCAGTCAGCGCTAGGCTCACTTGGCTTCAGTACTTTTTCAGGCAGTTGCTCACCAACACGAAACCTTAACAGCCATGACATGACATCTCACACAGTGTACATGAACAGCCCAGCACGGGTGTGTGGTCACACAGAAGTTCCCAACAACAAGCCACTGAGAACACGGCTCCTCCACGCGCTGTGGTTTCTATGCCACATGCCTTTGTTCTCCGTACACTACCTACAGCTTCCTGCACCAAGTCCCCTTCTCTGCCTTCCTGTCTTCAGTGTTGGTCTACAGAGTTCCGGACTTTTACAACTTCACGACTGGGCAACTCATCTGCTTTCGTGGCTTCTGTCGGCATCCATTCCCTGATAACTTTCAGATTTCCATGTACAGCCTTCACTCATCTCCTACACTGTACACACAGCATGGCTAAGATTTCCAGTGACGGAGCAGGGTGGGTGGTGGCGCACACCTTTAATCTCAGCACTCAGGAGGCGGAGGCAGGTGGATCTCTGTGAGTTTGTGCCCAGCCTGGTCTAGAGAGTGAGTTCCAGGACAGACGGGGCTACACAGAGAAACCCTGACTCTAAAACCCCAAAAGAAAAAAAAGATTTCTAGTGATAACATGACAGATGTCTGAAGCTTTGTGGACCACATGGTCATTGTCACAGTTATGCAATTTGGGACTACAAAAGGGTAGTAGTACGTAAATCAACAAACATCACTGTGTTTTTTTTTTCAAAATAATGTCTACATATTGAATTTTGAATTTCACATAATTGTCACATGCCAAAAAATAACGCTGTCTTTAAAAAAACCTTTTAAATCCTTTAAAAATTCAAAAGTTGCTGGGAGGTGGTGGCACACACCTTTAATCCCAGCACTCTGGAAGCAGAGGCAGGTGGATCTCTGTGAGTTTATGGACAGCGTGGTCTACAGAGTGAGTTCCGGGACAGTCAGCACTTTTTCCACAGAGAAACCCTGTCTCAAATGAATGAATGAGTGAATGAATGAATGAATTTAATCCCAGCACTTGGGAGGCAGAGGCAGGTAAACCTCTGAGTTCCCGGACAGCCAGGGCTACAGAAGCAAAAGAAGCCCCAAAAAACAAAAACAAAATAAGCTCTGTGATTTTGAGGTTGGCCTGGTCTACATAGCTAGTTCCAGGACAGCCAGGGTTACATACAGGACCCAATCTCAGAGAAAAATTCAAAAGTTAGAGAATGGCGGTATGGCTCGGTGGTTAAGAGCACTTGCTGTAACAGCCATGAGAACTTGAGTTCAGACCCCAGAATCCGGGCCCAAGGCTTGCCCAACACCAGCCTAGCTGATGAAGTGGACTTCCAGATTCAAGGAGAGTCTGTCTCAAAAGGGTGAGATAGAAAGCAATGGGAGGGGATTCCTGATGCCGTCCAGACCACGCAGCAGCCAGGTGTAGTGCCCATGTCTATAACTTCAGTGCTGAGGGTCTGAGGCTGAGGGAACACAACTTCAAGGGCCCGAAGTGAGCTACATAGGGAGTTTGAGACCAAGTCTCTGGGCTGCACACAGATAACACACACATAAAAAGTAGGTAACTCTATAAAGTGAAAACCAAGAAATGTCACCATATCTGACAACTTCTTGGACGTAAAACTTTCATGTCTTCCCAGAATTTCCAAATGTCAAAGGGTGATCACGTTATCTTTCTAGAAGTGCTCACTTTATTACCAGACATGTTCAACTTTTATTCACCCTCTTTACTGAACTCTTGAAAATTTACAAATATGTACAATAAGTCCTCTTTTTACAGGGTCTTAATCGGCAGCCCAGGCCATCCTCAAAATCCTCATGCCTTGGCCTCTTAAATAGAAAACAAGGAGATTACAGGCACGCCCCACCGTACCCAAATAAATCATTTTCCTTTAAAAAAAGTTTTTGGGGGCTGGGAAGATGTCTCCGAGGGCAAACCACAACAGGGGAGCAGAGTTCTGACTCCCAGGGTGCACAGATGCCCAATGGCAATGTGACCCACCCATTGTGATTCTAGTTCTCGGAGGACGAAGACAGGGTTCCAGAAGCAAGATGGCTGGCCAGATTAGCCACCCTGATAAACTCTGGGATGGACTGAGAAGCCTGACCTCGGTGAGTAAGGTGGAAAATGACAGAGGAGGGCTCCTAACATCAACCTGGGCCACGCATGATGCTCACACGCACAAGCCCCCAGACATTCCAACACCAGGCACACAGACACACGCAAAATAAACGGATGCGTCTTTGTGGCTCAGCTCTGTTCCAGGCCCCCATTTCAGAACTGTCAGACAGACAGTTCATCCTTGCTCGTGGTTTATGGAATCATGTCTCCTAACCACTCTCAGCCTAACCGCAACCATGGAAGGCTTCTGGATTCTTGGATTCCTAGGCCTTGTCCTGAAGGAAATGACAGGCCCTGGAGACCCCCTATGAGGAAGGGAGTGGGGATTGGGTGGGAGGCTGGAGGGCCTGGTGGGGAGGCTGGGGAGGCTGGGGAGGAGGGGAGGGAGAGGGAGCTGGGACTGACCTGTGAAGCAAGCTTGTTTCTAACTATTAATAAATAATAGTTTTCAAAAAAAAGAATAAAAATAAATAACATGGAAGGCTTCAAAGTATTCCTGCATTCATAAAACCCGGCCAAGCCGTCCTCCCTCTTTCACCCAGCGGGACTTTTCCTCCCCTTTAAACACGAGGGTGTTTGGCTGGCATGTCGGCCTGCGCACCACAGAGGCGGCTTCAGCTCCTCTGGCGTCAGAGCTCCGGACACGTCGTGGCGAGGCCGGGAATTGGGCACTGGGCCTCTGAAGGCGCAGCCCGCCGTGCCCTTAGCCCGTGAGGCACCCAGATGGTTTCCAGCCCCGTGCCCGAGGCCCCGGCGCGACCCCGAGGCCTTGCCTGTGGCGGGCCGCACGGGGCTGGGGCTGCTGCTCCTGTCGGCCGCGGCGCCCTCCGTGCTGGGCCGGGACGCGGAGGCCGAGGGCCGTGCGCGCGGGGTCGTCGTCGTCCGGGATGGCGTCCCGCGCGGGGAGGGCGAGGTCGAGGAGTCCCCCTGCCTCAGCATCCTCCCGCCGTCCCGACCGACGCCCGAGGAACCGCGCGAAGAACGCCCGAGGCTCCGCCGCGCCGGGAAAAGGCGGGAGAAGCGGCGCAGGCGCAGTGCGCTCGGGAGCACGGGGAGGGTGCACTGCGCAGGCGCGGGGGAGTCCCCGGTGGTCCTGGCCGGGCTGCTGGTGCAAGAAATCGGCTGTGGGCAAGTGAGATTCCTCGAGGACTCAAGGCCCACCCCAGTTTTCTGAATAATCTGCACCAGCCGAGCACCGAACTGGACGCGCGCCCCCACGGTGGCACCGCGACTCTTAGCCCCGAGGCTCGGTGCATCCATCACCGGGCGCGCAGTCCCGGGTGTCCAAGAAGGGAGGTGTGCTGTGCACACCGAGGTGTCGGCCGGCGACAGCGCCCGGTGCGATCACCTGCATAGCAAAGCCAGCTGCTGCTGCCGACCTACCCGGTCGTGTCCGTTTCTAGTGTTGCAGTTTTACACAGCACAGCTTTGCACTTCACCTTTGCAACAAAAACTTCGTCCCTGCCAGCTTCCAGGTGGCAGAGCTGAGAGTGAATGTTCTCCAGTTAATAAGACGCACGCAGTGTAGTGGCTTGAGTAAGAACGCCCACGGCCTGGCCTCTTCTATTTGAATGCCTTGCATGCTGCAGGGCAGGACACTGCTTGCTGGCATAGGTGTGGCCTTGGAAGGGTCACTGGGGTTAGACTGGAGTTTCAAATGCCCAACCCAGTTTCCCCCTCTTGCAATCTGGATGTCAGAACTCAGCTACCTCTCCAGTAACGTGTCTGCCTGTGGGCCACCTTGCCAATGGACTATACCTTTGAAATCAAGCCCCACTTAAAAGCTTTGAGTTGATGTGGCCGGTGTTTTCACAGTAATAGAAATGAGCCATACATACCAGTATGTGTAGCTTTATGGTCTGTGACACAACACTGGAAGACACACGTGCTCATTAACCCGTTGAGTTTCAGCGAAATCCTAGCACTTGGGTGATATTGTGGAATCTAGTGCAAAGTGGGACTGTTTCAGGGTTAGGAGCTGTTCCTTCCCTTTTGCAGGTAAATGGGCAGAGGTTCAAGAAAAGGAAACAGGTATGTACTAGGCCCAAATTTATACCAACAGTTCACCACATCTGTGAACAATCCACATTAATCATAGTCAAAGCCAATATGATCTCTCCAGAGACTTAACTCAGACAGGGGCCCAACAGACCCAAAAAACACTTCCACCTAACCTAAAACAATTCATTAAGGGATCCTTACTGGGTGGGGCACATCTTTAGTCCCAGCACTCAGTTTGAGGCCAGCCTGGTCTACAAGAACTAGTTCTAAAACAGGCTGAGCTGTTACAGAAAAACCCTGGGGGGGAGGGAGTGAGGGGCCTATAGAGATCCTAGGTGACTCAAGACAGCTGCCTATAAAGTGCAAACCAATACAGAGACTGGAGTTATGCACCCCCTCAGTTGTTTATGACAGTCCTGAAAATCGTCCTTTGGTAATCTTCCATCTCCAAAAGGTTATATACATGAGCCCTAAACAACCACACACACAACCACTCAATTTCATAATCTTTTATTTAAATGAGTTTTACTCATTTTTATCGATTAACAAAAATCATTTTCCATCACAATGGTTACAGGTCAAGAGTACACAAATTAAATACTAGCACTTTTTAAGTTTGCTGTTATGGAGACATCAGAAACAAACTTCAAGTAGAGACAAAAACTACTTAGAACACTACAACATACTTATTTTACAATACATTTAATTATATAATTTATCATTAACATGATATACAAAATATTAACAGTCACCTCTAGGTTTGGTAAACACTTCAAATACAGCAGTGTTCGGATTGCACTCACATCCCTCCTATCTGACTCTAGCTCACCAGCTCAGGCTGCACATTCACCCTCTGAAGCACTTCTTCCGGCATGCAAAAGACAGGACTAACAGGTTTAATCTGTTCTTCTCCCAGAAGCGACAATCCAGCAATGCCAAATAAGGTATGAAAAGGATCCACCTGTGGGAAGTTTACAAAAACATGAAGTTTACCCATTTTTGTATAACAGCTCTCAAAGTTTTCTGAAAGACTCCAGTATTAACATGCAGGGTCTTAAGAACAGCATTATTGTAAGACATCTCCACACGCTCCAGCCTTCATGTTACACGTTTACAAAAGCTCTCAAAGCAACCTTGGGACTATTATACATGAACCATAAAAATACGCCAAGAATGAAAAACTGCAAAGGCCCAGAATGGTACTTGCCATATCTCCTGGTCTGTCCGCAAAGCCTCCAGTCTCCTCATCTTGGCATGCTAGGATGAAGCCGCGCAGCTTCTCCCTGTCAATCCAGTGGAGCCTCCCAATTATCTTCAGCGAGGCCAAAACCCACCAGGAGTAGCACACATCGGGTAGCTGAGGGAGAAACAGCAGGGAAATGAACAAGGGGGCAGCATTTGCTCCATTTTAGGTCCACTTAGGCACGTAAAGAACTACGATGAAAACCCAGGAAAGAACACCGGGCAAGGGGAGACCACTTCCCACGTACTGGAACTCACACCTCAGGCTAGGTGGCCAATACAATCAACTTTAATCTTACTCAAGTTTTCAGCTGAGGATATTAATGTAGACTCATGAAAGCCAAGACAGGGTTTTCCAGGCAGACCACTGTCAACGAGTGCTGTCCAGGTAGACAGACACATCTGAGAATTCACCCTGCAGATCCTAGAGCTGGAGCAATCTGCATCTTACTAACAGGCACAAGATAGCCTAACTCCTGTTCAGATACTAACCCCGCTCAGATACTAGCTGTGGAAGTACCTCTACCCACCACATGAAATGACCAGATTATTCTGTCCCTCACAAAAACTAACCACAGGTAAATTCTGCTAATAAATGTGAATGCCATTCTTTCACTCCTGTATAGCATTTCCCACAGCAAACACATTACATGGCTACAAGAACAAATGCTCTGCAAAAGAATCCTTCTCATGGCCGGGCGTTAGTGGTGCACGCCTTTAATCCCAGCACTTGGGAGGCAGAGGCAGACGGATCTGAGTTCGAGGCCAGCCTGGTCTACAAAGTGAGTTCCAGGACAGCCTCCAAAGCCACAGAGAAACCCTGTCTCGAAAAACCAAAAAAAAAAATCTTGTGCCTCCCAGGCGGTGTGATTCAATTAAATGCTGAGCCCAACCCAGCAGCACTTGAGCACACCATGGTAGAAAATATGCCAAGTCAGTCAGTAGCTGTACATTCCAAGTTCTATTTTACACGGCCAGCCACTCTCCTTAAAGCACACAGCACCACCCAGTCAAGGTTGTAACCGAGAGCCATTACAATACCTTCTCAGGTCTTCCATTGAGCCCGCCTGAGGGCAACTGGCGTTCACAAAGCCACCAACCAAGCAAGTCAGAGTTCACTTGATGCAACTGACTAGTTATGGCCAGGAATCCTGTGCAACAATAGATCTAAAATTACAGACATAAAGTACACAGGTATAATTTTGTAGTCAGTGACAAACACTACCAAAACTATTAAAGAGCCCATCCTGTATCAGGGTGTATTACTACAAAGTCCATGTCTCAGTGAAATGCTGTATAGAAAATGCTCTGGACAAGCAAATGGTGCACTAACCCAGATGCATTGGATTAGTTAGAATGCTTTCGTTGTATGATTACTGTTACAGTCACGTGGGGGCTCATGCCTGCAAGTCCGGATGCTGTGTGTACACCACACACCCCAAACTTTCTTCGTCTAACAAGGTGCGGCCATTTACAAGACAAACTTATTACCTGCCCGGCATGAGATTCGGAGCCTGGTCTGCACCCAAATCCACCATCAAAGTTCATACAGGACAAAACGAATTCAATTGCCTTTTCCACATTAATAGCATCAAGCTTGCCCTACAAAAAGAAATGAAACCTATTATAAATACCCAGAGCACTGACAATGCCTAGTTAGGTCCCTCAATAAATTTAAAGCTTACCAAGAGAGCCAAAGTTGCCACGGCACAAAATGAGAACCTGGTATCAATTTCTCCTAAAAGACAAAAAGAGCCAAGGTAGTCACATGTAGATGCTACAAGTTTTCCACCAACAATTTCATTCAATTTCCCAAAGCAGGCTAACTTATATTTACCTGTAGGCAATCCCCCTACCTAAGGAAACCAGCTAATGCCAACAGCCTTTTTAAGTAGCTTAGAGGGCCCCAAGAGGAAAGGAACCTACAGAATGCAAGGACTATTATGCCAATAAATTCAAGTTAATAAAGTTAACACCCTACCTCCTTAAGAGGTTCACATCCCACAAAGCAGCTGGTCTCAGGCCTGCATTTTGTTCCACCCCACGACAAATTATCTACAATATTTAAATGAATTTTCATTATCTCCCAACTCTGGTGATTTGATAAACCTTTCAAGTTAAAGACTTCCTCTTTTCAGGGAGTTTAGCTACCAAATACTGGGGATAAAACTTGAACCTACCTTATCTTTTAGAGTGTGGTGTGCTAAAACCAGCACGGGGGCATGCTGGGACTTCCAGCAGGCCACTTATTCCAGTTAGACCAGCTGCTTAGTGGGACCTGAAAAGACGGAACACTTGAAATCGTAAGATTACTACCAAGGTAAAGAGGTTCTGAGTATGGAACAGCCCACTAAAACCAGTCTTACCCCAAATGTCTCCAGCAAAGGAACCATCCTCTTTCTGTAGACTCTGAACATAGGCCACCACTTTATCCACGTCGATGACGTCGATACTGTCGTACAGAGTGAGAATCTGAAAGGACAAGGTCACAGATCCCTTGTGTATCTATCTGGCCACCAACTGAGGCCTCCCACGTTCACTGTAAACTTCTTCCATCCCCGAGTTAACATCAGCCATTCCAAACCCTTAGTTTTACTACGCAAACCAGATAATCTTAAACTCAAGCATACAGGTCTAACCATCCTCTGCTCCTCACTGAAACCAAGTTTCAGTGGTAACCAGTTTCAGCTCTGTACAGAAGAAAATTACCCTCCAAGGTCTCAGCATCACTTGAGAATGTGCATCACGTTAGCATTCAGCTAATACATGCCAGGACATCACTGACCTTGTAGGAAGGACTCCCCTTAAAAGGACAGCGGTGAATTCTGACCATACAGACTCCACCATCCTCCCCGTAAATTACAACCCCCACCCAAGCCCTGGCCCCCAGCGCCTACCTGGACGGCACTCAGAGTGTAGAGAAGATGCGGGTCGTGCCCGATGCTAGCACTCATCCCCCCACACTCGTGCTGGCACGACTTGATGAACGCCAGGATCTCCTCCTTGTTCATTCGATGAAGCTGCCCCATGAGGTCCATCACCGTCAAGCCCCAGTAGATGCCGCTCATTCTCAAGTATTCAGACATGCAGTACTCCTAGGGGAAGTTTCCTAAGTCTGTCAATCTGAAAAGTCTGTCCCACATACAACCCACCTCATTTAACACAGCTGGGACCATCTCTGTGAGTTCGAGGCCGGGCTGGACCGACAGCCTCCAAAATACAGAGCAACCCTGTCTCGTAAAACCAAAAAAAAAAAAAAGAAAGATAGCTGGGACCAACGTTAAATGAGGCTTTAAGAGCCTCCCAAGTGCCAACCGCAGGCAGATAAAGAAAAAGTAAACTTCCTGTCTACCAGACACCAATTTTTGTGAACTTACAAACGAAGTCTAGGAATATGGAAAGATAAAACACAGCTAAACATGGCGTCGGGCGTTGGTGGCGCATGCCTTTAATCCCAGCACTCGGGAGACAGAGGCAGGCGGATCTCTGTGAGTTCGAGACCAGCCTGGTCTACAGAGCTAGTTCCAGGACAGCCTCCAAAGCCACAGAGAAACCCTGTCTCGAAAAACCAAAAAAAAAAAAAAAACCACTGCTAAACATGGAACCTACATGGACCCCAGAACCTTCTGTTGCGCTAACAAAGCATTTTTACAAGCGTTCGTTTGGGTGAGCCTCCGTGGCATCTGCAAAGCCAAACCCAGGGCTTAAAAGGGTATGTGGACAGTTCACACAAGTCCACAGGAAATTTAGGCCTATAATCCCCCTAAAACGAGGGCCTAAAATTATAATAGAAGCAACCCAAGAACCAAGTGCTTACTAACAACACCTGTTCGATAAGACCCAGATAAACAACTGCAAGGAAAATGTTATGCAAGCCCTTTTGGAGAGGTCGCTCCATTTAACACGGGCTTCCCCCCCTCATTCAGCCCCCTGGTGCTGAGATCACAGGGGCGGGGTAATGTCCCCAACCTCTCCTGCCAGCCTTTCCCCAGGCACACAACCGTATTCTGCGCAGGCAAACCTTTCTAAGGTCTCAGCGTAATTCTAGAGCTAAAGTGTTATTACACATCAGCAAAAGTCAGATAATACATGCCAACACATCATCGACCTTATTAAAGGTTGTACCCCAGCCGGAGGTCCCCCCTCCTGCCTGCAAATCCCTAACCCACTTCAGAAAGGCCTCAAACGTCAACCTTCGCCTGCCATGCTCAGAAACTTTCCCCAACACCCCGTCAATACGCACATAGTCGTCTTTCTTGGAGCCATAGGAGGCAATGTAATCGGCGTGCTTCTCCAGCAACAGGGTGTCGGGTGCATCGGACTTGATGGTAACATCCTTCTGCGGTGTGCCCTTGCAGTTATAAAAAGAAAAAGCAGATTTCATCGTTACTTACGTACACGGTCGCCCTTGACACGCCAGACTCAACCATGTAACCGGCCATCTTCCAGGTCTCAGAGTAATTCTAGAGCTAAAGTGGTTAATAATCAACTTCGGATTCAGAATACATGCCGGCTCATCATTGACCTGAGATGACCGGTTTGGGGCCCGCCATAGCATGGTGTCTACCAGCCAGACACGCTGCTCCGACAGAGCAGCTCCTCCTACGGTGCTCAAACGTTAACTCCCGCCGCCGGATATGCAGTCTATCTCCCTGTGGGTCAAACCCATCACCAAAACGCATCTCTGGTTCACGGTCTCTGCTACGAAGCCCTGGCCTGGTCTGAGAGCTCCCTGTGTGGACCACGCAGTTTTCGAAATCAAGAGATTTCGCGCCTGCTTCTGCCTCCGCCGTGATGGGGTTAAAGGTGCGGGCCCAAGGCCGGCTCTCGTCCACCCCCAGGAAAAACGGACAACGTTGGAACAGTGTCCTTAATGATTTCCCGACATCTGTATGATCCAAATCATTATTTCAAAAAAAAAAAACCCCCAACCTCCAAATTACCCGTAACCTGGATGGTTAATAAAACCACCAGGCTCGCCCACCGGGAGGCTCCTCCCGAGGAAAAGCGGTTTAAAGCGAGAAGCCTCGAAAAACGCTGAGCAATCGCTGCAGGAACCTTCCCAGGGCGGCCTCCGGAGGCCGCGGCAGGAGCATGGCTGGGAGCTCCAGGCCATGGGGCCCTAGGAGAGTGCGAGCCTCGCCATGGGCTCTAGAAGGAGTGGGAGCCTCGCCACCGGATCCTAGGAGAGTGCAAGCCTTGCCCGCAGGGCCGCCCGCCAGCCCCAGCTCCCCCGCGCCGCCGCCACCCGGCTCTCACCATGTCCGCTCGCAGAAAGACTGAGGCTGGCCCGAGCACGGAGAGTCAGGGCCCGCGCGCCTGCGCACACGCGCCCGCCCGCCTCCGGCTCGCCCACGCCCTGCCCAGCCCGAAGGACCCCGCCGCCGTCGGGATTTAGCCGGTCGCGCTCCTGCCTGAAGGACTCCGCGGTCACGATGTAGCCGGCCAGGCTCCTGCCTGAAGGACCCCGCGGCTAGCATTGAGGCTTTGCCGGAGCCCTGCGAGCCCTGGGCTCGGTGTCCCCCCCACCTCCACCCCCGGTGCAGACCTGGGGTCCCCGCGCTGGGGCAGCGGAGGCAGGAGCGTCTGCAGTGCAAATTCCCAGCCGTGTTGGCACTTGGAGGCCATCCCGGGCTAGATTCCCTGGAAAAAAAAAAGAGAAATCAGTACATCTGTTACCCAGTTACCCAAAAAAAGAGCAAAAAGCGCCACATATATTGCTATGGAAAGATGTAAAAAAAAAAATGTTTAGTGTGGGCTAGCCCTTGAGTCTGATCGTTGAAGCTGCAAAAATAAGGCTTAATTTTCACTGTATACTGGTAAGTTAGTGTGGTGCAAACTCTTCATCTTACCCTTTTCCTCCTTTTTTTTTTTTTTAAGGTTCTGGGGTTTGAACTTTGAAAACACTAGGCATGCATGCGATCCGCCACCGAGCTGTCTCCCCAGCCCAGTTTACCCCTTCAAAGAATAAGATATGCCCCCCACCCCACTCCCCAGAACCGTAGCAGCTGCAACAGGGCTTACAAATCTGTAAGCTCATCTCTCCTCCAAAGGCCCCGAAATGTCAGGTACAGGCACGTGAGGGGTTTGAATGTGGCCAGGCTAACCCCGGAAGATGCTGTCTTTGTGAAACACGAAATTGCTTGACAAATGGAAAGTTTGTTGGTTGGCCGCCTTCTGTATATATCTATGTTATACCCATATGCAAAAGCCACTCCAGCCTTGACCAGCTCAGCCTTCCTGTGCGGCGAACAACGGCGAATGCAGACTCTCGGCCCCTTAGGAGCTTAGTGGACGCCTTACAGGAGAGGGCACGGAGGCTGGAGGAGGCTGAGAGATCAGCTTCTGGACCCCCGGCCCTCTGCAGTCTCGAACTCAGCACAGCGGCCGCGTGTGTCTGCACTGGGCTTGCACACTGCTGGCCCTGTCTACAATCAGTCACATTTGGGAAGAGACTCGGGGGGGCACTGAGCTACTGGGCACAGACACACCCGCATGGGAAAGGAGGGGTCGTTGGCATCAATTGCGTGCCCAAACGGCAGGTAAGCCCACCAGGCCTCAGTGGATTGCTCCAGAGCCATGGTCACACGACTCGGTGGGCCACAGAGAAGTGGATATACTGACTTAAAATACATTTTAAAGATTAATTTCAGCCGTGCGGTGGTGGCGCACGCCTTTAATCCCAGCACTCGGGAGGCAGAAGCAGGCGGATCTGTGTGAGTTCGAGGCCAGGCTGGACTGACAGCCTCCAAAACAATACAGAGAAACCCTGTCTCGTAAAAACAAACAAACAAACAAAAAAAAAGATTAATTTCACTTTTTAAAATGTGACTTAGGGGCTGGAGAGATGGCTCAGAGGTTAAGAGCACTGGCTGCTCTTCCAAAGGTCATGAGTTCAATTCCCAGCTACCACATGATGATGGCTCACAACCATCTGTAATGAGATCTGGTGCCCTCTTCTGACCGCTGTATACATAATAAATAAATAAATCTTTAAAATGTGACTTAAGAGAATTTAAAACGATCTGTAGGATTCACTTCGTATCGCTATTGTTTAGTGGATGTCTATCTACTTTGTTAAGCCCAGAGACACACCTGCCACTGTGTAAATGATGACCGTGTCTCAGGCTTGGCAGGGTAGAAAATACCTATAATCCCAACACCTGGGAAGCCGAGACAGGAGGATCACAGGCTGCGTGGTCAGTTTGAGGTCAGCTTGAGCTACACAGTATGACTCTGCCCCAAAAAGCAAGGGACAGAAACAGTTTTTATTTTATTTTATTTTTGTTCTTTTTTCGAGACAGGGTTTCTCTGTATTGCTTTGGAGGCTGTCCTGAAACTTACTCTGTAGTCCAGGCTGGTCTCGAACTCACAGAGATCCGCCTGCCTCTGCCTCCTGAGTGCTGGGACTAAAGGTGTGCGCCACCATCGCCCGGCTCAGAAACAATATTTTTACAGATTTATCTATTTTTATTTAGTATTGAGAGTCTGCCTGCATGTATGTGTATGCCTGGACCCTGAAAAGGACAGACAAGGATGTGGGGTCCCCAAGGTCTGGAATCACACGCAGTTGTGTGCTGCTGTGGTGTGGGTGCTAAGAATTGGACCCAGACCCTCTGCAGGACCAGATTGCAGCTCTTAACCACAGAACGGCCTCTCCAGGCCCCGGGAGTAACAGCTTTGGTCAAAGTTCACGCTGTGAACTGTTGGAATCATAAACCTAGCTCACTAGCATTTAGTATGAAGACTGTCCCTAGTCAGCCCTAACATGCTGGCTGTAGCATTCCTATAGGGCAAGACTACCTCATTGGGTCCGTGATGCCATCAATTGCAAGACACCGTTGCATTACCCAGATGAGATACGTGAAGAGCAGACAACATCTGTTGTTGATCCAGACTTCTGGGATGTTACTATGAAGAAGTGTGTTTTTCCAAATCAATGAATGGGATAAATGTGGAACGATTATTGAACTAGAACATTGAAAATTCAACTCTCAGGGCTGGGGGTTAGATATCTCAGGAGAAGAACACTTACTTGGTTAGTGTGAGACCCTAGGTACAATCCCCAGCGCTTAAAGGGGAAAAAAAGGCACTGGCTAAATATTTCACTGTTTCTGATTTCTTCACCCCATCATTTTTCATTCATTTTAAACGGAGGGAAATTGTGAAGGCTAGTCTTGTGTGTCAGTTTCACCAGCTCAAAAATCAGCTGTGAGATAGCCCTGGTCACTTCCGGGAGATGTTGGAGGTGGGAAGTGCTCACGCTAAGTGTGGGAGGCCCCTCCCAGTGGTGACCCAGATAAAAGGCTTCGCTTTTCGCCCCACTTTCCTCTCCTCTTACCGTTGTTGAACTTAGGTTGCAGCCGCTGTGGCCGCTGCCAGGACTCCTTCACTGACACCTGGACCCAGCCTCTTCAAGCTTCTAACACAGAGCGAAAGACGCCCCCCAGAACTGCAGGGACCCCGCGGGACTTCAGGACCAGGTTGTGACTGCAGAGACACCCAGCTTTGTTGAACGGACGGCTACTGAACTACCCAGACCGCATCATGCAAGTCAGTCCAATAATACTTTTAGTACGTACCCATTCTATACGCTCAGCCCCTCCAGAGAACCCTGATTCCTGTACAAACGTTTCTTGTGTATGTATGTGTGTACACGTGTGTGCACATTGTATGTGGGTGTGCATACATATGTATGCATGTGTGAACGCCAAGGCTCAGTGTTGGGCGTCTTCTTCAGTCTCTCCATGTTACGTTTTGCGACAGTTTCCTTGTCACTAAACCTAGACCTCAGGGATTGCGCTAGACCGGCTGCGATGTTAGGAAGCCCCAGGGATACACCTGGCTCTTTCTCTCCCTAACTCTGGGGTTACAGGCACACCCGGCCAAACCGTACTCTCCCGTGGGAACTAAGACTCCACAGGGAGGTCCTCAAGGTATGCAGCAGGTGCTTTGTAAACCGAGCCATCTCCCCAGCCCGTGAAACATTTCCCTCTCACGCTTATTTAGTTTTGTGGTGTGTGTGTGTGTGCGTGCGTGTGCGTGCGTGTGTGTGTGTGTGCGTGTGTGTGCGTGCGTGTGTGTGCGCGCGCGTGTGTGTGTGCGCGCGCGCGCGTGTGTGCCTGTGTGTGTGCGTGCGTGTGTGCGTGCGTGTGTGTGTGCGTGTGTGCGTGTGTGTGCGTGCGTGCGTGTGTGTGCGTGCGTGTGTGTGCGCGCGCGTGTGTGCGCGTGTGCGCGCACGTGTGCGTGTGTGTGCGTGTGTGCGTGCGTGTGTGTGCGTGCGCGCGCGCGTGTGTGCGTGTGTGTGTGCGCGCGTGCGCGTGTGTGCGTGTGTGTGCGCACGTGTGTGCGCACGCGTGTGCGTGTGTGTGCGTGCGTTGTGCGCGTGTGTGTGCGTGTGTGCGTGTGTGCACGTGTGTGTGTGCGCGCGTGTGTGTGTGTGCGTGTGTGTGTGCGTACGTGCCATGGAGCAAAGCACACACGCTACCGCTGAGTTACGCCCTTCTCATGGTAGTAATTTAAAAACATTTACTGGGGGCTGGAGAGAGGGCTCAGAGGTTAAGAGCACTGGCTGCTCTTCCAGAGGTCCTGAGTTCAATTCCCAGCTACCACATGGTGGCTCACAACCATCTGTAACGAGATCTGGTGCCCTCTGCTGGCCTGCAGGCGTACATGCAGACAAAATACTGTATACACAATAAATAAATCATAAAAAAAATTTTACTGGGCTTTAAGATTTTATGTGCGTGAACGTTTTGCCTGCATGTATGTATGTATGTATGTATGTATGTATCTGTATACATCCTGGTGCTCAGAGACAGAGGAGAGCATTGGATCTCCTGAAGCAGGAGGGGTAGGCAGTTGTAAGCCCCAGTGGGTCCTCTTAACTGCTCACTTTTCTTTCCAGCCTGTTTTTTTTTTTTTACTCAAGAGGAGGTCTTGCTGTGTCACCCAAGTTTGCCTGGGATTCATAACCCTTCTGCCTCAGCAAAGTTGGGATTCTAGGTGTGTGCCACAGTATCCAGCTCTTTTTTTTTTAAAGCAAGGCTATGCTCCTAAGTTTTATTCTTTACAAGAGATACATGGGCACATGTAAGGCGTTTTCCAGAGCTCTGAGCCCTCCCGGCTTGTTATTAATGCTGAATTTGTAGCTTTGTCGGGCAGAGTATAGGCAGCCTGAAGACCCAGAATGTGTGAAACAGTATAGTTTTGTCTTTGTGTCTTTTCTCTGTTTCTGTGATAAAATACCTTGACAAAAGCAACATAAGGAGCCGGGTGTTGGTGGCGCACACCTTTAATCCCAGCACTCGGGAGGCAGGGGCAGGCGGATCTCTGTGAGTTTGAGGCCAGCCTGGTCTACAGAGCGAGTTCCAGGACAGCCTCTAAAGACACAGAGAAACCCTGTCTCGAAAAACCAAAAAAAAAAAAAAAAAAAAAAAGCAACATAAGGAAGTGGTTTTTTTGCCCACGGTTCAGGGCCCTAGCCTGTCAGAACATGGGTGGTATCACAGAAAAGGAGAATCAGAAACCATCCCCACCTTGCTAAATTTGTTTTTGTAGTACTTAATACCAAATTCACAGAGTGTGACTGTCATTTCTTGCTTACGTCTTCTGTGCTCGTTAGTGTCGAGACGCACATAAAATAAAATCTTTTTTTTTTAATTTTCCAGTTTAAATTTAGATAAGAAACTAGGTAGCTTCACAAGTCAGTTCCAGGTCCCTCTCCCATTCCCTCACTTCCTCCCATGCCCTCCCCCCACCCCCCATTATCCCCTCATTCCCCCAGGGAGGGTGAGGCCCTCCATGGGGGTGTCCATAGTCTGTCATTTCATATAGGGCAGGGCCTAGACCCTTCCCCAAGAGTTCAGGGTGAGAGTGCACCTCACATTGTTCTATGGGAGTCCAAAGTCCGTGTGTATACTTGGGATGGGTACTGATCTGCTGCCCAAGGCTCAATAGATTCCCTAGGCCTCTTCACTGACACCCAGTAAAATAAAATCTTAAAGCCCAGTAATACAACTGTACCCAGGCACGGGACACTGTGGGGTTCTGTTTTAGTTCCTTCTTAAAGTCACGTGTGAGAAAACCAGCAGCCCAAAGGGTGTATACACACCTCAAGAGTGACAGAAATAAACAGCTTGATTGAATGATTTTAAACAAGACAAGTGAAATGTTGGTTCATTATTAAGATTTTTCCAGAAACCTCTTACAGTTTTATAATAGGAAAAATATGACTATTTTTCTTTTACTTCTTTGTGCAAAACAGAATTATGAGATTAACACTTTAGTACATAAATGTCTTTAGAGTCTGATAGATCCAAATCTCCATGTTTTCAGCGTATATTTTAGACTCTTCAACGGAGTTCTTTTTTTTTAATTTTATTTATTTATTATGTATACAACCTTCTGTTTGCATGCCAGCACAGGGCACCAGATCTCACTCATGGTAGTTGTGAGCCACCATGTGGTTGCTGGGGATTGAACTCAGGACCTCTGGAAGAGCAGTCAGTGCTCTTAACCTCTGAGCCATCTCTCCAGCCCGAGTTCTTTTTTTTTTTTTTTTTTTTTCGAGACAGGGTTTCTCTGTATTGTTTTTTGGACCATGTCCTGGAACTCGCTCAGTAGACCAGGTTGGTCTCGAACTCACAGAGTTCCGCCTGCCTCTGCCTCCCGAGTGCTGGGATTAAAGGCGTGCGCCACCACCGCCAGGCTCCAGAGTTCTTTCTTAATAGCTTCCTTTCCTGTCACTTGGATGAGCATTAAAACTCCAGTGCATTTCTTCAACTGTGGTTAACGTAAGTTATCACAGAGCAAACATCATCCAGGGGCAGGGGTACTAAGGACAACTCATTGTTCCGATAAACCAAATTTATCCTGAAACCATGGAGCTCAACAGAGGTACATTCCACCACTGGAATAAACTGCACAGATCTGTTATTCATCTTTTATTTTATTTTCTTGAAAGATGATAAAGCCCTTCTTTTTCTCTTAAGCATAAACAGTGCCTTGAGATTTATTCGCACGAGGATGAAGCGTCTCTTCAGCAGCAACTTCCTTTACTTTTTAAACTTTCCAATGTGCTCACGGGCTATGATCAGCCTCTGAATTTGTGCAGTACCTTCATAAATCTGAAAAGAAAAACATGACTTGGTTTAAACACCTGGATTCATTTGATGTCTCAGGCAACAGTCTAAGCTCTACTGTAGCACCAAACTGAAACGTTATTTTACGAGAACAGTTAAAGTCATAGAAATTTACTTTCCAAAACTGGGAGGCAGGCTTAAACCATCAAAGGAAATGACATTTACACTTCAAAATGTTTGGGAAATCTGAGGGTTAATGCTGCAGAGCATTTATTATCCAGCTTTTCTGAGCTGTTTTTGGTTGTGTCCTTTTTTTTTTTTTAGCTTCCTGTTCTTACTATTAAACATGATTTTTTTTTTTGGCTTTTTTCGAGACAGGGTTTCTCTGTATTGTTTTGGAGGCTGTCCTGAAACTAGCTCTTGTAGACCAGGCTGGCCTCGAACTCACAGAGATCCGCCTGCCTCTGCCTCCCATAAACATGATTTTTTTTCAGCTATTCTCTATTCTATTAAACGTGATTTTTTTTCCACTACTGCACAAGGAACTGTTGAAGAAGTCACGATATTGGAGGCTTTGGGCTTTAATCCCTGGTAACCCATCCCATTCTCAGTCTGAGCTTCCAATCTCAGCCACTCCTCACTTCATCCTTGGGGCGAGAGGAATTTACGACAATTACAGGCTCTGGGACAGGGGAACTAACGAGTAACTGCAAAGACTGGTGACTTCAGACAGGAAGCACGTCCCAGAGTTCACGTCCCGTGTTTAAATAAAAAGACTGGCCTATGGGCAGACCACTGTAGAAGACAGAATTCTGAGTAATCATTTTTATTTTATGCGTGTGAACTTGCCTACAAGTATGGATATGCGCGCCACGTGGGTGCCTGGTGCGTGCGGAGGCCAGAAGAGGGCCTGGGTGCCCCTGGGACTGTTGTCACAGATGGCGTATGAGCCAACGCGTCATGGGTGCTGGGAATGAAACCCCAGGTCCCCCGCAAGAGCTGCGCGTGTTCTTAACTGCTGAGCTGCCTCTCCAGCTCCATCACTTTCAGTGTTGACGTGTTGTGTTTCGTGAGCATTTCCTGCTCTATGCTAAGTGACACAAGACTGTCCTGTTGTATGAAAGCTAGGTGATGATCATCCAGAAAAGGCAGACATGGCAAGAGAATGAAAAACATTGGATAGCCCCGATTGAAAACAAGACAAACAAACAAAGAAAAAACTGAATTCAAACAACAACCATCAACAACAGAAACTCGGCCAGCTGCCCGTGTCTCACTCAAGCAGTCTCTGCCTCTGCTGGGTGTGTGCAGAACAAGCCACGGGCTGTCCCTCACCCACAACGGAGAACACGTACAGTCCTCTCTATTCTTTATGAAGTCGCTCTGACTCTCTAATTGCCAACTTAATTCCAGAGTCAGATATCACTTCTAAGGGACACATGGCTTTTGACTGTAAGTACAGTTTCAATGAACTAACGAGATGTCAGGCAACATTCAAGACAAGATGATTTTAAAGGGCAGGTATACTTGTCAGAGGGCAGGAAAATGCAGACTGCAATTGGTTAAGATTAGAAGTCACAGAGATGGGCAGAGTTAGGCGGGTGATACACGCCTATGCCGTTTACTTGGCTAGCCCCTTCCCTCTTAGCAGCTACACTTAATAAAAAGACAACATTCTTCTTATGTGTAGACTAGCTACGAAATCTGACTCATACCAATCTATAATTATCATTTATTTTTATTTCACAATTTTTTTTTACATGTGCTGCGTAGATGCATGTATGCTATGGCATTTGTGTGGAACTCACAGGTCAGCTTTTAGGAGTCGTTTTCTTCTTACCATGTGGATTCTAGGATTCCAACTCAGGTTGTCGAGCACGGTGGACAGTGAGTCACACCATTCACCCTCTGAGCCATTTTCCTGGTCCAACTGTCACTATTACCAGTGCCTTAAATCTACTTTTGTCACCTATGGTATTCCATCACCCCCCAGAAACAAGACTAGACAGCCTACCTGATAGATCTTGGCGTCCCTCATCAGTTTTTCCACAGGGTATTCTGTGTTGAAGCCGTAGCCTCCAAAAATCTGCACGGCATCAGTAGCTAACTGATTGGCAATATCTCCAGCGAAAGCCTTTGCAATGGAGGCGTAGTATGTATTCCGGCGGCCAGAGTCAACCTCCCACGCTGCTCTCTGGTAGCTGAGTCTAGCGAGTTCAACCTTCATCGCCATTTCTGCGAGCAGAAATGAAACTGCTTGGTGCTAGATTTAAGGGGAGAAAACAGTTAAAGGGTGTCTATTGGCAGTATTTGTAATGTTTGTCTTTAAACTCTTTTGCTTTTTATTTTGGACTAATTTTGGACTTGCAGAAAAGTTACAGCTAGCTTACCCTAATGGTAAGACACTTACCACATGAGCACCATTAAACGACATAGACCCTATGTTTTTAGCTTTTTTTTTTTTTTTTTTGGTTTTTCAAGACAGGGTTTCTCTGTGTTGTTTTTGGAGGCTGTCTTGGAACTCGCTCTGTAGACCAGGCTGGCCTTGAACTCACGGAGATCCGCCTGCCTCTGCCTCCCGAGTGCTGAGATTAAAGGCGTGCGCCACCACCGCCCAGCTTGTTTCTAGCTTTTTATTTTTTTCTTTCTTTCTCTCTCTCTCTCTCTCTTTTTTTTTTTTTTGAGACAGAATTTTTCTATGTACTCCTGGCTGTTCTGGAACTCTGTAAACCAGGCTGACCTCTAACTCAAGACATTTACCTGCTTCTTTTCCACTTTTTAAAAAAAAGATCTCTTTATTTATTTAATGTACATAGGTGTTTTGCCTGCATATATGTCTGTATGAGGGTGTCAGATCCCCTGGAGCTGGAGTTACGGACAGTTGTGAGCTGCCATGTGGGTGCTGGGTATTGAATCCGGGTCCTTTGAAAGAGCAGCCAGGGCTCTTAACCTCTGAGCCATCTCTCCATCCTCCTCTCTTCTATTTTTAAGACAGCCTTGCACTATAGCCAACATTGATCTTGAACTCACTCAAGACTCACCCTGCTGTAATTACTGCCTCAGAGAACCTTCCAGACTATGTTAAGTTCCCATCTTCTGACTTCTGTCCTTTTGAAGAATATTGATTTGTTTTGAAATTTCTCCTTGGTTTGGTTTATCTAATATTTTCTCATTATTAGAACGTAGTCAGTGTGCACAGGTGGTGCTCTTAGTGGCTTGCAGCTGAGGGTATATCCTGTCAGAACCCCAAGGACAGCCCTGTGCAGACGCCTGAATACTAACGTCCATCATGTCTAAATCTCTGCAGAGACTCGAAGCACAAGTATGTGTCTTATGTTTCCAGAGGTAGTTTACACCAACACATGCAAATGTCTCCCATGTTTTTACACACATGGTAGCCTACGAGACTGATGGGTTTTCATCTTGCTTTCCTTGTCAGTAAATTGTGCACAGCTGCATCGGTGCATAAAGAATTGTCTTAGTTTTTGTAGCTGCACAGACGCTGTCCCTCTCCTGCAAATGGTCAGTATTTCGGCTATTTCTGCACAACGCTGAGATAAAGAGTAAGTATGATGATTCAGATCATAGCTTGGGGTTATCTTTTTTTGTGTGTGGTCCACAGTAGGTGCTTTTATTGGGCGCTAAAAGGGATTCACAAAGGCTGCTTCTGGGCAACAAGTACAACCCACGTAGCGCGTCTCTCTCTCTCTCTCTCTCTCTCTCTCTCTCTCTCTCTCTCTCTCTCTCTGTCTCTCTCTCTCTGTCTCTCTCTCTCTCTGTCTCTGTCTCTCTCTCTCTCTGTCTCTCTCTCTCTCTCTCTCTCCCTCTCTCTCTCTCTCTCTCTCTCTGTCTCTCTCTCTCTGTCTCTCTCTCTCTCTGTCTCTCTCTGTCTCTCTCTCTCTCTCTCTCTCTCTCTCTGTCTCTGGGTTTAGTAACTCCGCCTCATAGGTTTCATTTGGGGACTTAAATGTTGCTCTGTACTCTTTGTTAGTATTTGTTCTACAATGAGCAATTGATCTCCAAAGTAAACGTTCCCGAGGGTAGAAACTGCCAAAGCCGTACAGGGGATAGGATCTGTAAATGCATGATTATTTGGGTTCAAGACTTGGTTCTGCCATTTATTAGTTGGCCCTAATGTTCTTACAGGTCATAAATGCAAATGACAGTGCCTGCTCCACAGTGTTGGGGGAATGGCATGAGCTGGTACCTGCGACACACTTAGAAGTGCCTGCAACGGAGACCGCACCCGAAGTGTCTTCGTGTAGTAAATATTCAGCGACTACTGTTGAATGAGACTAAAGCTAAGGGCTTCTAAAAATACAGACTCCATATCACAGGGAACAGTTTCCAGTGGAAGAGTGAGGGCCACAGCCAGCAAGCCTTATGTGAGTACCGGTGTCACAGCGGAGAGTGCACAGCGGGGCTGCCATACTGGAATCCATGTGGGATGGGTATGTATTAAAGGCAGAGAGAGCAGCAACCCCGGAGTGGGGCGGGGCGGGGCGGGGCGTTGTGGTCGATACAGGGCCTCCCACCGCCTCTCTCTGGAAGCTTCCTGAATTTTGAGACTAAAATGTTAAGGAAGAGGGAAAGAGAAGAGGGACAGGAAATGACCTCGGGTTTGGAAATCACCTACAGATGGTAAGGAGCCATCTTTAAATCTTAGCCTGGAGCTCAGTTCAGAAGTCAAGGCCGGAGAGAGAGCACACAGAAAAGCTAGGAGCCACGGAGTCAGATGAAGCCAGACGGGGAAGCCGTCTTTCTCCTTTCCAACCTTACCAGACAGGGAACTGAGGCATAAAGGAGCACGGAAAAGTTACTACCAACAGAAATAATCACGGAGCCAGGCTGGATGGAGCAGATCTTATTCCAGCACTCAGGCGGCAAAGGCTGGTGGGTCTCAGTGAGTGTGTGGGCAGCTTGGTCTACATACAGGCCAGCCAGGGCTACAAAAAGAGGTGTCCAGAAGGCACCTTAAATATTAGCCCTTTTCTTCCTTAGTGTAATTCATAGGGTGACCAATTGTGAGTGAAACAGTCAAAAGAAAAAAAAATTTTTCAAGACAGAGTTTTCCTGTGTAGCCCTGACTGCCCTGGAACTCATTATGTAGCCCAGGTTGGCTTTGAACTTGCAGAGATCCGCCTGCGTCTGCCTCCTGAGGGCTGGGATTAAGGGTGAGTGCCACTACCTGCCTAACTGAGAAAAATGTACTCTCACAAGCGATTGTGATGAATCTTCCTGACAAAACAGATTATTTTCTTCTTTTAAAGTAAATTTTTTTTTTATTTTTTGAGACAGGGTTTCTCTGTATTGTCTTGGAGGCTAGCCTGAAACTCACTCTGTAGACCAGGCTGGCCTCGAACTCACAGAGATCTGCCTACCTCTGCCTCCCGAGTGCTGGGATTAAAGGCGTGCATCACCAACACCCGGCTAAAGTAAATTTTTAAAAAAAGATTTATTTATTATGAATACAACATCCTGCCTCCATGTGTGTCTGCACACCAGAAGAGGGCGCCAGATCTCATTACGGATGGTTGTGAGCCACTATGTGGTTGCTGGGAATTGAACTCAGGACCTCTAGAAGAGCAGTCAGGACTCTTAACCTCTGAGCCATCTCTCAGCCCCAAGTAACTTCTTAACATTTAGATAAAGTGAGTGTATTTAAATTTCACCAAAGCAAACACAGTACTAAGACTGCACCCTCAACAGCCGGGTAGATGGCTGTCCGTAAAATGCTTGCCACACAAGCCTGAGACCTGAGTTCAGATCCCCAGAACCCATGTGAAAAAGCTACATAGACAGGTGGGTACCAGGAGGATTAGCACTGGAGAGGCAGAGACAGGTAGATCCTTGAGCTCACTTAACCTAACGGGAGCCCCAGGCCAGTGAGAGACACTGTCTCTACAAAACAACAAAAAAGCTAACAACGAAGCCGGGCGTTGGTGGCGCACGCCTTTAATCCCAGCACTCGGGAGGCAGAGGCAGGCGGATCTCTGTGAGTTCGAGGCCAGGCTGGTCTACAAGAGCTAGTTCCAGGACAGCCTCCAAAACCACAGAGAAACCCTGTCTCGAAAAAACCAAAAAAAAAAAAAAGGTAACAACGGACACCCGAGGTTGTCCTTTGATCTCCATATAAATGTGCAAATATGTGCATTCACTCATGAACACACACACACACACACACACACACACACACACACACACCACCCCCGGAGAGAACAAAAGATTACCTCTACTAGCAGCTTCCCAAATGTTTTCCTCTCCAGGGCATACTTTGTAGCTTCGTCCAGAGCTCTCTGGGCTAGCCCGACAGCACCAGCTGCAACCTAGGATAGTAACATTGTGTATTGTTGTGTGATGAAAAGGTTCACTTTGTCATCAGGCCACACAGCATATCACCACCTGTGTAAGAGTTTCAGTAAAGGACACAGACAGTGGTGTCACTGCAGTGGGGGAAAGAGTGTTTGGGTCTACTGTTTTTTAATTAAAGGTAAGGGCAGAGGCTGGGAATGCGGGTCAGTGGCAGAGTGCATGCTTAGCTTTCACTAGGGCCCTGAGTTTATCTCCATTGCCATGCAATAAATAAATAAATAGGCCAAGGCTCACAGCCTAGAGAAAAGTCATTTCTGTTTAACCGGGGAGCCCTCCATAGACACATTCTAAGTGAGCAGCAGAATACACGGTGGTCCACAATCAACAAGAATGATCAAGCTAGGGGTGAGCCTTCTGGAACTCTAGCAGACAGTCGTTTTTTTTTTGTTTTTTTTTTTGTTTTTACAAGACAGGGTCTCTCTTTATTGTTTTGGAGGCTGTCGGTCCAGCCTGGCCTCGAACTCACAGAGATCCGCCTGCCTCTGCCTCCCGAGTGCTGGGATTAAAGGCGTGCGCTACCACCGCCCGGCCAGACAGTCGTTTTAACATCTGCTAAATTAGCTTCTATAGTAAGCAGCAAAAGAAGTTTAAATATACATAGTACAAGTAACAATCTCCTCTCCACCACTATTACTAAGGGAGAGAAAGAGCGAGAGCGAGAGCGAGAGAGAGAGAGAGAGAGAGAGAGAGAGAGAGAGAGAGAGAGAGAGAGGGAGGGAGGGAGGGAGGGAGGGAGGGAGGGAGAGAGAGAGAGAGAGAGAGAGAGAGAGAGAGAGAGAGAGAAAGGGAGAGAGAGAAAGGGAGAGAGAGAGACAGAGAGAGGCAAACAAAAGGTCCTACAAAAATGATCAGCTTACTGAAGGTCTGGTTCTGTCAAAAGCCCCCATTGCAATCTTGAAGCCAGCTCCTTCAGCAATTAAGACATTTTCCTTAGGCACTCTGACGTCTTCAAAGGTAATTCCTCTTGTATCGGAGCATCGCTGGCCCATGTTTAGTTCCTAGCAAGAAGATCACGGAAGAAACACTTAGGAGTTACAAGGTTGCCAGTCATTCCTTTGTGATTTCTGCAGTTACCTAAAGCAGGGACCTCAACACAGGGGCCGCAATACCTGCTTCCCGAAACACACCCATCTCCGCTCATCTTCCTTGGCTGCTCTGAGACTACAAACAATGGCAGAGCTGAGCTGTGTGTGGTGAGATCTTCCTTGTACAGATAAAGCCCGTCTGAAGGTCAGAGAATGGAGCTTGCCCCTAGCTAACTATAGAGATCTGGAGGTCTGAACAGTGAGGTAGCTGGGCAGAAGCAGGATATAAGCAGGGAGAAACAGAAACTTGCTAAGGATGGTTCTTCCCGCCAGCCTGGTCTCGAAGCAACGTCAGTCCCAAATGAACACACAGATGCTGATTTAGCCTGAAGTTCAGTATAACAACTATACCTTATACATGTTTGAAAGCTACCGTCTTTCTATTTGCTAAATTATTTTACAAACATAGTCTTAGAGCTGTAATCACTAACAAAGTGATCTATTGCACAAAACATGGATTTTGCTTTCCTATTTTCTGTGGGGAGGCATTTATTTCCTTTTCATGCTGTGGGGAAGCAGGAGCCTGGCAGTGTACTGTACTAGGTCTTTCACATGCAATGCAAATTATAATAAAACCTGGTTTACATAAATTAGCAACAGTAAAAGGTTAGAAACATAGAGTAAGGTTAGGTGTATACCTTTAATCCCAGTGCTCAGGAGGCAGAGAGAGATGGATCTCTGTGAGTCTGAGGCCAGCCTGGTCCACACAGTGAGTCAGGACACATAGCACTACAGAGTGAGAATTTTTCTCAAAAAACAAAACAAAACAAACAAAAAAAAACAACAACTAAGAACACAAAGTCAAAATGCTTCTCAGACTCATCTCAAAACACAGAATTTCTAATGCAAAAGAAACATTTTGACAATATGAATCTCACTGATTTACAAATGGTTATTTGTTTAAAAGAACTTTTAGGAGCTAAGCAGCTAATAATAAAAATGCCTACACCCCTCACTAGAAAACAAGTCCCCAGGTGTGGAGGTTTTTATCAGTACCTAGCATACAGCATACATTCAGTAATAAATATTGATCCAGTTAGAGTCTTCCTAAATGAGAATGAGATAACAGCGAGACAGTATCAACTGTCATACCAGTTTGCCACTGGTAAAGTACAAGTTCTGACTGTCTTTCCACTTAGCTGAGATGGGCCAGACCTGGCCCCGAGTCTGCCAGGAGCCATCTCTGAGTGGGAGAGCACAATCTCACACACACACACACACACACACGCACACACACACACACACACACACACACACACACACCAGTCTCTGGGGAGAAGTGTGACTGCTCACAGGGCTCACACTATGTTATATGCATGATGTTATTAGTCTTTCTGTGAAGTGCAGTCTGCCTTCAATATATCTTCTCTTTTAAAAACACAGCATAATATGGCATCGGAAATTGTACAGGTTGAAATCGTAATAGACACAACACCACAGGTCTCAGGTCAGCCTCTGCCCTGGAGACCGTCAGTAAATCATTTACTTGGTTTCTGTAGTCAGTGAACAGGCTGGAGCAAACAGCACGTGGGGTCTCAGCCCAAGTCCTGTCCTTACCTCCTTTTAGAGACTGAGTCTCAGGACATGGCCCAAGCTGGCCTAGAGTTTGTGATCCTCCTGCCTCAGCCCCGGGAGCACTGGGAATTGAAGGCGGGCACTGCCTGCCTGGCAGGTGTAGCAGGTCATTTGCACACGGTGTGAAGACGTGTCACTGTGACTGGTTCAATAGAGCTGAACGGGGGCTGGAGAGATGGCCCAGCCATTAAGGGCTAGGTTCACAGCCAAAAATAAAGAACTGAATGGCCCACAGCGAGGCAGGCAGAGGTTAGGTGGGACTCCGGGGGACAGAGAGGACTCTGGGAAAAGGAAAGGTGGAGTCGCCCACCAGTCAGACGCGGAGGGAGTCGGAGGTGCAGAATTAAGGAAAGGTAAAATCTGGTTGAACACAGATGAAAAGATGCGGATCAATTCACGCTGTAAGAGTTAGTTAGGGACAAGCCTAAGCTAAGGCCGAGCATTCATAATTAATACCAAGTCTCTGTGTCGTTATTTGAGGCTGGTTGGAGGGACAGAGAAAGACTCATTACAGGCAGAAGTTATAAACGTTTACATACTCAACACATTTCTAAAGAGACCGGGACACAACAGCAGATTCTACAAACACAGAAAGCTGGCTTAGAAATCTGTCTCATCTTAAACATCAATTCAAATCCATTATTTTCCAGTTCAACCTAAGGAGACCAGCTCCAACATCTGACCAGGTAATCCAAACCTTCCCTCACGGGGAAGAAGACAATTTGTTCAGGTTCCCTTCAGGACTCTGGCTTGATTTCCACAATCTCTCCATAGCTCCAGACCACCCCCTTCGTCATTAAGTTTTCTTTAAAAACCCTCCTTGGCAAAAGCATTTCCTTCAGTTATGATCTGAAGCCATGTTTGCACGCTCTCAGCTGGACTTCTTATGATACTCCTCTCCTTTGCCGGGCCACCTGTTAAAGTCTCTGCAAACATTGAGACTGGTGTCCAGACTCGCCACCGCTTTCTTAATTCACACACCCAGCACTAACTGACATTGACTGACACCCTCTTGTCTCCAAGGTACGGCTGCTTCTGTTAATGCTGTGGGATGGTGGGTAGTCCATCTACGTCATATGTCTTTAACAGTCCTAGTCGAAGCTTGTGCACATTCACTGCAAAGGAGGAAGAAGAATGCTGAGAATTCTAAACTCTGTGGTGAGGCAGCAATCGAGGCAGCCTGGCTTCTGTCCGCAGCAACAGCTGTCATGAATGTGTTCCTCACAAGGGGCTCATCTTTCAAAATGACTGGAAAGATTTTCCGTGGACACATAAACTGGGTCCCCAATATCATCCAGACACAACCCGACTTTGATTCCAACTCAAAGTATCTTTTTTCATTAAAGGAAACAGCTAAGAACTATAACAATACTCGAAGCTATATAGGGAAAACAATATATTTATTTACCAGAGAGAGAGAGAGAGTAGCACAGACCAGGAGTTAGAAGCGTGGCTGGCTTCCAGGAGAAAAGGGAAGCCCCTTTTCCTTTCACTTCCTTTTATCTCTACCTTGACCCCGCCCTGTTGGGCGGATAGCTTTGTGGGGTTCACTCCTACAAAGAACCTTGACATTTACAGTTGAAGTTGCACTTAACGGATGCAAGTGTTAAGAGACGCGATGTTTACCTTTTTCCCAATATGTATTCCTGGGGTGTCAGCGTCCACAATGAATCCAGTAAAGGCTTTACTGGGAGGCACTTTGGGATCTGGGTCAGAACGTGCCAATAAGAAATACCTAGGGCACACAAACCCACGACATTGGCAATTGTAACACACACTGATTAGTATCTCAGCTGCCCCCCCGAACATCCCAGGGGGTGGGGGGAGATAAAGGAGTCCTGGGAATCCCCACATTCAAACTAGTTTCCCGTGTAACCTGATACAGGCTGGTTTGTTTTGTTTTTGGAACCTTGACAAAAGTACTACAAGCCATGTGGCTTGAGTTCAAGCTGAGCCTTGCACTAGTCAGTCCTAGCACTGAAAGAGGGATTGAGCGTCTTATTCTTCCTTAAGCAATGAATTTTTATGCTGGAAACCCCAATAATTTATCAGTTTATCACTGGGTACGGTTTCATTTGATAACAGGAAAAGACAAAATTATTTTCTAATTTCATGGCTCACCGAACTTGTCTTCCCCAGAGAGAATTATAGTCAGTTCTTAAAACTGTGATTATTTCATTGCCTATTTCTCCTAGCTCGTTCAATTTTCATGGCTTCTTTGCTCCCTTACTACTTGCTGATGTGAGGATACTAAACGATGCTGTCATTAACTGATACTGATCAGGGTACTGAGCTTATGTAGCACTGGACTCACCTAGGATACTCAAAGGGGACTGGTAAATATTTAGAATCAACAGCTTCCCCGATTCCTATTCCCAGCCCCGACGCCTGTGCACGGTAAGTGTGAGCTGCCCAGTCCATCATGACGGGATGGATGCTTTCCCACAGTGCATCACATACACATACGGTGTAGAACCTTTTCAGAGTCGGCTGCGCTGGGTCAGACCTGCAGTCCTAGCATTTGGGAATCTTAGGACAGGAGGATCACTGTGAGTTCGAGTTCAGACTATGCTCCACAGTGACTTCCAGACTGGTCTGAGCTACAGAGTGAAACTGTCAAAAACAAATACTAAACAAGACAAAAAAACCAAAACAAACAAACAAAGATTACCATCCTAATCTCCCATCATAGTTTGGATGAAAATAGCCCCCATAGGCTTACATATCTGAATGCTCAGTCACCAGTGACTAGAACTGTTTGAGAAGGATTAGGAGGTGTGGCCTTATTGGATAAGGTGTGGCCTTGTTGGAGGAAGTGTGCCACAGGGGGACGGACTTTGTGGTTTCAAAGCCGATGCCAGGCCCAGGGTCTCTCTCTCTGTCTGCCTGCTGCCTGCAGAGTCGGGGGTAAAGCTCGCAGCTATGGCCCCAGCACCATTCCTGCTTCCCGCCATGGTGGTCACGGACTAACCTTCTAAAACTGTAAGCAAGCCCCCAGTGAATGCTTCCTTCTGCAAGAGCTGCCTTGGTCTTGGTGTCTCTTCACAGCAGTAGAGCAGTGACTAAGGCGTACCCTAAACCCCCCCTAAGAAGTCTTCCGTCGTATTCTTATAGTAATGGGCAAAACCCTGCTTTCCAAGACAATGCATACAGGCCTTTGCAAAGGCTGTTCTTAAAATGAGCTAGAGTTTATATGTTTCTAACTTTCATTTGTTAATTACTGTCTTCCTGAAGTAACCAGGCAAGCCTACTTCCATTTGATCTTAGTCAAAAGGTCAAGAGGATATCAATCTTACCTACCTACCTACCTGTTTGAGACAGGGCTTCTCTGTTTACCAGTCCTGACTGTCCTGGAACTTGCTTTGTAGACCAGGCTGGCCTTGAACTCACTGAGATCAGCCTGCTTCTGCCTCCTGAGTGCTAGGATTAAAGGTGTGCACCACCAACGCCCGGCGGCCAACTCAAGCTTTAAGAATGGCTCTATTGGGGACGGGCACCACAGCATAGTGCTTGGCTGTCATTCACAAATATCTAGGTTCAACCCCAGAACCACAAGTCTACCAAGAACCAGAACATCCTTACAAATAACTTTGTTTTCCTGAGAGTTTTAGGGTGGCAGGGAAGTGTTAGTGTAGGAAGAGATGGGGCAACGGAACTAAAGCCTAACGGATGGACTTAGTAAGATTAGCTATTTAAAAAAAAAAAAAAGATTAGCTATTTTTTTAACCACACTTTACACATCAGGCTTCTTAAATTGATCTGTAAGAAACAGCTCAGGGGCTTACAACAGTTACCGAGTCGCTGGGCTATTTATAATACTGGAGGGACCTTCCAGTTTCAAAGCTACGGCTTGCTTTAGCCGAGAGGCTTAGAAATAGGGGAAGAAAGGGGGAGGAATCAGAGAAAGGGGGAGGAGTCAGAGAAAGGGGAGGAGTCAGGGAAAGGGGGAGGAGTCAGAGAAGGGGGAGCCCAAAGGGGGAGGAGTCAGGAACGGTACCAGTTTGCCTTCCCCCCGTTGGTTATCCACATCTTCTGGCCGTTGATGACGTACTCATCACCCTTCTTCTCTGCTCTGGTCTTAATTCCAGCCACGTCGGAGCCTGCCGAGGGCTCCGTGACACAGTAGGCCTTGAACACGAGGGGACAAACATCAAAGTGACCGCCTTGCCAACATCTGGTAAGGGCACCGCTTGGTTTTGTGGTGGCGCCAGGATAGAACCCCGGGGTCCTCAAGCGTTCTACCAGTGAGCTGTACCCTAGCCCCTGCATTTCATCTCTAGTACTGCATCACGAATGATTATCTGAGATCGCGATGTTCTACGTGATGGGGACGTATGGTTACGCTGTGTAAAGATATGTCACCGTGATTGGTTTACTAAGAAGCTGGACAAAGCCGGACTCCTGAGAGAGACAGAGGAGGGGGAGGGGAGGAACCGAGAGGCGTGGGGCGCACGCCAGAGGACTCGGAGAGGAGACAGAAAGGCATGAGATGGGAGAGTGGTAAACGCTCCGAGTCAAAACAGAGGTTAACACAAATGGGTTAATTTAAGTTATACGAGTTAGCTAAAAACACGCCTAAGCAGGCTGGAGAGACGGCTCAGAGGTTAAGATTGCTGGCTGCTCTTCCAGAGGTCCTGAGTTCAATTCCCACGCGGTGGCTCACAACCATCTGTAGTGAGTTCTGATGCCCTCTTCTGGTGTGCAGGCACACATGCAGATAGAGTACTCGTGTAAATTAAAACAAGCCAACGCTAAGGCCAAACCTTCATAACTAATAATAAGTCTCTGTGTCATTATTCGGGAGCTGGTGGGACAGAGACTCACTGCAGTGCTTAGAAAACCAAGTAAATTGCTCAAATGTAAAATATTTAATATGTAAATTAAAACTAGGCATAGGATACCAATAAACTATAGGCGATATTAATATATTAGGCATATTAAAAATCCTGAAGTTTAACTTTCTACAAACTGACTTGTTGGAATATTCATTGAGCATCTACCAGGATTTTCACAGGGTAACGGGGTAACCATGCTAAGTGTGGGCATTAAGCACCAGACTTGAGAAGCCAGCTTCCCTGAGATGACACTTAAGTCGAGTCTCAAGTAGAAAGACTCTTCTGCAGGAAGAGGAAAAGGAGACTATGTGCTCTCCGCAGAAGGAAGTGTGTGAGGTGAGGATGAGCTGGGAACCGAGCCTGGGCTCCTCCACGAGGCCCTGAGCTCCACCCCAGGCACCATGTGAGCTGCGTTCCGTGTGGAAGCACGCATCGGTAGTCCCAACCCTGGGAAGGCGGAGGCAGGAGGGACAGGCGGAACCTACTCACACACATCAGGGGCTGCTCTGTCATCCTCCCCAGATACTTCTTCTTTTGCTGGTCGTTTCCAGCGAGGATCACAGGCATTTGCTACCAAGGAAAATTAACATTAGAACAGCAAACTATTCTATTAGATATGTAGCTTCAGAAACACAACTCAACAATCCAGAAAGGAGTAAAATTCAAAGAACTGGCATTGGCTCTGAGCTAAAAAGCTGGCAGGCAAGGAGACAGGCAGCTGGTGTAAGCTCAAGTTACAGTTGTTGGTGAGACAGACTACAGTAGGATGCTCACAGAGTAAACTACAGAGTAAACCTAGGATATGCGGCGGGCTGCGTGTGAGCAGATGTTAAGCAGGCAGCAGCTGACAGGACGGCTTCTAGCCACTTCAAGCCTTGCCCTTGTCCAAGAATTCCCACGGAATCTGTAGCCAAAGTGCACCGTTTCCTCAGGAGGACACCCAGAACTCCAGCATTGGAGACGACAGAACTCCCATGACCAAGCTGTGCAATCCCGTCTCCAAGCCAGGCTAGCAAATCTTCCTCACAGTTCTTACAGAGTCTAGCCTAACTTCACTAGTAGTGACTCATTAACAGCCCAGGCAAACAATTCCCATTTCACTAAGTTATAATTTTACTTATTTCTACCCACTAACTCATCTCACAAGGCCCATGATAAATTACTGTTTTCTTAGAAACATACCCCCAGAGAGTTTGCTTCAATGGCAGTTTGTACCCCGGTACACCCGTACGCCAACTCTTCGGTAATTAAACAAGCATCGAAAGTCCCCAGTCCGAGACCGCCTGTGGCATCGCAGTGTGCGCAGAGCATTAGAATGAGAAGAACAAGTCAATACACGGAAAACGTCTGTGCTCTGTGCTACGGAAAGCCTCCCCAAAGCAGGCAAATACTGTGTTGTCTAAACAGGGAAACAATGGCAGAAAGCCACCGACTGGCAACAGACCTTTTAGAGAATGACAGAATTTCCTTTCTTTCTTTCTTTCTTTCTTTCTTTCTTTCTTTCTTTCTTTCTTTCTTTCTTTCTTTCTAAATTTCAGGACTAAAAACGTGAAGGAAGCTTACCACAGTTCTCTGGAATGTGTGCATTGATCAAACCAAGTTCCCAGGCTCTTTTAATTAGGGGTAACGGGTACTATAAGGGAACAACAACAACAGTTACACCACAGGCAATGGTAGCGTGATCTCATAATAGCATAAGAATTTCTCCCGGCAAGGCGACACCCACTTCACCGGTTCTGTCATATTCTGCCGCGACCGGGATTATTTCTTCTCTGGCAAACTTTCGAGCGGTTGTTTGAAATTCTTTCTGCTGCTCAGTCAACTCTAAAGGAAATGATTTTGAGAACGTCAAAAAGAGGGAATCAAGTTGAACAAGGAACCCACATGAAGCTATTATGCGGAGTGTAGGGGTGAGCCCACAAAACTCCTCATGCCCATAAGGGCGGGGATAGGGAACTTTAACACAGGTGAGGATAAAAGGAAGTGAAAGGGAAAAGGAAGCTCTCTTCTCCGGGTGCCTGCCACGCTTTCTGTCCCCCCAGCTTGTATGTAACTAAATATAATATATTCCCTATTGCAATGGCCTCCCATCTCAGTGGAGATTTACGTTTATCCTAAGACACACTTCTGACCTGAGGAAGCAGCCTAAAGAGGCAAGGCACAGTCGGTCAGCATACAGTAATAAACTTATTCCAAAGAATTATAGAAGAACACCAACACCACAATTTAAATCTCACTCTTCTTTAGACCCCCAGCAAATTTAAGAATGTAAATTCCCACAAGTAAACTGGTAAAAGCAATGAGAAATTTCTCCAAAATAATAGTAGCAACCACACAAAACCCTCTGTGTTACTAACAGGCAACATTCAAGTAATCCATTTACACAAAATAAAACTAGTTACTGTAAAATTAACGCGATGGCTATGTTGTCCGGACCCCAGGGTAAAGGTAGATGGCTAATTGCATTTTCGTAGACCCGTGCTATCTAGTGTTTCAGTGTGGGTGCACCAATGTGAAAAATGAGGCCGGAGTGTAGCTCATGGAGTATAGCTCATTGGCAGAGCGCCTGCCTATCCTGTGTGCGTGCGGTCCCGGATTCCGTCACACACACACACACACACACACACACACACACACACACACGGGCGGTGGTGTTCAAGGTGGCATTGTATATTTTAGGCAATTATAGTAAGAACCAAAGCCCAGAAGAACGAGCCAGATGGAGTGGCGAACGCCTTTATACCCAGCACTCAGGCAGCAGAGGCAGGAGGATCTCTGTGAGTTCAAGGCCAGCCTGGTTTACACAGTGAGTTTCAGGACAGACAGGGAACATGGTGAGAGCCTGCCTAAAAGGAAAAAGAAAAAAGAATGTTTGTGACTACAGCTATCATTTCTATGGTGACAAGAGTGGTAGAATGTAAAAGGATGACCGGTCAAGTCTCCACCACGGAAAGAGACTTGAGGCATGGCTGAATACTGCGTTACTTTAGTCTGTAATTTACACAGCCAGACACCACGCAGAAGTAACGCCTGCCTTAAAAACGAGAGGCATGCTGTTTTATGGTATATTGTTACTAAAAGTGAGTGCAATCTTTTGTAAAAGAGCAGAGACTGAGGCAGAGAGAGGAGGCGATTCCCTCTCACGGTGACGGTAGCAGCAGGAGAGCCTGGAGCTGTGATCCAGGGTTTTCTGAATCACAGCTTCGCCTCCTTGATGGGGACAAATCCTGTCAAGGCCATGGACCGGTCAAAGGGAGGAAAGAAAGACATCTAGCACTGTACTCTTGGCTGGCAAACCGCTTTCATATGCACATCAATCTCCAAAGACTTCATCAGAACCAGACTGACTGGCCGGATAAGTTAGCCTCACTTTGGTCAAAGCCTCACAAGCTCCCTCCTAAACACCTTCTATCTACTCCACCCTCTGGCACTCGCCGGCCTCACAGAGTCTCGCTAGTGCTAACTAATATGTGGGCGCAGGGGTGGGGTGGGGAGTGGGGGTGGGGGGTTGTATGGAGAGCTGAGAGTAGATGGCGGAGTAAAGGCTATGTCTTCAAATGCCCACTGATGCAATCTGCTATCCTCATACCATTTGAAAATTCTCTGCTTAATTCTGATTTATATGTAGATTTCACGTATGTATGTATGTATGTATGTATGTATGCATGCATGTGTTTTTTTAAAATAAAGCTACCTAGAGGAAAGGTACAAATCTGAAAGCAAAAGACCATTAAGGGGCAAAGGACACCCCAAAATAGGATATTGTTCACAAAATAGGATATTGTTCACATTTGTTGACCTCCATGTTTCATTTTATAAAAAGGAAAGAAAAACATTGCTCCTTTTCTCTCCAATACCATATTGCTTCCTGGTCTCAGGTCTGAGAATGTCATATGATACCATCAAACTGTAGCTTGGATCAATCAGGCCAGCTTTTTTTTTTTCCTCCCCCGAGCTTGTTACAGCACCCAGCATTGAATAGAACAAGTGTTTTGAGCAGTATTATTTGTTGGGCCAGCTGTGGTTGCACACACCTTTAATCTCAGGGAGGGAGGGAGGGAGGGAGGGGCAGGCACATATTTGATATTTGTGAGTTCCAGGCCAGCCTATCTATCCACAGAGAGTTCCAGTTCAGCCAGAAAAAAAAAAGCAAGTATTTGTTACATTCAACTTCTAGGTTGAAGACAATTCATATGTATTAGTAGACATTCATGTATCTGCGTTGCCGTCTTGCGGGAAGAGAGGAGGAAGGCCACTATCCACATAGCCTGTCCACACCGTAGGATGCACAGGGGTCTACCCATCGTCAGACACCATGTTTACACACACATCCCAAACAAACATTTTCCAAGCCGAAGGACACATACCAAAATTAAACCCTGATCCCGGCTCCTGCTTGGGAGATGCTTTCGTGTGTTGCCCTCGCCAGTCAACACGAGACAGTCTTCTCAGGACCTGGAGAAAGATACGTGTATCGCACATAAGTCTGACGGGCTGAGCGCCAGTCAAAGCAAAGGACACTGGCTGGTGGCCACAGGGAGTAACCGATGACCGCATAGTCTGACTGGTGACCTGAGACTCATCCCTGGGAGTCACACGGTGGGAGGAAACCGGCTCTCACTAGTGTCCTCTAACCTCCACACCTGCTCTGCACTCTGAGACACGCTCTCGCACAAGTAAAGTATCTATACCGACCATCCAAAATGAGCACAGCGTCTATACGGTCACATTCAAGAGCTATGTTTTCATAGTCAGTAACCAAACACTTAAAGATGTAATTCGAACGTCAGTCACAAGCTAGATGGACACCTATCCACGAAGAAAATGTTACTCAGTTGCGTTTTATTTTGACTTATGTGTCTATCTATATGTAGAAATATGTGTGGGATATCCAAAAAGGCCAGAGGAGGGCATGGAGTCCCCTGGAGCTGGGAAGCAAACTTGGGCTCCTGGCAAGAGTAGCAAATACTGAAAAACAACAACAAACGAGAAAAGAAACCACAACCAGTTGGGTGTGTATGTCCCTGAAGGCAGTTTTCTGTTGCTGTTAATGTTGCTTGAGACCTGTTTGAAACCAGGTCTCAGTGTGTAACCACAGCCGACCTGGAACTCGCTCTGCAGACCAGGCTGTCTTTGAACCCCCAGAAATCCGCCTGCCTCTGCCTCCCGAGAGAGCGGGGTTAAAGGGGTGCGCTGCCACTCCAGGCCCTAATGATTTGGTTTTCGTTTGTTTTAGGACAAAATCCTTTGAGGTAGTTCAGGATAGTCCCAAGCCCACTGTGGAATCCAGGCTGGCCTTGGGATCCTAATTCTTCTACCTTCACTTCTGAGATTAGATGAAGATCACTGCTCTACAAAATTAGAGTGGAGAGCCCAGGGCTGGGCTGGTTAAATATTGATATTAGTCATTTATTTAGAGTAGCTTAACACACGGGCCTCTCATTGGTGGTGCAGGATGAGCAGGTGTGTGTGTGTGTGTGTTTGTGTGTAGAGGTAGCTTAGTAGAAACAGAATAAACAAAGAACACCAGGTTAAGAAGTTAGTGTTGCAACCAGTGTTTCACAAATGCCCATTATCTCCTAACAGTTCCAAGTACACAATTATATTTGTTATGATAAAGCTTGAGGGGGGCCTTGCATGGGGAACCTTGTAGATTCCACGGCAGGCGGAGGGACAAACATGTCAGGCAGACAGAGCTTACTGAGAAGTTTTATTAGAAGGGGGTGGGGGGGGGGGAGAAGGAAAGAGAAAAGAGGTAAAGAGACACAGAGACAGAGAAAGGACAGAAGAGGAGAGGGGGACAGGAAAAGTCCTGTCTGCCCCAGGGGAACAGCGGGAAGGAGAGATCTGTAAAGAGAGGAGCAGGAGAACCTAAGTGGGCAGAGCTCTGTCTTTTAAAGGGGTCCAAGAGGTCCTTTGCATCTGATTAAAATGGGACAGCCAGGAGTGAAGGTAGGTAGTGGTGCTTGGAAGGAAGAGGAGAAGCTGTGAGGTCTGGACCAGCCCGGATATAAACAAGCGACAAATAAGGTGTTCTGAAATTCTAGTCATAATATTGTGTTTAAATTATTTCTGGCTCTCTGCCAAAAGCAGCACTTCCATAAGTGGGAACAACCAGTAACTTTTTAGTTCTCAAATCTGCCACAAACAGCACAAGTAAATAATGAATTTATTAGACATTAAAGTCTGGGTTTACAGCGGTGTAGGAAAGCAGATAAATGTGAAGCATTTTCTGATTAGCTGTGGGGTTGCACTTTCCTGTTTGTCAGACTCAAAACTAATCAAATATCCCCCAGCAATGTCTGTTTCCAGAGCCTGTTGACTTATATGGTAATGGTGGGGGAGGGAGGGGAGGTCAATCAATAGTACAATAAAATCATTGTAAATTCTAAAACTGCATCTTTTGGGGCCAGAGGCTATTTTAATCCCAGTTTTAAGTGGCAGACACGGAAGTCTTGCACGAACTGAATACATCGACGATGTTTAAGATGTCAAAGTATCCAGTGACTAAAACAGACTTCGGAGGACGAAGTGCTGGAGTGTACAGACGGGTTTCAGGAAGGTTTTGTGTTATCTGGAAGCGTGCCCGGCACATTACAAAACCCGAGGCGTTCCAAACCTATCCCGGGAGCGGCCGCCGCTTCCCTTCCCTTCAGCCAGGATCAGTTCTGAGCCGTGCACGCCCGGGATCAATCAGGCGTCGGGTCCTAACACCTGTGCGCACCCGAAAGCTGCAGAACGACACACCTTTTGATGCCTTCCAGGGTGGGACAGCAGCCAGAGTTTTCTGGAAGTACTCCCCTGCACCGCAGCGAGAGTTTTCTGGAAGTACTCCCCCCCTGGCAGAGCAGGGTCAGGACACCCGCTTCCCCCTCCCCCGACTTCCGGAAGGGTGGATAAGGGAAAGGAGTACCCGCAGGCCCCCAGCCCGCCCGCCCTCCCTCCCTCTGGCCGCGCAGGACCGACCCTCCCGCTCCCGCTCGCCCCCGGCTCACCCCGCAGCCTCTGCGGAACGCCGCTGCCATGATGACTCTTCTTCGCTCGCCCGGCTCCCACCACCGCCAAGTAGTGAGCTCGGCTGGCCCAGGGCCCCCCCGTCGGGGGGCGGGGCGTGGAGCCCGGGGCGGGGCCTTGGGGGCGTGGCACAAGGGCCACTCATCAGAACCACTGGATCTTGGTTTCTGAAGGGGCGTGGCCTGCCCTGGCAGGAGGCCTCGGGGGCGTGGTCATGGCACCAGGTTCAGGGGTTTAGGGAGATTCTGGGGTCAGGGCCAGCGGCAGAAGAGGGAGGGGCCCAGGTTCTCGCGCGCCTGCGCTCTGCACGCGACCTTGTCCGGGGAAAGGGCTGTCTGGATCACCCGAGCTCCCCGAGGTCGCGTCCTCCGGGGAGGCCCCCCTCCGATGGCTGGCCCCCAATCCAGGCCAGAGGGCGCAGGCGAGCATTTTACTGCGGTCAGCCGTGACCTTTGTACTCAGAGAGTCAGATCCGACCAAACCCTTGTGCTTGGTGGCTTCAATAAACGCCGGGCTGGAGCGAGAGGATGCCCGCGCCTACGAAATTTTAAATAGGAATTTAATCGCTTGCGCAGCCGACGTTAAGCCCAGCGCCAGGAGACCGAGAAAGGAAGATGACCGTGCCCGGAGCCAAGCAGCAAGACCTCACTCCTAAACAAACCAAAACAAAACAGCTTCAGCGACTTCTACTTTTCTGAACATGTTCAAGGTTACTGATTGTCCATACACGGGGGGTGGAAAGCATCCTTAGAGACGTAAGCTGAGCCCATCTATCTAAAAGCTCCCCTGCCCCTGATCATTGGGAGTAAACATTCTGTTTACCAGTTCAGCTCAAAGTCTTCCGGTTAGACCTAGGGCTTGAGATGGTGGCGGGGGCGTTATGAGGGTGAGGGATTATAAAACTTCCTAAGTGTTGTGCCAAAGATTAAGGAAAATGTGCTGTCAGAGTCCTCTTGCTTTCTGCTTCAAATAAAGTGGAGACGGGAACTTATTTTGGAGCCACTAATGAACGATGAGAAATTCTGTTTCTCTCTGCCTTGCTGTTACCATTATTGTAAGCATTTCGACGGATCCAGTGAGATGGACAGGGATGGATTTTGGCACTCGGGAGCCAAAGAATACTGAGTGTTACACAGCTCATATGGAAAGGTATCCTGGCACTCATGAGACAGGTCACAGTAAGCATAGCTGCTTCAGGGAGAGGCTTCCCCAAGTGTATCAGCTCTGCTCGGGCAGGAGAGGGTTTCCCAGGCAAAGTTGTTACATTCTTAGCCAGGGGAAAGTTTCCCTAGGCGAAAAGTGTTACTGCCCTGCTCCACTCCTCTCTGGGTGGTCTCGGCTCTGGCGAACTCTGCTCCCACTAAAGAAGGTCTCACCTAAACCTCACTCAAGAGATTTATTGGGAGAGAAGAATCCAGGAGAGTGGCTGCCCTCTGCCAAGGTGGCAGAGGGCAGATGTGCAGCTGGAACAGCCACAAGCTGAACAGACACAGGGTTTTTATAGGAATTCTTAAGGGATCGAATTTTCCAGGGTGGGGATTGGTCAGATTTCAATCCTGAGTTTAGGATGGCTACAACTCCTGCTCAGGGGCTGGTTAGTTTTCTGCATGGATTAGGGTCAGATTTGGCTCTGGTTTCAGGGCCAAAGTGTGTTTCTTTGGCTCTGTTCAGGGTGTGTTTCTTTGGCTGGCCCCTTTCCCCTACATTTATCACACACACCAAAGCCTGGACATGGTGGTGTGCATTCCATTGTGAGATAAATGGTCAGAACAGTTAAGATAAATGATAATAATAATAATAATAATACAGTCTTTTGACTGAGTGGTCTACAAGTCTGATTGATCAACTGTTTAATCCAGATCAGCGCCTTCTAGGTCCTCTGATTAGCTGTTTAGATCTCTGAGTGTGGTGAGATTGGAGTGTTCCAGGCTGTCTGATTAACTCTTTCGAGGTCTATGGAGAGACTGGAGTGTTCCAGGTCATCTATTTAACTGTCTAGACATGTGAGTGTGGAAAGACAGAGTGTGCCAGGTCATCTCATTGAAAGTTTACACCTCTAAGTGTGGAGAGATTGCAGTGTTGCAAGTTATATGATCAACTCTTTAGACCTCTGAGTGTGGAGAGATTGTAGTGTCCCAGATCCACAGTCAACACTGTCTTTGCATTTGTAGCCCCCTTAGTAGCAAGCGATTCATTGCCCTCCTGGATGTGTGATCTAACAGTTTTGTGAATACAGACATAGACCTACCTCCCACCAGACAGGTGGCTAAGAATTTTGTGAGACAGCATCTCAACCCTATAGTGGAGACCTCCCTTTTTTCTGTAGTGTTTCCACAGATGTATTCCAAAAGTATGCTGACGTATGTATGACTTGCTTTGTTCTGGTGCCATTAAACGTCTTAAAATTGTGCCTTTACTGGCCCATGGACTTTGTGGCGACCTGAATCTGCTCCCAGACGTGTTTTAGAAAGCATGCCCATGTCTCTGATGCAGTGTGCTCACTTCAGTCTGCACATACGCCAACCCAGCAATGCCATGGGTTGGTGTAGCATGAGTTCTAATAGGTCTGACTAATAAAAACCTAGAACCAGCTATGGGGGAAATGTTGAATGATCAGAGAGACGAAGGAGCAAGCCACAGCCACCTCTACCCCCCTAACTTCCTGGCCAAAAGGGGGACTGAGCTCCTGTCTCCTCCTGACTTATCACTTCCTCCTCCACCCAGCCGTAGACTCCCGTCTGTCTGTACAAACCTCTGGATGTCTGTGTTCAGCTAGTGGCGAGCTCTGCCCTCTGGGTTAGTCCAGGAGTTAGGCCCACAGGTAAGGAAACAGGGACAAACAAAGCAATCAGACTACTGTCTTTTTGAAACAAAGCCACCAGACTTTTGTCTTTTTGAGCCCAGGCTAAGCGTTGGCGCTTTGGGGTAAGAACAGTTCCTAAGGGCTTGATAACTTGTCTCAGAACTCATTTGTACATATTTAGCTCTACATATTTAGATAACACGTTGTCTCGTGAGGCCCCTCCTCACACTTGTCTGAACATGTATTCTCTATCATTTAACATCCAGTTACAGTATGTGTATTTCTCCAGCCTTGTACATGTAATCTGTTTACAACCCAGGATTCTAGGAATGTTTTCCTATCTTAGGTTGGTTTTAACTTCTTTCTTTAAAACGTAGGGAGAGATCTTAGGCACCTGTAGCACTGAGCACACCCAAGTGGGCGTGGTCACAGGTACTTAGTAGTGATGGAAGATATGAACTTGGGGAGAGGAGGCGCTGGTTCTCTTGGGGCTGCGATTGTGGTCAGAAGTCAGAGAGCGCTGACCCAGGTTCTCATGTAAGTGACTTCTCTCAAATATCGTGCGGCCCCCCCCCTTTTCTGGTATCCTTGGCGTGGCTCATTTTCCATCTACAATATATATTCAATCTCCTCTCAACAATACTATTTTTTTAATATTACATGTATATCCGTGTGTTTCTGTGCATATCGAGGCCAAAAGAGCATATCAGATTTCCTGGAACTGGAGTTAGAGATGAGTGCAAGCCACTGGCCGTGTGTGCTGGGATCCGAGCCCAGGTCCTCTGTAAGAGCAGGGATCGCTCTCAAGTGCCGAGCCGGCTCTTCAGCCCCTTTCTGTTTTCCTTTACGAGGCCAAGCCACTTGTCCTGAAACATGCCCATGTTGTGTATTCATTCTGTATTCTCTTTAAGTTGCAAGCTGCTTGAGGCTTGAGGACTGCCTGTGGCATTCGAATTGCTTGACATTGGGAAGCTGTGGTACCTGTACCACGAGGAAATCTAATTACTGGGTGAAAGCCTGGAGGTGTGTAGGGGTGTGTAGGGGTGTGTGTGTGTGTGTGTGTGTGTGTGTGTGTGTGTGTGTGTGTGTGTGTGTGTGTGTGTAGGAGGGAGCAGCCTTATATACAAACTTACAGCACAGTGGAGAAGCCCCAGGTGTAAGAATCCGTGTTTTCATAATTAGAGGTCGATGCCAGTGGGGCAAAGCCGGGGCTGTAAGCCAGGACTAGAAAACAGGATGCACCTGTGGTTGTTGGCTGACGAGCAAGTCACAGAGACCTCGTGGGGGCTGGGGCGCAACAGGAAGCATTTAATGTCACTTTTGTCTCCTGGTGGTAAGTTTGGCTATTTGACCTAAGTGGTGACATGTCAGCTCATTCTGTGGCAAAGATTTAGTTTCCCCTCGGCTAGTCAGAAGTGACTAATAGGTTTCCTGCCCCGAGAAAATGGGTGTCTACACCAAATGCAGTAAGCCAGATCAAGCCGAATTTGAAAAAAATGTCACAACAGGTATATTGAACAAAGCAATCCCAAAGGGCGGTTAACCGGTCTCAGAGAATGAGACCAGGAAGGTCACATAAGGCAGGAAGGCTTTATAGACTGTAGGCAAGGGGTGATGATGTGTCCACTACAAGCTGGGTTTCCCCCTAGTATGGTCAAAAGCCTAGCGCTGAGGTGGGTCCTTGAGTGGCATCAGGGGAGGAAGCTGCCATAGCCACCAAGAATGTGGAACTGGGCTTTTGTGCCTTTCCTCTGTTCAGAGACTCTGAGCGTGGCTTGGAGACAGAGAAGGATGAGAGCAGGCTTTCCCCGACCATGCACCAGGGCTCTGGAGACTCCAACTGGACAGTAACCACAGAGCTATGCCCCCAGCAAGGATGATATTTATACCCAGCCAGATGTGTCTACAGAAACTCACAAGGAGAAGATACCCACAGCGGTAGGGCAGATTGGAATGTGAGCATCCAGATGGGCCCGGTGACTCAAGCCTATATAACTCTAGCTTGGGTTGGAGGATCAAGTAGGTCAAAGGCGCCTGGTTGTTAAGGCCTCTAATTCCCAGCTTATTCGTGGGGATGAGGTTGGAGGGTGCAAAGTTCAAAGCCTGGACTGCAAAGCAAGCTTAAGGTGAGTCTGGGCCACTCTCGACAAGACCTGTGTGTCAAAGGTAAAGATTTCAAAGCTAAGCTGGGGACACAGCTCACTGGTAGAGTCCTTGCCTAGCACGAATGCAGTTCCCACTAATGCTTAGGAAAGAGCAGAGCCAGGCTGTGCCTCCATCCAGTCTGTGTCGTCTCTGCTGCCACTGGCCTTGCCAGAGAAAAACCCAGGCAGGCGTTCAGTCACGCTGCTGTCTGTAGAGCAGAGGCCATTACTTAGAAACCCTTGACTCTGCCTTGAGCTCTAGACTTAGATGTTTGGCTCAAATCCCTGGAACTAATATACTCAGTGACATTTTAAAAAATGTTTTTTTCTTTTATCTAGCATGTACAAGGTTCTTAGTTTGACCCCTAGGAAAACAAAGCAAAACAAAACAACACCCCTCCCCCCTTAGGTGTGAGGAATATACTTTTCTTTTTAGCTGGGCTCTTGAGGTGTAATCACCTTGAAACCAAACATTGGCTTTTTCTCCTTTTTTGTTTTTGTTTTGTTGAGATGGGGTGCCATGAAGCCAGGCGTGGCTGTGAACCACTGATTCTGCAGCCTCTGCTTCTGGGCTGCTGGGATTGTAGGCACGTACTACCCACCATGCCTGGTTTGACTCTCTCTTTAAAAACATGTACAGGTACAGAATCATCAGTTTCTCCAAGTGAGACTGAAGTATGGATTCAGAGTTTAAAGAATCATCAGTTTCTCCAAGTGAGACTGAAGTATGGATTCAGAGTTTAGTTTGGACCGCGCTGGGTTAAGGAGCTGAGATGCTGAGAAAGCAGACTCCATGCGCAGTGAATCTCTGAAGCCAGAAACAAACACAGGGAGGCTGGAGCGGGGTTTCATGGGTTCTGGAAACAGAAGGAGGGATAAAGAGAGGCAGCGCAGACACACTTTGCTTAGCAAATGCTACCTTCACATGGAATGGACCTTCAGGCAGTAAAGGCCAGGACATGCCTAGAACTGAAGAGAAAGGACTAAACTTTAGAAAGAGCGAAATAACTGACTACCCAGGGGCAGTAGACACCTATAACCCCATCACTCTGGAGTTTACAGTGTCAGACGGTCAAGGTCATCCTCAGCATGTAGCAAATTTGAGGCTACCTTGGGCTACGTGAGACCCTGTTTCCATCCCCCTTCCCTCCAAAGAGAATGGACTTGCAAATGAAATTCAGCAAGTTAAATTCCCATGGCTCACCAGTGTTTCCTACAGTAGTGCAGAAATGTCCCAAGTCCATGAATGTACCCATGTTTACTTACCAGATGAAAGGTAGTTTAATATTCCTCCATGGGACATAGATCATGTACGTGTGACTCATGTGAGCTTCTACCGTAAGCTTAGCAACTAGGAAGACAAAGTACATTTCCCTTCCAAAACCGAAAGCTGGTATCAAATCTGAAACAACCAAAGCAGGGCTATTGAGTCTGAAGCAAGGTGTGTTACCTGCCACTAATTCTTTTCGGGTTTGAGGAATCCCAGATTATGTTATGTAATAAGAACAGGTGATAAAGACTGTAGGAACAGGAAATAAACGCGGGCGTGGCCTGCAGTGCCGTCTGAGGCAGGAGGATATCAAGTTCCAGGACAGGCTGGGGGAGACTTGCGGCTGGTGAATTGCTTGCAGCAGGAGGACATGAGATCGGCTCCCCGAGCTGGCAGAATCCTTGGAGCTCAAGGACACCCCCGTTGTAAGGAGAATCTTTTATAATTCCTTAAGCACTTCAGCAGTAACTGAGTTCCTCATTACTGGCGGCAGGCAGCATCCTGCTGTGGGGAAACGGAAACACCTCAACATTTCACTACAATATTTAGAGAAAGAACCCTTTTGCAGGAAAGATTGCAACCCAAGCAGGAAATGTAGTTTCTACCGGCAGTTGGCCTTGCCAGTAGAAAAGCTTTCATTTGTAGGGGTGAGGCTAAGACTCTCAAGCCCACTCCCAGTGATGTACCCTCCTCCACTGAGGCTCTAAATCCTTAACTGCCGAGCCATCTCCCCAGTCCCCTACAAGCTCCAAATCTTAAAGTTTCCATAACTTTCCCAAACAGTGCCACAGGCTGGGGGCCAAGAGCTCAAATACATGAGCCCATGGGGGACATTTCTTACTTGAAGCACCATGCATGTTCCAGACCAAGAAACTAACGTCCAAAGCAGCGGCACCTTTTGCGGGCTGCTGCGTTTCAGGTCTCGGCAGTGTGGCTCCAGGGGTCTCCTCAACATCGCTCCATCCAGGGCACCCGTCACTGCATGTGACAAAAAAGAAATTTTGTTTTTATTAATCTATTTTTTACATTCCAATTCTAGCTCCTCCTCCCTCCTCTCCTCTGACTCCTCCCTCCCCCTCCCATCTGCTCCTCGAAGAGGGTGAAGTCTCTCCCCTAGGAAGTCTACTAAGTCTGTCCTTGAGGCAGGACCAGGGCACCTCTCCACCCCCACAGCCGTGTGTCTAGACTGGGCGTGGTTTCCCTCCATGTAGAATGGGCTCCATTAAGTCAGTCTGTGCATTGGCGTTAGGTCTTGGACCCACCGCCAGTGGCCTCATATATTGTCCCAGTAAGAAACATTTTTTTTTTTTTTTTTGGTTTTTCGAGACAGGGTTTCTCTGCATTGTTTTGGAGGCTGTCCTGGAACTCGCTCTGTAGACCAGCCTGGCCTCGAACTCACAGAGATCCACCTGCCTCTGACTCCTGAGCACTGGGATCAAAGGAGTGCGCCACCACCAACGCCCGGCTATTTCTAGTTTTGATAACGTCAACTGGCGCCATCAAATGGAAAACGCCTTGAAATGAGCACATTCTCTTTTTGTCGAGACAGAGATCAGAACACGCCCAGCACATGCAGAGCCTGTCCTGTCGCCAACACGGTTGAACGGCCCCTCAGCTGCCTGGTGACTCCCTGGAGTGCCGCCTCTTGAATTTTCAAATGAGCCCTTCCTTTGCTGTCTCATGGTGTATTTCAATTTCTGATTCCTAAACAGCGGCTGCACAAGTGGCTTCTGTTTTATGTTTGTGGGAGAAAAAGGGACCCGGACGGACTGCCACGGGATTCAGCCATGCTGGTACCCTAATCTTGGTGTTTCTGGCTAGCCTTCAGAACTGTGAAAAATTAACGTTTGCTGTGTAAGCCACCTCATCTGTGGTAATTTGTTCTACCAGTCCAAAGTGTCTGAGGCACTCATCTATAAAAGGGGATCATCAGTCTAAGGAAAGAGGAAGACTATTGAGACGATGAGGAGCCTGCCTGATGAGCCTCCTCGTTTCATTCATCAGGAGACCCAAGACTGCTCACCAGCCCCTCCTTTTACAATTGGCTGTCCTTCTGGTCTTCATCCTAGTAGTCTCCCCCTGTTCTCCATACTGCCCTTGATGATGTTCCCAGGTCTCCATCCTTCCCCCCTCCATCCCCGGGTTGCCTGTTAAATCTTTGTGGAGGGGCTGGGGACACAGCTCTGGTCCAATGATTGCCTCGCATACCTGGAGCCCTGGCCCGGTGCACACCAGACATGGTGGTTCATGCCTGTGGTCCCATAGTCAGGAGGAGGCAGGAAGAGAACCAGGAATTCCAGAAAGAATCCAAGGCCGTTCTGCACTACATGAGACCCTGTCTCCAAACAAGCCAGGCTAAGCAAACAGGAAGCACAAATAAGTCCTGGTGGGATACATTGCACATCATGTCCTACACTGGGCCTTCTTGGATGGGGGACTTGTGTTCAGGTTGCTTGGGGGGTGGGGGATGAGGAGATAGGGGAGGGGAGGGAGGACTGTGTTTGGGAGCCACACCTCTAAGAGGCAGGGGACATAGCAATGGACAGAGAAGCTGATCCTTGACATGGGTGCACCTCCCCCAGCCAGCCCTGGGAAAGAAGTTCTACAACCCAGTGGCCCCCAAGTCTTGTCCCAACTTAAGGCAGGACAGTGGGATTTATATCCCTTCCTCAGCCAGGAATTGCCTACAGACCCAGCATCAGGTGAGGCGTGAGGCCATTCCCAACAGCCGAGGTGATTTCCCTTGAGGGGTAGCATAGTGGAGACCATTATGACCCAGTATTCTCACACCCCCCCTTCCCCAGACAGGGAGTCACCATGTAGTCCTGGCTGTCCTGGAACTCACAACAATCCACCTGCCTCTGCCTCTGCCTCCCAAGTGTTGAAATTAAAGGCATGGGCCAACATGTGTGAGTGTGTGGGGGGTTGGAGGGACATGGCTTAAAGGGAGAAATCTGGGCAAAGCAACCCAGTCTCAACCACAGATCCTGAGCCTCGCTTCTTATGGATGCCCTATTTGCTGTCAGGAATGAAAACTCATGATTGTCAGTGCCAGGCTTTTCCCTTAAAGCCATCAATTAGTACCAAATCATGACACAGAGCCTCATCATTAGTTTGGAATGCTCAGCCTTAGCTTAGCTCTTTTCTGTCTAGCTCTTTTAACTTTAACCTGTTTTTCTTTTTTCTACCTATTACCCCGGGGCTTTTTATTTTCCTTTCTGTATATCTTACTTTTGTGCTTCTCATGTCTGTCTGTCTGTCTGTCAGCAGCTGCCTAGTTTCTGGCCCCGGGCGTCTCTCTCATCTCCCTCATCCTTTTTCTCTGAATGCTCCCTTTCTTTTTGAGCCTAGATTTCTCCTCCTATTTATTCTCTCTACAGCCAGCCCCCCCCGTCCTCTCTCCTGACTAGCTATTTGCCATTCAACTCTTTATTAGACCGATCAGGCATCTTACTCAGGCAAGGGGAAACAATTGCAACAGATCTTTGTATAATTAAACCCACATCCTTACATCATTAAGGAAATGCAGCATAAACAAAAGTAGCACATTTTTATACAGTTGAACTAATATTCCACAGCATAAACAAAAGTAGCACATCCCTACACAGTTCAAGTAATATTTCTCGGTATAAACAAATGTAACACACTTTTACACAGTTAAATATCCCACAGCATAAACAAAAGTAGCACACCTTTCCACAGTTAAAGTAATATCCCACAGCAGAAATAAATGTAACACATCTTTGCCTACCTAAAATAATATCCCACAACAATTTTCTCTAATTCTGTGTGTGTACATATGTTCATGTGCACACTTGTCTACATGTGAGTAATGGTACTCACGCATGTGTGTGCAGATTCAGGCGGGCCTAGAGGCCAATGTCAAATGTCTTCCTTTTTTTTAGTTTTTGAGACAGCTGAACCTGGGGCTTAATGCTTTGGCTAGACTGGCTTCCCGCAAGCCTTGGGGATCCCTGTGGCTCTGTCTCCCAGGACTGAGATTCCAGGTGTGCACTGCCATGCCCAGCCTTTTAACTTGGGGGGTACTGAGGACCGGAACTCTGGTGCTCGTGGGTGTCGGGGCAAGCACTTACTGACGGAGCCGTGTGTGCATTTGCTTGCGTATATATTCCATGTCCCCGAAGAAGCTACAAGAGGGCATCAGATCCCACGGACCTGGAGTTACGGATGGTTGTGAGCCACCATGTGGTTGCCGGGGCTGAACCCAACAAGAGCTAGAAGCACTGTTAACCACCGGTGGCTCTCCAGCCTCCATCTCTAGCCTTATTTAATGTTTTATGGATAAGAGAAAGGGGCCCTGGCATCTTGATTCCATGTGATATTCCAATCTCCTCGTATTTCTCTCCCATGTCCCGTCTTTTGTACTTTGGTACATAGTCTGGCCTTCCTGTGCATAACAGCCAACCTCTTCTATTTCCATCTGATTCCAATCATTTAAGAGGCAGTTCAAGTACCACCTTTGGAGACATTCTTGTGATTTTAAGTGATTTTCCCTTCCGCACAAACCTCCTATAACAAAGTTCTAACAAAGGGCCAGAGCACTATGTGGCCCCATCGCTGCCCAGACTTCCACACCAGGAAGTGTACTATAACACAGTAAAACACAGACACAAGGGGACTCCAGCATTTTACTTACAGCTCTCCAAGCGAACCTGGGTGATCCCATTCACAACCCTTATCCAGTTATTCGAGGTGAGTTAAACCTTGTTCCCTATGTAATTAACTTGTTTATTTATGACAGTGGGGATTGGACCCTAGGCCTTGCGTTTGCTGGACGATTGTCCTATCCATTGCCGACCTTTCCTTAGTTTTGGTTTTTTGTTGTTTGTGTTTTGAGATGATCTTAATGGTGTAGCCTCGGCCGTCCTGGAACTCACTCTGTCGACCAGGCTGGCCTCCAACTCACAGCGATCCACCTGCCTCTGCCTCCCAACTGCTGGTATTAAAGGTGTGCACCACCATGCCCAGCCCTCTTGTGAACTTCATTTCGGATGGGGCCTTTTTACCCTGGGCTGGCTTTGAACTTGAGATCCTGCCTCAGCCTCTTCGCATGTGGGAGCCTGGGATTGCAGGCCTGGCCTAGGCAGTGTCTTCCCGTCCCTTAGGAGGAGGAGGGAAGCTTTGGTGCAGTTCTTGTTCGCCCCAACTTCCTCATCTTCCCTCTCTGCCTTCCTCTCTTCCACTGACTGTTTCCTTTCCCTCTCTCTTTCTTTTGAGCCATAGTCTCTCTCTCCATAACCCAAGGCCTAGAACTCATGGCTGGCCTCCTACTTCAGTTTCCCAAGGGTTTCGTTCCCTTCCTCCAAAAGCAGTCTTATTGAATCTATCCGCGTCTATCAAAGATTTGCTATAAGAAATGTGCTCGCCCTGTTCTGGAAGCCAAAAAGGCCCGAGAGTCATGTCTTGCCAGCTTGAGACCAGGGAGAGTCCACGTGGGGCACCTGTAAGTCCAGATCAGTTAGACTGGAAGAATTCTCTTCGCAGTCATGGTTGGATGAGTTGCCTTCACCCGCTGTACCAACTAAATGTTCATCTCACCCAGAAATACCCTCAACAGCCAGGTGTGGTGGTGCGTGCCTGTAGTCCCGGCATTGAAGAGGCTAAGGCAGGTGATAATGTGTCCAGGCTAGCTGCAGTTTGAGATGCCCTTGGTCACAGAGGAGGGCTCGTTTCAGAACCCGTCATACTCAGAATAGTAAGTGGTCGCATGTCTAGGAACTCCATGGCCCTGTCAGCTGGACACATGGAGCGTATGGTCACCATGGGTGGTGTTTATGTGTGATCCAGAAAGCGCATACAGCCTGACGGGGCTATCACATAACGATGTCTTCTTACACAGTGAAGAGAAATGTGGGACTCAGAAGTGTGAAGCTATCTATGCCCAACAGAGAGACACTGACTCTGATTAACCTTTGGTTAGTTTTGTTTGGCTGCTGAGATGTGTCCATGGGTCTGCTGGACCCGTTTAATTTAATATGATAAAAGACATGTAGCAAAATATGGATGTTTTAAATGTTTTGGAAAGATGGACTTACTTTTCCTTTGTGTGTTCCAGTGTTTTTCCTGCATATATTTGCATACCACGCGCATGCCTGTAACTGTGGAGGCCAGAAGAGGGCGTCGGATACCTTGGAACTGGAGTTAAAGACAGTCGTGGGCTGCCATGGGGGTCCTGGGAACCGAACCCAGGTCCTTTGCAGGAGAGGCCAATGCTCTTAACTGTCTCCCATCCTATAACTAACTTACAGACAGACATTATTGGCTCCAGAACCCAAGGGACTAAATGAATATTACCTACGAGTAACAGAAACCTAGTTTCTTGAAGTGTGAATAACTACTATTCTATGCACCATGTCTAAAAACTAAAAGATTTCCTGTGTTTGGAGTAAGTAGGAGTGACTGCCATTAAGAAGAGGCCTCAACCCTACACAAACAACTACAGGTAACCGGTTAAATCTGGGACCATGAGAGGCATCCCTCCCCAGGGAAGAGCACGCCAACTTGTTGTCCAGTGTCAAAAGGTCAGCCCTGACAACATGCATGCAGGTAACATTATGTGGACAAAAAGGTTATATTTAGGGATTTATGTGTGTATACCAATACTTATATGCATTCTATAACAACTGATTGAAAAAAAAGAGGCCACGAATTTGAAGGAGAGGGAGCAGGGGTGTACCAGAGGGCTTAGAGGAAGAAAAGGAAAGGAAGAAATGTGATTAAACCACAATCTCAAAAATAAACAACTTGAAACAAAAAGTGCAGTTAATAGAACGGCCACCAGAGGGTGGCAGAGGAATGGGTCTTCTCTGATGGATTATCTATAAATCCTCTTTCAATGCTCCTCTGGGTTTCTTTACTTCGGCGTGGTACACAAAACACAAGTTAAAAAGATATCCACAACCGAGGCTCGTAAAAATCTGACGACTCACTGTTTACTGACGAGGTTTACTGACGAGACGACTCATAAGCTTGCAGAACTCAGTCTCCCTGAAGATGTAAGATAAACGGGAGCAAAAGGCTGACAGTGCCATATACTCAGAGTTTTAGGACCTGGAGACCGGAAACTGTGTGGGGAAGAAATGGAAGTGACCACTTCTCCGGCACTGCTGTGGGGTTTGTGTGTGAATTCAAACAATACTGATCCCTTCATAAGCTCAGCTTCTCAAGCATTTGTGTGTGCATTTTTTAGGGGGTTTTTCGAGATAGGGTTTCTCTGTGGCTTTGGAGCCTGTCCTGGAACTCGCTCTTTGTAGACCAGGCTGGTCTCGAACTCCCAGAGACCCGCCTGCCTCTGCCTCCTGAGGCCTGGGATTAAAGGCGTGCGCCACCACCGCCCGGCATGTGTGCATGTTTTCATTTTATTTTTTGTCTTCAATGGATCAGCGTCGAGCGCTGTCAAACATCACAGGTTGGTAGGGTGCCCTCTGCCTCATGCAGCCACAGGTAACAAGCAGCCGTGACACAAGACGCAGGGCAGAGTGTGTTGGGTAAATGACAGTGGGCTCTGTCCCAGGCCCCAAAAGGTAGCAAGGAAAGGACACACGCGGCTCGTCTAAAGGAAGGCACTGGGTCATGGTAGTGGGGCTGCGAATGTCTTGGACTAGTTTTGCTGGCTTGGTGGAAGCCAACAACACAAAAAGCTGAAGAAGACAAATTGTGTGTGTGTGTCTGTGAGTGTGTGTGTGTGTATGTGTGTGTGTATGTGTGTCTGTGTGTGTGAGTGTGTGTGTATGTGTGTGTGTATGTGTGTGTGTATGTGTGTGTCTGTGTGTGTGAGTGTGTGTGTGTATGTGTGTGTCTGTGTGTGTGAGTGTGTGAGTGTGTGTATGTGTGTGTATGTGTGTATGTGTGTGAGTGTGTGAGTGTGTGTATGTGTGTGTGAGTGTGTGTGAGTGTGTGAGTGTGTGTATGTGTGTGTATGTGTGTGTGAGTGTGTGAGTGTGTGTGTGTGTGAGTGTGTGTGTGTGTAGGTCAGAGGACAACCTCAAGCATGGTCCTGGAACTTGCTGAGTCATCTGGAATCTCATCCCTATACCTCTACTCCTGCTAGTTTGTTTGTTTTTAACATAGAGTCTGGGAATTGAACCCAAATTCTTATGCAAGAGCGGCCTGATTGGGGGGGGGTGCTGGGTACCAAACTCTGGTCTGCAAAAAGCCATCGTCACCGCAGCCCCTATATCCTCATTTTGACGGCTTACTTTTACATGGTTTCTATGTTCCCAACGACTTATTTTTGATCGCTACGTTATAGTCACATCACACTCAAAGCAGTCACCCGGCAGAAGCTTCCAGAGTCCTGGGATTAAAAGTGTGACCTTTAAGTCCCCCTGGCCCTATTTATTTATTTTTGACGATACCGTGTTTGTGGGGTAGTCTTTCATGCTTTTGGTAATCTTTTGAGACAAATTCTCCCCCCAGGCAGCCCATCTGGCCCGAAACTCCCCGTAGACCAGGCTGGCCTCGAACTCAGAGAGATCTGCCTGCTTCTGCCTCATGGGTGCTGGGATTCAAGTTGCGTGCGCCACACCAGCCCTCCCTGTTTTGTGTGGAGGGCTGGGGTGGGCTTTCTCAGCTGCTCAGTGGGTACAGGAGGAAGGCGGATTCTGTCACTTCCTGGCATTTTAATGTGTGGCTTTGTTTGTTTGTACTGAGAGGCCAGGTCTCATTCTGTGACCCACACTCACCCAGTCTCAGCGTATGTTTTCCCTGTTAGATTCTGTCCTTTTCCACACTACCCACGAATCCCCCGACAGTAATCTCTCCCTCTCGGTCCCCAGGCCCGGCTCTCCCGGGAAAGAGAATTGTGGAGAGAGCCTGGCTTGGGCTTCCCTCTTCCCTCTGACTGTAACTAATTCTACTCCCCCGCCCCCACTCTTATCCTAATTCCTTTTCCTGTTTCCTGCTTCCAAGCCCTGTTTGTTGCTGGAGGTAACCAACGCTGGGTATTTGTGGTGTTTTTCCCAATCTCCTCTGGGCTGGAGGGCACCAGGTGTTTTGTTTTCTGGAAGGACAAGAAAGCGGCTGTGTTGGATTTCCCTCCCCAGAGCCAGAGCCTCATGTCGCCGAGGCTGGCCTTGACGGCTACACTCACTAAGTGGCCACTCCCAGCCTTCCCCCACACCTGCTACAGCTGTGGTCACAGATGGGCATCACCGAGCCCAGCATTCCCCGAAAAGGATGGCTACCTGCTTCTAAAGGGTGTGACAGAGAGCTGTTCTCTGGAGAGTCCCTGCCCACTGTCATCCCTGCTCATGCACGTCTCCCTTATTTTGTGTCTGAGCCTAAATGCAATGAGCCCAACCAAGAGACTCCCTGGCAGGCATGCCCAGAGGCCAACTCAGTCGGGTCAGGTCCTCACGCGCCTCCCTTCCTGAGGCTCAATTCTCGGTAGTTGGGAGTGAAAATTAACCCGCTCAACACGTCTGTGCAGGCCAGGGGTCAACGTGGAACGTCTCCAGTCACTGCCGACCTGATTTTCCCTCCCACTGAACCTGGAGCTCACTGATGTAGCTGGACCTGGCTGGCCATCAAGCCCATGGCTCCTCCTGCCTCTGCTTCCCCCGTGCTGAGGTCATAGGTGGCAGCTGCGCGTGCCCGGGGCTTTTCACATGGGCGCTGGCACCCAAACTCGGGTACTCCTGCTTGAGGAGCAGGCACCTCACCCTCTAGTTCAGACGGGTCTGCAATTCTCCATGTAGCGCAGGCTGTTCTCAAAGGCGTGGCTGTCCTCCAGCCCCCCCCCCCCGTAAGAAGTGAAAAACACCAAAGGTCCAGTTCCAAGACACAGTGACTAGAGTCAGCGTCATTTCTGGCTCGGGGATGAGCAGATAGATCATCCTGAGACCCTGGCTCCTGCCTGGCGGCCCAGCCACACCCACCCAAACTAGAGTGGAAAAACTGTTAACAGGCAATGTGGCCCGACCACCTGCGGACACAGCAAAGCGATTTGTCTGATAAGCACAGAAATAAACAGGCACAGATCGCCCAGTCTTTACCTGGGGAGCCGGTAAACTAGAAAAGCGTCGATGACCGAGAGAGAGAGAGAGAGAGAGAGAGAGAGAGAGAGAGAGAGAGAGAGAGAGAGAGAGAGAGAGAGAGAGAGAGGTGAGCGCCAACTGACCTGCTGGGCCACACGCTTCTGTTTGCTGTGCCAGGAAGAGAAGAAGGGACCTGCATCTGGGGGCCACACGCCTCTGTTCGCTGTGCCAGGAAGAGAAGAAGGGACCTGCATCTGGGGTTACAAACGCTGCTCTCTGCTCACTCAGTGCCTCTGCCATCCCTGGCCGACACCCGACTTTGCAAAACTTGCGAAAGAAACAGCCTCACTTTAGCTACTCTGACTCCAGGGCTCTTATTATGGAATGGGGGTCTTCACCCTCATACTTTTTTTGGGGGGGTTGTTTTTGTTTCTTGAGACAGTGTTTCTCGGTGTAATCCTGGCTATTCCGGAACTCACTCTATAGACCAGGCCGGCCTCAAACTCATTGACCTCTGCCTCCCAAGTACAGGGATTAAAGGCGCCTGCCACCACCACACAGCCCAGACCTCCCCCACCCCCATGGTCCTGGCTGCTGGGATTATGGGCACGAGCCAGGACTCCATGCTATGCACTAGTTTTGTTTTCTGTCAGTCTCTTCAGGTCCCGTGACTTGTTAACTGTTTGAGGCCCTTTCTGTACGGCACACACCGTGAACACTCCCTTTTCCAACCTTGAGGCTGGCTGGGTAAAATAAAGCGGGCCACTCCCTTGCCTCCATTGCTGCCGCGGCCTCGGCAGTAGGAAGGCACCTCCTGGCCGCCCCTGCCCCCGTTTCCACAGCAGGCACAGTCACGTCTGTCCCGATCAGATGTTCTTCCTCGCAAGCCTCTGGAAGCTTCCCCAGCACCCTTCTGCATTCGTAGAAGGGCTGCATCTGTACCTACCCGTGGTGGTCAGGAACGTGGGCGTGACAGAAAGCCCAACTGTGCTAACGGAAAGCTGGGGTCGGAAACTAAAAGGGAGAGGGGGAGGTTTAGTGCAGATGGGGGAGAGCTCACACGAGAATGCAAGCAACAGCAGAAGACTTCACGTCAGCTCTGGTGTAAACCTTGTCCTCCAGGAGGCCCTGTATCCTCTTGTCCTCCAGGAGGCGCTGTAGCCCCTTGTCCTCCAGGAGGCGCTGTAACCTCTTGTCCTCCAGGAGGCGCTGTAACCCCTTGTCCTCCAGGAGGCGCTGTAACCTCTTGTCCTCCAGGAGGCGCTGTAACCCCTTGTCCTATAGGAGGCGCTGTAACCTCTTGTCCTCCAGGAGGCGCTGTAACCCCTTGTCTTCCAGGAGGCGCTGTAACCCCTTGTCCTATAGGAGGCGCTGTAACCTCTTGTCCTCCAGGAGGCGCTGTAACCTCTTGCTCTCTAGGAGGCGCTGTAACCTCTTGCTCTCTAGGAGGCGCTGTAACCTCTTGCTCTCTAGGAGGCGCTGTAACCTCTTGTCCTCCAGGAGGCGCTGTAACCTCTTGCTCTCTAGGAGGCGCTGTAATCTCTTGTCCTCCAGGAGGCGCTGTAACCCCTTGTCTTCCAGGAGGTGCTGTAACCCCTTGTCCTATAGGAGGCGCTGTAACCCCTTGTCTTCCAGGAGGCGCTGTAACCTCTTGCTCTCTAGGAGGCGCTGTAACCTCTTGTCCTCCAGGAGGCGCTGTAACCTCTTGTCCTCCAGGAGGCGCTGTAACCTCTTGCTCTCTAGGAGGCGCTGTAACCTCTTGCTCTCTAGGAGGCGCTGTAACCTCTTGCTCTCTAGGAGGCGCTGTAACCTCTTGTCCTCCAGGAGGCGCTGTAACCTCTTGCTCTCTAGGAGGCGCTGTAACCTCTTGTCCTCCAGGAGGCGCTGTAACCCCTTGTCTTCCAGGAGGTGCTGTAACCCCTTGTCCTATAGGAGGCGCTGTAACCCCTTGTCCTCCAGGAGGCGCTGTAACCTCTTGCTCTCTAGGAGGCGCTGTAACCTCTTGTCCTCCAGGAGGCGCTGTAACCTCTTGTCCTCCAGGAGGCGCTGTAACCTCTTGCTCTCTAGGAGGCGCTGTAACCTCTTGCTCTCTAGGAGGCGCTGTAACCTCTTGTCCTCCAGGAGGTGCTGTAACCTCTTGTCCTCCAGGAGGCGCTGTAACCCCTTGTCTTCCAGGAGGCGCTGTAACCCCTTGTCTTCCAGGAGGCGCTGTAACCTCTTGCTCTCTAGGAGGCGCTGTAACCTCTTGTCCTCCAGGAGGCGCTGTAACCTCTTGTCCTATAGGAGGCGCTGTAACCTCTTGTCCTCCAGGAGGCGCTGTAACCTCTTGTCCTATAGGAGGCGCTGTAACCTCTTGTCCTCCAGGAGGCGCTGTAACCTCTTGTCCTCCAGGAGGCGCTGTAACCCCTTGTCCTCCAGGAGGCGCTGTAACCCCTTGTCTTCCAGGAGGTGCTGTAACCTCTTGTCCTATAGGAGGTGCTGTAACCTCTTGCTCTCTAGGAGGCGCTGTAACCTCTTGTCCTCCAGGAGGTGCTGTAACCTCTTGTCCTATAGGAGGCGCTGTAACCTCTTGTCCTCCAGGAGGCGCTGTAACCTCTTGCTCTCTAGGAGGCGCTGTAACCTCTTGCTCTCTAGGAGGCGCTGTAACCTCTTGTCCTCCAGGAGGTGCTGTAACCTCTTGTCCTCCAGGAGGCGCTGTAACCTCTTGTCCTCCAGGAGGCGCTGTAACCTCTTGCTCTCTAGGAGGCGCTGTAACCTCTTGTCCTCCAGGAGGCGCTGTAACCTCTTGTCCTCCAGGAGGTGCTGTAACCTCTTGCCCTCCAGGAGGTGCTGTAACCTCTTGTCCTCCAGGAGGTGCTGTAACCTCTTGTCCTATAGGAGGTGCTGTAACCTCTTGTCCTATAGGAGGCGCTGTAACCTCTTGCTCTCTAGGAGGCGCTGTAACCTCTTGTCCTCCAGGAGGCGCTGTAACCTCTTGTCCTCCAGGAGGCGCTGTAACCTCTTGCTCTCTAGGAGGCGCTGTAACCTCTTGCTCTCTAGGAGGCGCTGTAACCTCTTGTCCTCCAGGAGGTGCTGTAACCTCTTGCCCTCCAGGAGGTGCTGTAACCTCTTGTCCTCCAGGAGGTGCTGTAACCTCTTGTCCTCCAGGAGGCGCTGTAACCTCTTGTCCTCCAGGAGGTGCTGTAACCTCTTGTCCTCCAGGAGGTGCTGTAACCTCTTGTCCTCCAGGAGGCGCTGTAACCCCTTGTCTTCCAGGAGGTGCTGTAACCCCTTGTCCTATAGGAGGCGCTGTAACCTCTTGCTCTCTAGGAGGCGCTGTAACCTCTTGCTCTCTAGGAGGCGCTGTAACCTCTTGCTCTCTAGGAGGCGCTGTAACCTCTTGCTCTCTAGGAGGCGCTGTAACCTCTTGCTCTCTAGGAGGCGCTGTAACCTCTTGTCCTCCAGGAGGCGCTGTAACCTCTTGTCCTCCAGGAGGTGCTGTAACCTCTTGTCCTCCAGGAGGTGCTGTAACCTCTTGTCCTATAGGAGGCGCTGTAACCTCTTGTCCTCCAGGAGGCGCTGTAACCTCTTGCTCTCTAGGAGGCGCTGTAACCTCTTGCTCTCTAGGAGGCGCTGTAACCTCTTGTCCTCCAGGAGGTGCTGTAACCTCTTGTCCTCCAGGAGGCGCTGTAACCTCTTGTCCTCCAGGAGGCGCTGTAACCTCTTGCTCTCTAGGAGGCGCTGTAACCTCTTGTCCTCCAGGAGGCGCTGTAACCTCTTGTCCTCCAGGAGGTGCTGTAACCTCTTGCCCTCCAGGAGGTGCTGTAACCTCTTGTCCTCCAGGAGGTGCTGTAACCTCTTGTCCTATAGGAGGTGCTGTAACCTCTTGTCCTATAGGAGGCGCTGTAACCTCTTGCTCTCTAGGAGGCGCTGTAACCTCTTGTCCTCCAGGAGGCGCTGTAACCTCTTGTCCTCCAGGAGGCGCTGTAACCTCTTGCTCTCTAGGAGGCGCTGTAACCTCTTGCTCTCTAGGAGGCGCTGTAACCTCTTGTCCTCCAGGAGGTGCTGTAACCTCTTGCCCTCCAGGAGGTGCTGTAACCTCTTGTCCTCCAGGAGGTGCTGTAACCTCTTGTCCTCCAGGAGGCGCTGTAACCCCTTGTCTTCCAGGAGGTGCTGTAACCCCTTGTCCTATAGGAGGCGCTGTAACCTCTTGCTCTCTAGGAGGCGCTGTAACCTCTTGCTCTCTAGGAGGCGCTGTAACCTCTTGCTCTCTAGGAGGCGCTGTAACCTCTTGCTCTCTAGGAGGCGCTGTAACCTCTTGCTCTCTAGGAGGCGCTGTAACCTCTTGCTCTCTAGGAGGCGCTGTAACCTCTTGTCCTCCAGGAGGCGCTGTAACCTCTTGTCCTCCAGGAGGTGCTGTAACCTCTTGTCCTCCAGGAGGTGCTGTAACCTCTTGTCCTCCAGGAGGCGCTGTAACCCCTTGTCCTCCAGGAGGCGCTGTAACCCCTTGTCTTCCAGGAGGCGCTGTAACCTCTTGCTCTCTAGGAGGCGCTGTAACCTCTTGCTCTCTAGGAGGCGCTGTAACCTCTTGCTCTCTAGGAGGCGCTGTAACCTCTTGTCCTCCAGGAGGTGCTGTAACCTCTTGTCCTCCAGGAGGTGCTGTAACCTCTTGTCCTCCAGGAGGCGCTGTAACCCCTTGTCTTCCAGGAGGCGCTGTAACCTCTTGCTCTCCAGGAGGCGCTGTAACCCCTTGTCCTCCAGGAGGCGCTGTAACCTCTTGCTCTCTAGGAGGCGCTGTAACCTCTTGTCCTCCAGGAGGCGCTGTAACCTCTTGTCCTCCAGGAGGCGCTGTAACCTCTTGTCCTATAGGAGGCGCTGTAACCCCTTGTCCTCCAGGAGGCGCTGTAACCCCTTGTCCTATAGGAGGTGCTGTAACCCCTTGTCTTCCAGGAGGCGCTGTAACCCTTTGTCCTCTAGGAGGCGCTGTAACTCTCCCTTACTGTGGAAGGTGTCATAGGTCAGAAGTGTATACTTACAGGCAAGTTATGCTCAGAACTCAGATCCCTGATGTGAAGTGTTTCGTGGTTTCGGTCTGGAACTAACGGCCGGCTAACCCCTTATTAACCTCTTGCCCGGTGGATCCTCACTCATTGGCTCGGTGGCATCGTTATTTGGAGAAAGAAATGTGCACGAATCTCATTTGTAGGACGATTTTTTAAAGAAGGGAACTGTTTTTTTTTTCATTAAAGTAAAATCTAGGGTCTAGGTATGGCGATACAAGCCTATAACCCTCAAAACTCAGAGGAGGTCAAGGAGGACGGTCAGCTGAGGACGGCCAACCCTATCTCCAAAGCAAAAAAAAAAAAAAAAAAAAAAAAGCGGAAACAACAAAGCCGTAAGGCAAAATCAACCAACCAAAACGTCTGGGGCTGAGCCACAGAAGCCAAACCAGGACGCACACACCGCGTGCCCCAGGGCTTGAGTTAGGTGACAAGAGTCAAACAGAGCTAGCAATCATTGTCCACGGTTTGCGGTTTATTCTTTTTAAAGCTTATTTTTTTTGTTGAGAATTCCCTATGTGGCTACTGAATTTACATCACTCCACCCTCCTCCCTCTAGTACCTCTCAGGTCCCCGCCCCCCGCAAACTCGTGGCTTCTTTCTGATTGTTACTGTGAAATACACACGACCTGTGTATAAACCCACAAGGATGATCTGAGTCAATTAGTATCGCTCACATGTTTAGGCTGAGCCAAGAAGCCATTCATCGCCTCTAGCTCTTCATCTGGGGCGGTGTGTGTGTGTGTGTGTGTGTGTGCGCACGTGTGTGTATGTGTGCGTATGCGCGCGTGTGTGTATGAGTTTTCCCCACTCCATTTTGCCACGCCCATTGTCGTCGGTTTTTTTTTCCCCTTAGGTCTTGCTCAGGCAACCACATTGCTGAGCTTGGCACAGCTTCTCCCGCCACACAGAAGACGCGATGTTGCCGGCCTGGTCCTCTGGCTCCCTGGAGCTTTCCTCTCCTCTTCCGCAAGGCTCCCTGAGTCTTAGGTGCTAAGCCTGTCTGTAGGTGCACCCGCAGTCCTTAGTGGGCCCAGTCCTGTGGCCCTCTGCCACGGCCTCCCTCTGCTTCTTGGCGAAGCTTCTTTGACGAGAGCCAGAGCCAGGCAAAGCCACACAGCCTGAGGCAGGCTGAGTGTGCTGGTGACACGAGAGGCCCTGCGTTTTAATTCCGGTGCACGCCTTGTGAGAATCCTTTCGTCTGTGTGTAAGTCGGCGTTCTGGCCATTTGCTAGATATGGGGGTTTATTAGACTGGCTGACAGACCGCAGTCCAGGGAGCCCAACAGCGGCTGTCTCACACCAGAGAGGCCAGAGATCTGGCAGTTCCTCAGGCCACTAGGCTGGCCCTGAAGGCTTGAGGGTTGCTGGAGATCTTCTGTCCGGGCTGGGATCCTGAAGTTTGTTCTAATGCGGCTCTCAACAGCCAACTCAGTGGACTTGCGTGTGAGGGCGGGGCCCAAGTAGGCAGAAAGCAAAGCTTCCTTCCTTCCTTCCTTCCTTCCTTCCTTCCTTCCTTCCTTCCTTCCTTCCTTCCTTCTTCCTTCTTCCTTCCTTCCTTCCTCCCTCCCTCCCTTCCTTTCTTTTTCCCTCCCTCCCTCCCTCCCTCCTCCTTCCTTCCTTTCTTTTCTCCCTCCCTCCCTCCCTCCCTCCCTCCCTCCCTCCCTCCCTCCCTCCCTCCCTCCCTCCCTCCTTCCTTCCTCCTTCCTTCCTTCCTCCCTCCCTCCCTTCCTTCCTTTCTTTTCCCTCCCTCCCTCCCTCCTTCCTTCCTTTCTTTTTCCCTCCCTCCCTCCCTCCCTCCCTCCCTCCCTCCCTCCCTCCTTCCTTCCTTCCTTCCTTCTTCTTCATGTCAAGTCAGCCGGGCTGCCAGCAGAAGGCGCTGTCCAGATTTAGGGTGGGTCTTCCGGTTTCAAATAACCTGATGAAGAAACTCCTTCACAGGCATCCTGAGAAGTCACACTGACGACCAGGATTAATTAGCCACCACAGACTGTTATTAGTTTTCGTTTTTCTCTTTTGGACAGGGTCTCCCGTGTAGTCCCGGGCTGTCCTGGAACTGAGCTTGGTTTAAATAGCTCAGAGAACCTTTGATGTGACATTTGGCAGGACTGGAAAACAAAACCAGAAGAATTAAAAGGCTCGCCCAACCTTGCAGACCTGTAACGCCACAGGGCCAGAGCCTATCACCGGTGTCCTTTCTTTGTCCTACACTAGAGCTGGGATAACCTTTGGCTGTGGGCACTGAATTGTAATCACTGGATATTTAGAAAGTCAGATTGTGATGCGAGCTACACACAACTTGAGCTTTTTGGCTTGTCCCTCGTCAGCCTCCAGGAGCAGAGGGAGAAAGAATGGGTCCCCCGGGGTCGAAGTTTCTATACAAGGTCAAGAGATCACTGCAGCCCTCCAGCAGGATAGGCGAACTGTCTTTGCTCTTTCCGGGCAGAGAGCGATGCTGAGACCTAAAATGAAGAGCTGTGCCTGAGCAAGGTCACCTGCCAGGTCTGGTGACAGGTTATTCGTGGGAGTTCACGTCTCTCTCAGTGCGGGTCCTCCAGCCTCCCAGCCCTTCCTTCTGGAGGGCCAGAGGCAGCTGAGAACCCCCGGCCCATCGGAGTCTGCGAAGGAGCACCTCGCAGGTCGCTTTTAGGTGATGTACCGATCCTGTCTCAGTTGGCTGGGGACCAGGGTGCCCTTGGGAGGCAGGAATGCCGGGGGGGGCTGGGGTTTGTTCCATCAGCTTTCTCCTATCCCGCTGAATGGAATGTCCCTGCTGTCTCCAAACCCTACCGATTGTTGCTGGACGAGGGCGCCGTTGCGGGGTTGGTAGCAGCTCCCACGGGACAGAGGGCTCAGCGCGTGGGGAGGAGGAAGGCTCGTGGGGAGGGAGGGCGGGCGCTCCATCAATCGAGGGAGGTGGGCGCTGGGCTGGCGCTCGGGGGGACCGGGCGCTGCGCCCTCCAGCAGAGGCGCCGCCGCACACCAGAGTGGACCACCGCGGCCACCGCAGCGCGTGTGGGGGGCTGGCAGCGGGCAGCTGCGCCCGCGCAGCAGAGCCGAGCCGAGCCGAGCCGAGCGCGCAGCCTGGCCGCCGCCGCCTGGCACATGCCATCGCCGCCACAAAGAGCTCCCTGAACCCAGGCGGCCGGAGCTCCAGGGGCTGCGCCCGCGCAAGGCTAGGCGCTGCGGGCCACGGGGAAGGGACCAGACTGAGGATGGCCCGGAAGAGAAAGCCCCCCAGCATCCAGGGTGAGTCCCTTTCGTGCCCACGTCCACATCCATCTCTCAGCCCGCGGGATCGCAGCGGGGCTCAGCCAAGTGGCAGGCGGCAGCGGGCAAGAGTTTGCCTTCTGCGGGGGTCGGGTGGGGACTCTCGGGGAGGAGTTTGTCGCACGTTTGGAACCTGGGGACACCTGGAGACTCCTGTCACCGCACTCCTCCTTTCCTACACCTTGGCTTGGGTATTGGGTATCTGTTGCTTCTCGCCTGGAGAGGAGAACCGACTTCTCTTGGTTGCTAGAGTCCATCTCTTCATCTCCCGTGTCCCCAGCCTCTATCTCTGCCTTCATCTGTCTCTTTTCCCGACGCCCCTCTTCCCTCCTCTCTATCCCCAGGGTGACAAGTTCTGCATCCATCCCCTGAGCCTTCCCATCCTCGGGAGGAGACGTTTGGCTGTCTCTGGCCCCTGCTCCACTCTATTGTCAAGCGGCTTGGCTACTAGCTGGGTTCTTGTGAGCAGGCAGGTGGCCGGCCGGGACTCCAGCTGGCTCACACACACCCTCTCCCCACCCCCCCTGTTGCTCCTTTGGAAATACACTTCCAAAAACTTGGAAAGTTGAGGGGTGGAAAGCATGGCGGGAGGTTGTGGGAAGAGCTTGTTGCTGGGGTAACTAAAGGCACCTCTACTCCTTCTGGGAAGAGCCCGGAAAGCTGCCCCCTGCATGGTGTCCATCAGCCCGGGAACAGACTCAGGTAGTGAGTGGCTGGAATGCTGGTCCAGTCAGCCTCGCTGCTGCAGCACTGGGAACAGAGGGAAGATAGCGGCTGGGCACCAATCACCTTGAGGAGAGCTGCCTATCCAGACAGGAACCCAGGGTGCGGACCAGGAAGAAGTGGCCGCGTTTGAGGTTGGATTCCAACCAAGTGGACTCCGTAGCCTGTGAGACAGACTCCGAATGCTTTGGGGTTACACAAAAGAGGCCAGCGATCCTGAGAGCTGGGGCCAGGATGGCATGTATTACGTTGGTCCACAGTTTCTTGCTCTTGCCTCCTAAGCCTTGCTTCTGGAGGTTTAGAAACTCCCCTCCAGACATCACTAGGGGGACACAACTTTACTTAGGTGCTCTGTCCAGATGTGATGGCTTACTGGCAAGGGTTAAAAATCATGATGTTAGACTCTCCTTAGACAGCCGTTGTACCTAAATGACTCGAAAAAACGTTATAACTCCTGGGCAGAAGTAGAGGCCTTAAACCTCACACCCTGCCATTGATTAGTCTGGGTCTATAGAGGCCAGTGGTGAAGAATGAGACAACCTGGCCATGCAAGACACCTTTCTCTCCTTGCCACAGAGCGAAGGATTTGTCCAACCTCAGACTGACAGGGTGCACGCTACACTTTATGGAAGCATATGACACCACGCAACCAAACAGAAGGATGAGTCTCAGCATTGCTGATGCTGTTCTCCGCTGGCAGGAAGGCATTCCCCCCCCCAAGACCCTGCAGACTGCAAATGCCATCAGAGTGAGATTCTCACTTCACAGTGCGTGTTAGTTGAGGGAAGTCTTACTGAGGAGAGAGTCTTCCTAGCCAAGGCTCAGAAAGATCCAAGTGAGGCCAGATGAATGACCTGACTGTGAGTGAACAGCAGAGATGTGTGGAAAGATACAGGCCTCCTTACTGCTCCCTCCCCCTCTCCTCCTCCCTCCCCTCTCCACTCCCTCCCCCTCTCCTCCTCCCTCCCCTCTCCACTCTCTCCCCCTCTCCTCCTCCCTCCCCTCTCCACTGCCTCCCCCTCTCCTCCCCCCTCCCCTCTCTTCTTCCCTCCTCTCTACTCCTCCTCCTTCCCCTTTCCTCCTAGTCTCTCCTCCCCTCTCCTTCCCTCCCCCTCCCCTCCTCCTCCTCCTTTCTCCCCTCTGCCTCCCCTTCCCCTTTCCTCCCCTTCCCATTGGATACCAAGATGCTTTGGTTTTTGTGTGTCGAGAAGCAATAACCCTTTCTGAGTAAACCCAGTTTGGCAATGAAAGGACCCAAGAACAGGGTTAATGGAATTTTGTCATTTACGTGTTAACAGCTGATCCCGAAACACAAACAACAAACTTCCCAGAACACGTAGACCCAAGTTTTTTTCACGAGTTTTTTTTTAAAGACAAGGTTTCCTCACAGAGCTTTTCTAAAGGGAAAGGCTGGCTCAAGCTCTCTTGACTCCTGTTTCTCCCCGCAAATGCTGAACTTCTTTTCATTTTAAAATGCAGAACATTTGTTAGCTCTCAGAACAAAAGATGCATTAAAAATGCTTTGTATCATTGTGTCAGCAGACTTAGTTTGGCATGCTATGCACTGATGAACTCAAACGGAGAAAGTTGTCATCTACATGCTGTTGTTAAAGCTATATCTGTCCATCCATCCATCCATCCATCCATCCATCCATCCATCCATCCATCTTTTTCTTTATGAGACAAAGTCTTATTGTAGTTTAGGCTGGCTCTGAACTCACTATGTAGCCAGTCTGGTCTTGAACTCATGGCCATCCTCCTGTCTCAGCACAGGCACGAGCTATGCTAGGCTTCAGTTTTGCCTTTCAAAGGAAGACTTGACCAAGGCTGCGGACTTGCTGAGCTGATGTTAGACCAACCACATTACCCACTGGGTAGACATGGAAAATTCTAGGCTCTGTGTGTGTGGGGTGCAGGCCACTGGGGTGCACTTTTCTGGATAGTAACTAAACGTTAGCAATAACTCTCCCATTGCCGCACTGATGCCCTTTGCACGAGCTCGTCCTCTGCTCAGCTGCTCTGCCTGTGGGGAGAAGTCTTGCTGGAGCAGCTGGGAGAGTCCCGGCAATAGATACCCCGTCTTCATGACTTCGAAACAGGCCAGAGGGAAATTCACACGGACAGAAGAGTCAGGCCATCAGCGGGCTCTCCCGGGGGAGCCCTGGTGCTCATTTTTAATCTGCCATCCAAGACAGCCTTTCAAAAAGGCAAATGGAATTTTCAAGGAATCCGGGACTTTGAGGGGTCACAGCCTCCCCCCCACTGCTAGTTGGCTCTCTATGCTTCTTGCTTGCTGCTACAGGCATGACATCCTAGCTTCCCATGCTGTCTGCCTGCTGGTGTGCCTTCCCCTAAGCCCAAACAAACTCGTCCTTACATTGCCTTTGCGTAGGTATTATATCACAGCAGCGAGAGGAGGTTAATACAACTTCTAAGTCAAAGAGTTCAAAGCTCAGCGCTAAGCTCGGAATTATCTGTTTGTCCAACCCGTATGGCCTGAGTACTATGTGCCACGGTGTGTGAAAAGCACTGGGGGATATTGGCATGACCACGGTAAGCCATAAGAGTCTAAGAGGAGGCCTGGAAGGGGCAGGTAATGTGCGAATAAGGAAACTTCACATAGTGATTGATACCACGATGAAATTAAGCAAGCCAGTGTACTTTAGATCGACTGTGAGGTCACTTTTTGGCTGTTGGGAGATGATTTTTACATTGGGAAGGGAGTGATGGAGAGTGGTTTGTATGCCAAGGACTGAAACACAGCCCAGCAGACTCCCAGGAAGGGATTAACAGTAGCTGAGCAGGTTCAGGGACAGAAGGGAGGCCAGGATGCCTGGAGGGAAGTGTATGAGGTAGAAACAGGTGCAGAGAGCCATATCCTTCCTTTCTTTCCTTCTTTCTTTCTTTTTACATGCCAATCCCAGTTCCCTCTCCCTCCCCTCCTCCCGCACCCCCCCAGCCTTCCACCCTATTGCCAATTCCTTCCACATAGGGGATGTCTAGAGTCTAGAGCCATATCCTTTTTTATCTTGAAGGAGAACAGGATTTTAACCGGAGTGAGAAGCCGTCGGACACTCACCCGATGTTTCTGTCTACACTACAGTCCTAAAGATCCAGGGAGCCAAGCGTGGGGCTGCAGACCCGTGATTCTAGTATTGGGAGGCTGAGGAGGGATGCTGTAGTGTCAGGGGTACGCCCCGTGACTCCAGGTCCTTAGCCCGAATTCAAGGGAGAAAAATAAAGGCATACACAGAAGCAAGGAAACATAATTCAAAAGCCTGGTGGTTGCCGAAGGAAGTGCGTTGTCAAGCGTGACAGCGGGCCACGTGAGTGACAGTACTCAAGGACTCCAGGCCTTAGGAGGAAGGAGGTGTTGTTGCTAAGAAACAGACCGTGCACAGTCCTTTATTCTGATCAACAGATTCGACGTACACAACCCTTTCTATACTGCACATGTCCCCTCCCCTAGAGCCTCTGGTTTTAATCGCACGCATGCCCCTGGTTATACAGAGGCGTAAGATGGTAAATGGGATTCCCGTAGACGTTCACATAGCGGGTTCGCGATCGGCCCTTATTAGTACGTGCCCTCAAAACTGACCCGGGCCTGTGAGCCCCACCCCCCATCATAACTGGAGTGTGGCTGAGTCCCCACAGCTGATGGTGACCGAAGGCGGGGCAGCCTGCTGTTTGGAGGGGGGGGTGTCTTGTAGCTCGGTGAGTGGGTGCTAGGTCATAACAGGTCGATAGGCACATTGCTTGGAGAGGGATGTGTGTATGCGCACAGTAGGGGTTCTGGGCTGACAGCTGCCCAAACCAAGCAGGGTTCAGGTTTTCCTTGTTGTTTCTTTTTTGTTTATCGGTCACCTGCTTCTGCCTTCCAAGGGTTGGGATTAAAGGCTCATGCTCCACCACACCTGGCTCAGACCTGGATTTTCTTTTCTTTTTTAAATTTAAATAAAAAACAAGCTTGCTTCACAGTCCCAGCTCCCTCTCCCTCCCCTCCTCCTCTGCCCCTCACCAGCCTCCAATCCCCCACCCTTCCCCCTTCCCCTCCCCAGGGAAGGTGAGGCCTTCCATGGGGGATCTCTGGAGTCTGTCATATCATCCCGGCCAGGGCCTAGGCCCTCCCACATGTGTCCAGGCTGAGACAGCATCCCTCATTGTTGGATGGGCACCCAAAGTACATTTGTGTGCCAAGGATAAAAACTGATCTACTACCCAAAGCCCCGTACATTGCCGAGGTCTCCTCACTGACACCCACATTCAGGGGGTCTGGGTCAGTCCCATGCTGGCCTCTCAGCCATCAGTCTGGGGTCCATGAACTCCCCCTTGTTCAGGTCAGCTGCCTCTGTGGGTTTCACCAGCCTGGTCTTGACCCCTTTGCTCATCACTCCTCCCTCTCTGCAACTGGATTCCAGGAGTTCAGGTCAGTGTTTAGCTGTGGGTGTCTGCTTCTGCTTCCATCAGCCACTGGATGAAGGCTCTAGGATGGCATACAAGGTAGTTGTCAGACACATTATCAGGGCAGGGCATTTAACAGAAGTGGATTTTCTAAGGGTGTAGTTGTACCTACTTATTCCCCTGTTAGAATGAACCAAAAATAACTACAGTATTTGTGGTTGAAAATAAGGTTTCTTATTCTGCAGGGAACAAGGGCTAGTTCAACAGTTTACTACCTCTAACTTTTCCCACCGTGTGTGTGGACACATGCTGTGGCACATGTGGAGGTCGGAAACCGTTTACGGTAGTTGGCTTTTCCTCCCCCCGCGTGGGTCTCAGGCGTCTGACTTAGCAGCACAGACTTGGGCTCCAAGGCCTTTAACTAGCAGAGTCATCTGGCGGTTAACAAGTGAGTGGAGATGACTGCAGCTGGGAGTTTTTCTGCCTTGTCTGGATGGGTTTCTCTCACACAGCCAGGCATTAGTCATTCTGAGGTGACCACCACACAAGACAGGGAGTGACCGCCCTACCCTGTCCTTTCAAGAGGCCTCATTGGCAGACAAGAAGCACCCCCTCTACCGGGCCAGATAGCCCAAGGTCACGGGCAGAGCGAAGACCCACTCCAGATGATGCCTTGCCTACCGAGGGAGGATGCTCTCCAACTAAGTTCGTGGGAGAAAACTACCATGAGAAAAAGGGTTCTCAGGGAGGGGTCTGGAATATGACCGACTGCTCACTAGCGGAATATGGAAGGCAGCTTATGTCTCCTAGGCAACAGAAGAAGCCCAAGGAAGGAGAGGGGGCCACGGAAAACCGCTCAGACGCCAGACAGGCAATTCATGACTTTTTTTTGCCAAGGGCCCCCGGAGCCTGGTGTGGGCACACTGCAGAAGAAATCCTGTCACCCAGCTGCGGAGGGTGGGGAAGTCGGGGTAGCCGTGCTTTGGGCTGATCTGTCCCTTACGCAGCGCTGTCTTGCAGAGGCACACAGGCTTTCAAAAGAGCGACAAGGGCCTTGCGACTGGGTTGCTCCTGTAGATCACAGGCCTCACACATGTAAACAGCATGGAGCATGACTAACAGCCATTACCGCGGGGGAGGGGCTGTTGACGCGTTAGTGGGGGGAATTTGGCCCTCGAGCCTCAGAAATTTCGCCATGGCTGATGTTTAGGGGAGATATAAAAATAATGATTATCTAAAAAAAAAAAAACCCTTGCATCTACTCCCACTCTCAACCTGTCGTTATTAAAGAGAAATAAAGGAAGTTTGGAGTTCCGGAGGGAGGCTAACACCAAGGAGATACACATCTCCATCTCCTCTCCACGTTTTCTGACCTCAGAGCGGCTCTCTGGAGGCTGGCAGAATCTCAAGCACCGTGTCACCAAGACTGGCCCTTAGTGACGCTGTAAGGCAATGCGTTTGTGACATCACTTTATTTTCAGGTGGGTCAGAGTCACAGCGTGCACAGGTTCACGGTTGACCTCTCGAGGAACGGCACAGCGGGAGGTGAGTCAGATGGCCGTAAGGGTGACGCAGCCCCTGTCTGGAAGGGGTTTGCCCAAGTTCACCCTTTGAAAGTGTACGGTTTCATAGAGATCAGGGAAGACAGGCGTGCACGCATGTGTGTATACGGGAAGACAGGCGTGCACGCATGTGTGTATACGGGCCCTGCATACACACGTGTATTAAAGGTATAGCCACACTTCACCATGCTTGTATTCATCCATACACTGGTACCTGAACCCGCCCTCAAGAGTTTAATGTGCTGTTTGGTATTATTTGGTATTTATTCTGTTTTCTACCTTTTGGTCTTCATTTTCAAGTCACTTAAGCATGGGGGTTGGGGGAGCCAGGTCACCGACCGCCTCAGTGCCCAAAGCTTACCGGCGGTGAATGTGCCCGGTGTTCTCCCCTTCCTGATGGGATCCGGACTAAGTGAGGATACAGACCAAGGCAGAGTCGCACACACCACTCTTCGGCTGTGCCTTACACACACACGCACACACACGCACACACACACTCACACACACACACACTCACACACACTCACACTCTCACACACACACACTCTCACACACACACACTCTCACACACACACACTCTCATACACACTCACACACTCACACACACACACACTCACACATGGTGTGTTCTGGGGGAGAAAGCTTCTGTATTGTGAAATCATGGGTGTCCCCTGTGGAGGCCGTCATGGGAAGGAACCACGGCCTCCACAACGAGCCGGCACCAGCATGCCTGTCACCAGGGGCGTGGCATGCTATGGAAAGGGGTTCTCTGTCTCCATCATCTCCTAATGTCTTGAGCCCCCACTAACATCTGACGGAATTTCATGACTAACCTTGACTTGGGACCACTGGGTCAATCGTAGGAATGGTGATAGATGACAGATGCTTGCTACTGCCTTAAGCCACTGAATTTCGCGTTAATTTGTCACATAATATTAGATAGCGAATATGCGTATAGCTACAGTTTTTGCGGTTCTCTCTTTTGGGGGGGGCAGGGAAAACGCTCTTCCTTCACTGGTGTGTAAATACTGGGAGAGGTATCACGTATGTGAAAGCAAGTTAAGAGGGCCCTGCATTGTAGTGGTACTAATGCGCTTATTTGTACCGTGTCTTTAAGTGCACCTCACCTGGTGCTTATGAGGAAGTAAAGGAGCCGGGTGGGCGGGTCGTTGGTGGTGCATGCCTTTAATCCCAGCACTCAGGAGGCAGAGGCAGGCCGAGATCTCTGTGAGTTAGAGGCCAGCCTGGTCTGTAGAGCGAGTGCCAGGATAGGCTCCAAAGCTACGCAGAGAAACCCTGTCTGGAAAAACAAAACAAACAAAGAAACAAACACAAAAAAAAAAGTAAAGAAGGAAGTCTTTAACTCAGGTCGTCAGTGGCGCTCTGTTGACTTGGAATCTTAACTCTTTTCTAGTCAGCGAATTCCACTTGAATCTGAATTGAAACTGAAATCCCCGAGTTCCTTTTAGATGTTGGTTTCTTCCCTTCCTCTGCTCCTGATTTCCAGCTTCTATTAGTTTAGAAACTTGATTAGAAGCACGGCCAAGCTAAAAACCAGAGTAATAGGGAGGACTCACAAGGCCTGCAGCCCCACACCAGGCACCTCATAGACTAGAGTGAGCGAGCGAGCGAGTGAGAGAAATAAAATAGACAAACATCTTACCCAAGTATCTCAGGAGGGTAGAAAAGACGGCCCCTGTTTACTCACTCACTCACTCACTCACTCACTCACTCACTCACTCACTCACTCACTCACCACTCCTAGCTGGTTTTTTCCTCTCTCTGCTAGGCGCTATTCTAACTGTACTTCAGACGTTCCAGAGACCAACAGGAGGCAGGGTTTGGCTCATGGCTGCTGAATGCTGCCAGAGGGCAAGCTGGGCCTGTCAGTAGTGTGGGTGGCGCGGATAAGATGGAAGGGGTGGTATATGGGGTAAGGTGTTATCCTGGGAAGGCCCTCAAGAGAAAAACCCAGGCGTGATGCTTAGCTCTCATCGTCAAGTAGACACAACTTAGACTCATCCAGGAAGAGGGTCTCAGTGAGGGACGGTCTGCATTGCGTTGGCCCGTAGGGGATCGTCTTAATTAATCGATGGATGGATTTGGCCCAGTGTGGGCAGAGCCAGACCCTAGGCAGGGGGTTCTCAAGGGTAGGAGTGACAAAGTCAAGCTGAGCACGATAGGCGAGCGAGCGGGCCGACCGGCACACATGCTTTGTTCTTCCTCTGTTCTTGGCTGTGGATGGGCGGGGACAAGCCGCCTCAAGCTCCTGCGCGTGCCTGTTCATTGCAAAAACCCAGAAGGGGCCCTTTATGCAAATTTTGTTGTCTACTCAAGTGTGTTTCAGTGTTCAAAGACAAGATACTATTTTTAAAACCGATGTTCCATTAATATCTTACGAAGCATTCATTATCATGTTGCCTTACAAAAATGTTCAAGGTAGCGTAAACTTAGCTGACGGCCTTGTATATTTTGTACATATGCTTTTGTAAAAAAGCATAAAATCAAGAAAAGAGGCTGCTTACTGGGCAGCAGTACTTCAGCAGTTCCAGTGTTAACAGCACCCTTCACCAAAATGGGCTCGTTTGTCGTCTTTGCTGTTCCCATGCTCTTACTTACTCTTTGGTTGGCACGGGGATGCCATCACATTCTTTCCCAATGGCCATGGCGCTGATTCTGCTGACATACACCTTCAGTGAAAGAGTTTTGGTGGCCAAAGGAGGGCCGTCATGTTGTTAGTAATAAATGACGTGTCCAGGGCCGTTGTGGCTGCCTGAATATGATGGGCTTGCAACCAGCAAGACTCAGCCCTGTCTTTAACCTCCAAGGAAGCTTGTATTACTTTTCAAACTTTCTGGAAACTTTACTGAACTATCACGCTTTGTAGATGCTAACTTGTCTCAGCAGGCCTTGGAAACATCAGGAAGGCCAAACAATGGCTGTGGGCTTCACTTGACGGCTTCTAACCTGTTGCTCTCTTTTTGATAACCTTGGTGAAATCTCACTGTGATGTGAGTTACTGTACCTTAGGCATGATGAAGAGACTAGCTGGTAGATTAGACCAGCCTATGCCGGCTAAGGCAGTTACCTAACTTGGCCGGAAGGATAAACCCCGTGATGAAGTTTTTTGTTTGTTTGCTTGCTTTGTTTCATTTTTTTCCCAGACAGGGTTTCTCTGTGTAGCTTTGGAGCCTATCCCGGCACTCGCTCTGTAGGCCAGGCTGGCCCTGAACTCACAGAGATCCGCCTGCCTCTGCCTCCCCAATGCTGCCAACGCCCGGCTCCTTGATGAAGCTTTAGGCACCATCACGGTATAAGTGAACTCAAGAATGCAAGCATTTATGAAAGCAAAGCTTTGGGGAAGTATAGAAGGTAACCGCTTAGATTCTGAAGTGTCTTTTGGATATTTGGACCTCAGCTGGTGAGGGTCATCGCGTGCTCCTTCAAGTGGGAGCTGTCAGAGTGGAGGGTCTTGGGAGCTGGCGCTGGCAACAGTGGGCCTCCTTCAGGAACCACCAGGAAGACCGCTGGGAATGTGGACATGCTGAGGTGTAGCCTCGGGCTGTCCTTAGTGGAGCGCTCTGAGAAGACGCAGTGTTTTCATTGCTGGAACAGGCTAGCCCCTCCCCGGATGTCAGTCAGCGGCTGGACACTTCTGAGGGCGTGTCAGGTTTGAGGATGCTGCTTTTTGTGCTAGCTGCTATTTTATCAAAGTCAGAGTCATCCTGAGGACGGGGTAGAGAAGTTTCCCTGGAATGTCGCTAGTCAGCAGTGGGCTGGGTGACTCCATCCTGTTCAAACCCCCACTGCGGCGGGCGGACAAGAATAGGGACTCTTACTCAGTCTGTCACCCGTGTCAGGCACGTGTGGGTTCATTTTTGGCCTAATAGCCTGACTCTTTCCTTTCACTGTCTCCCTTTAGGGATGCTGCTTAGCCGATTTATAAGTACGCTTCAAACGACGGCTACTACTAAGCCGAAACACCACAGACTAAGAGATGAGTCAACACATACCTTAGACGCGCTCTCGAGAATTCCTGTCCCTAATAACCGCGAGGTAGATGCTTCTCTCATCTTTGATCGGTTGGTAGTCCGTGCAGGCATCGTTGCAGGTGTCTGTAGTTCTTAAAATAGAACTTGCTTCATCCAATCCAGGACCCTGAATTTGCTCAAACTGTAGAAATAGGCTTTTACGACCTATTCAGGAAGTAGCTTTCAGCTAGGTTGTCAACAGCTGGTTGGACTCTTTCAGATTGCAAACATTTTTGTACCGCTTCGTCATCAGGGGCGCGGGCGGAGCCCCAGCACCTCACACATTTCTGTTTGCCACAGCCCCTCCCTCTTCTCATCTCCGTGGCCCCAACCGGGTTCCATGGGAGAGTGGCTGTAGGACACCTGAGTGTCCTCAGTGAATGGATTTGAGATCAGATTGCTTGGATGCATCCCACGGTACCAAGGCGAATACAACGGGCAGTTGGAGATCTCAGTCTGCCTTGTTCCCCACAAGCCGGGGAGGGACAGGCGCCTTGCAGGGTTGTGGTGAAGATCTCGAGTCTCTTTGTGAGGACCGTCCTGGTTTAATGTCCCCGTCTTCCTCTGCAGGAGCAGATGGGGCCATGGCAGCCCCGTCCTTCCCCTTCCCCCTCCCCGTCTTGCTGGCCTTCTCCATTTTCCTTGCAGTCTGAGTTTGGTCCCTTGGAGAGAGTCTTCACGCCGACCTTTCCTGCTTCTCTCCCATCCGTCTCTTTCCCCTGTGTCTCCAGCTCTTTGCCTCTGTTGCTTCTCTCTTTGGTGCTTCTCTGTTTCTCATACCAAGCCGGAAACATAGGATCATATTCATCAGCTAAGGGAACCAGAACGGATGCTGGGAAACGTACTGCTTGCTATGTGGGGGTGGCGTGTCCCCGATTTACTCCAGGTCCTCGACTGGAGCAGCTGCCAGGTTTGCCCTTTGGAGGTTTTGCTTGAGTGACAGTTGCTTTCTGTTGAGTTTGAGATGGCAAATGTCACTGGTCCGAGTCATTGCATAGGAGCTTCTGACTCTGCCCTTGGACCGTGAGCTAAGAGTGTGGAGTTGAGGGGGGGCACCAGGCAGCTAACAGCTCTCTGTGGCTATACGCGTTTCATAAATGATTTCAAGTCTTCTTCTTTTTTTTTTTTTTTTTTTTTTTTTTTGGTTTTTCGAGACAGGGTTTCTCTATGGCTTTGGACGCTGCCCTGGAACTCGCTCTGTAGACCAGGCTGGCCTCAAACTCACAGAGATCCACCTGCCTCTGCCTCCCGAGTGCTGGGATTAAAGGCGTGCCACCAACGCCTGGCTGACTTCAAGTCTTCTTTGCAACAAGATGACTTACAGACAAATGAATGCTGCATGAGACTAAATTTCCAGAGGCTAAATTGGTGCAAAAGCTTATAAACTTTTAATTTGCAGAGCTGTTATTTAGACTCGGACATAGCACTGTGCTAACTCAATTCCTATTGCTTTCCTTGTTTTGGATGCTGCCACCTGATCTTAGCTAATGGGTAATTTCTCGTGGAGATAATGTCACAGACTGCATCTCATTCATCTGCTTGCAGGGGTTGAAAGCCCTTTAGTCTGTCTTCTCCACTCTGTCCTCTTCCCTGGCCTCCGCTTATCTGATTAAAGTCGCCCACATGAATGGCCTCAAGTCTTTTTCTCTTGAAACTGCCGCAGGCTTTACTCAGAATTCGTCATCTCTAGAGTGGTTAGAATCCCTGTCCACGACCTGATCCCCTCTCTGTAGACTTAGATCTCCCGTCTTTTTCACCCTGCTGTCGACATGACGCTCCCGAAAGGCGAAGCTGCTCGTTTTATAACCCCAAATCCGGGAACGACTTCCCACAGCCTGCCAGGGAAAGAAGGCCAGCAGCCACAGCAAACCCTGCTAGGTTTGAATCCGGCCCAGCTTTTGCCTTCCTCCACCCTTCATTCGCTTTAAATTTGACAAACCATTCCTTTACGCTTCCGTTCCCACGAGGTGTTTGTTTTCATGATGCCGAAAAACTCCCGCGTATTCTTCAAGACCCAGTGGCAGCATCACTCCCCCTGCACAACGCTCCCACGTTCCAGTCTGAGCTCCCCCGCTTTAAGCTAAGCAGCTTCTCCTCTTTGCTTCCATAATTCCTTACGCACATCCCGGAGCTCTATAATTCCTTACGCACACCCTGGAGCTCTATAATTCCTTACACACACCTCGGAGCTCTATAATTCCTTACACACACCTCGGAGCTCTATAATTCCTTACACACACCTCGGAGCTCTATAATTCCTTACACACACCCCGGAGCTCTATAATTCCTTACACACACCTCGGAGCTCTATAATTCCTTACACACACCTCGGAGCTCTATAATTCCTTACACACACCTCGGAGCTCTATAATTCCTTACACACACCTCGGAGCTCTATAATTCCTTACGCACACCTCGGAGCTCTATAATTCCTTACGCACACCTCGGAGCTCTATAATTCCTTACGCACATCCCGGAGCTCTATAATTCCTTACGCACATCCCGGAGCTCTATAATTCCTTACGCACACCTCGGAGCTCTATAATTCCTTACGCACACCTCGGAGCTCTATAATTCCTTACGCACACCTCGGAGCTCTATAATTCCTTACGCACACCTCGGAGCTCTATAATTCCTTACGCACACCTCGGAGCTCTATAATTCCTTACGCACACCTCGGAGCTCTATAATTCCTTACGCACACCTCGGAGCTCTATAATTCCTTACGCACACCTCGGAGTTCTATAATTCCTTACGCACACCTCGGAGCTCTATAATTCCTTACACACACCTCGGAGCTCTTAGCGTCTTCTGGAAAGGGAACCGCAACCTGGCAAGGACTTGGAACTGTCATTGGCTTAGTGTTCCAGGATGACAGCTTCTATTTAGTCCCTCTGCCCCCTCCTTTCTGGCGACACTGTCTGTCATTTGATGCCAGTCAGCCTGTGCCCTGAATCCTGAAGAAACAGTGCCTATACCCAAACTAGTCGGCAGGGAACTGCCAGCTTCCCATTTTACCTTAAAAATTAATGCTTTCTTCTGCCTTCAAACATGTCTTTGTTATAGTACTTAATATTTAGGAGTTTTCTGTGCGGGTATATTAGTTGCTTCTGTATTGTTGTGATGGAACACCGCGACTAAGGCAACTTATAGAAGGCAGGACTTATTCTGGGTTTATGGTAACAAAGGGATAAGAGCCCATCGCGGCCGGGCAGCCTGGAAACAAGCAGCGAGGAACGGGCAAGCTGGCAACGCAGCAGCCTATAGCTCACTGCGCGCTGGGAACGGACAAGGTTTTCTTTAACCTTAAGGCCCATCCCCAGTGGAAACACGTCCTCCAGCAAACCATACCTCCTGGCTCTCCCTGGTCTGTTCTACCAACTGGGGGCCAAGTGTCCAAACACAAGCCCTATGGGGCCATTCGCTTCCAAACCACCACGTGTGTTAACTCGAGTATGCAAATGCACTTACTGTGTTGAGCTGTGTCTAGGCTGTAGAGTCAGCAGCACCGAGTCTAAAAGTAAAATGTGGCCCGTGAGAGGGGAAGGGAATTTGCCATCAGCTGGGTATTTCAGGAGTCACTTCAGCTCAGTATTTTTATTGGTCTTAGGATTACGCTGTAAGCTCTCAGAGAGTTAGACATATGGTCATAACTTGAATTCTAAGGAAAAAATGAACAAAAGAAAGCGATTCTGAGTCATCTCCATTGACTTAGTGGCTCCTAAGGCTTGTCTTTTGAGTGCTGCTAATTGTCCTTCCCGTCCTGGTGTTCATGATGGTGCGTCCTCTGTTCCGTCCTGGTGTTCACTGACTGTGCGTCCTCTGTTCCGTCCTGGTGTTTACTGACTGTGCGTCCTCTGTTCTGTCCTGGTGTTCACTGACTGTGCGTCCTCTGTTCTGTCCTGGTGTTCACTGACTGTGCGTCCTCTCTTCTGTCCTGGTGTTCACTGACTGTGTGTCCTCTGTTCCCGTCCTGGTGTTCACTGAGGGTGCGTCCTCTGTTCCCGTCCTGGTGTTCACTGACTGTGCGTCCTCTGTCCCGTCCTGGTGTTCTCTGAGGATGTGTCCTCTGTCCCGTCCTGGTGCTCACTGAGGGTGTGTCCTCTGTTCCCGTCCTGGTGTTCTCTGAGGGTGTGTCCTCTGTTCCCGTCCTGGTGTTCACTGAGGGTGCGTCCTCTGTTCCCGTCCTGGTGTTCACTGACTGTGCATCCTCTGTTCCCGTCCTGGTGTTCACTGAGGGTGTGTCCTCTGTCCTGTCCTGGTGTTCACTGACTGTGCATCCTCTGTTCCCGTCCTGGTGTTCACTGACTGTGCGTCCTCTGTCCCGTCCTGGTGTTCACTGAGGGTGTGTCCTCTGTTCCCGTCCTGGTGTTCACTGAGGGTGCGTCCTCTGTTCCCGTCCTGGTGTTCACTGACTGTGCATCCTCTGTTCCCGTCCTGGTGTTCACTGAGGGTGCGTCCTCTGTTCCCGTCCTGGTGTTCACTGACTGTGCGTCCTCTGTCCCGTCCTGGTGTTCACTGACTGTGCGTCCTCTGTCCCGTCCTGGTGTTCTCTGAGGGTGTGTCCTCTGTCCCGTCCTGGTGTTCACTGAGGGTGCGTCCTCTGTTCCCGTCCTGGTGTTCACTGAGGGTGCGTCCTCTGTTCCCGTCCTGGTGTTCACTGACTGTGCGTCCTCTGTCCCGTCCTGGTGTTCTCTGAGGGTGTGTCCTCTGTCCCGTCCTGGTGCTCACTGAGGGTGTGTCCTCTGTTCCCGTCCTGGTGTTCTCTGAGGGTGTGTCCTCTGTTCCCGTCCTGGTGTTCACTGACTGTGCGTCCTCTGTCCCGTCCTGGTGTTCTCTGAGGATGTGTCCTCTGTCCCGTCCTGGTGCTCACTGAGGGTGTGTCCTCTGTTCCCCTCCTGGTGTTCTCTGAGGGTGTGTCCTCTGTTCCCGTCCTGGTGTTCACTGAGGGTGCGTCCTCTGTTCCCGTCCTGGTGTTCACTGACTGTGCATCCTCTGTTCCCGTCCTGGTGTTCACTGAGGGTGTGTCCTCTGTCCTGTCCTGGTGTTCACTGACTGTGCATCCTCTGTTCCCGTCCTGGTGTTCACTGACTGTGCGTCCTCTGTCCTGTCCTGGTGTTCTCTGAGGGTGTGTCCTCTGTCCCGTCCTGGTGCTCACTGAGGGTGCGTCCTCTGTCCCCATCCTGGTGTTCACTGACTGTGCATCCTCTGTTCCCGTCCTGGTGTTCACTGAGGGTGCGTCCTCTGTTCCCGTCCTGGTGTTCACTGACTGTGCGTCCTCTGTTCCCGTCCTGGTGTTCACTGAGGGTGCGTCCTCTGTTCCCGTCCTGGTGTTCACTGACTGTGCGTCCTCTGTCCCGTCCTGGTGTTCACTGAGGGTGTGTCCTCTGTTCCCGTCCTGGTGTTCTCTGAGGGTGTGTCCTCTGTCCCGTCCTGGTGCTCACTGAGGATGTGTCCTCTGTTCCAGTCCTGGTGTTCTCTGAGGGTGTGTCCTCTGTTCCGTCCTGGTGTTCACTGAGGGTGTGTCCTCTGTTCCCGTCCTGGTGTTCACTGAGGGTGCGTCCTCTGTTCCCGTCCTGGTGTTCACTGAGGGTGCGTCCTCTGTTCCCGTCCTGGTGTTCACTGACTGTGCGTCCTCTGTCCCGTCCTGGTGTTCTCTGAGGGTGTGTCCTCTGTCCCGTCCTGGTGCTCACTGAGGGTGTGTCCTCTGTTCCCGTCCTGGTGTTCACTGAGGGTGTGTCCTCTGTCCTGTCCTGGTGTTCACTGAGGGTGTGTCCTCTGTCCTGTCCTGGTGTTCACTGACTGTGTGTCCTCTGTTCCCGTCCTGGTGTTCACTGACTGTGCGTCCTCTGTCCTGTCCTGGTGTTCTCTGAGGGTGTGTCCTCTGTCCCGTCCTGGTGCTCACTGAGGGTGCGTCCTCTGTCCCCATCCTGGTGTTCACTGACTGTGCATCCTCTGTTCCCGTCCTGGTGTTCACTGAGGGTGCGTCCTCTGTTCCCGTCCTGGTGTTCACTGACTGTGCGTCCTCTGTCCCGTCCTGGTGTTCACTGAGGGTGCGTCCTCTGTTCCCGTCCTGGTGTTCACTGACTGTGCGTCCTCTGTCCCGTCCTGGTGTTCACTGAGGGTGTGTCCTCTGTTCCCGTCCTGGTGTTCACTGAGGGTGCGTCCTCTGTTCCCGTCCTGGTGTTCACTGACTGTGCATCCTCTGTTCCCGTCCTGGTGTTCACTGAGGGTGCGTCCTCTGTTCCCGTCCTGGTGTTCACTGACTGTGCGTCCTCTGTCCCGTCCTGGTGTTCACTGACTGTGCGTCCTCTGTCCCGTCCTGGTGTTCTCTGAGGGTGTGTCCTCTGTCCCGTCCTGGTGCTCACTGAGGATGTGTCCTCTGTTCCAGTCCTGGTGTTCTCTGAGGGTGTGTCCTCTGTTCCGTCCTGGTGCTCACTGAGGATGTGTCCTCTGTTCCAGTCCTGGTGTTCTCTGAGGGTGTGTCCTCTGTCCCGTCCTGGTGCTCACTGAGGATGTGTCCTCTGTTCCAGTCCTGGTGTTCTCTGAGGGTGTGTCCTCTGTTCCGTCCTGGTGTTCACTGAGGGTGTGTCCTCTGTTCCCGTCCTGGTGTTCACTGAGGGTGCGTCCTCTGTTCCCGTCCTGGTGTTCACTGAGGGTGCGTCCTCTGTTCCCGTCCTGGTGTTCACTGACTGTGCGTCCTCTGTCCCGTCCTGGTGTTCTCTGAGGGTGTGTCCTCTGTCCCGTCCTGGTGCTCACTGAGGGTGTGTCCTCTGTTCCCGTCCTGGTGTTCACTGAGGGTGTGTCCTCTGTCCTGTCCTGGTGTTCACTGAGGGTGTGTCCTCTGTCCTGTCCTGGTGTTCACTGACTGTGTGTCCTCTGTTCCCGTCCTGGTGTTCACTGACTGTGCGTCCTCTGTCCTGTCCTGGTGTTCTCTGAGGGTGTGTCCTCTGTCCCGTCCTGGTGCTCACTGAGGGTGCGTCCTCTGTCCCCATCCTGGTGTTCACTGACTGTGCATCCTCTGTTCCCGTCCTGGTGTTCACTGAGGGTGTGTCCTCTGTTCCCGTCCTGGTGTTCACTGACTGTGCGTCCTCTGTCCCGTCCTGGTGTTCACTGAGGGTGCGTCCTCTGTTCCCGTCCTGGTGTTCACTGACTGTGCGTCCTCTGTCCCGTCCTGGTGTTCACTGAGGGTGTGTCCTCTGTTCCCGTCCTGGTGTTCACTGAGGGTGCGTCCTCTGTTCCCGTCCTGGTGTTCACTGACTGTGCATCCTCTGTTCCCGTCCTGGTGTTCACTGAGGGTGCGTCCTCTGTTCCCGTCCTGGTGTTCACTGACTGTGCGTCCTCTGTCCCGTCCTGGTGTTCACTGACTGTGCGTCCTCTGTCCCGTCCTGGTGTTCTCTGAGGGTGTGTCCTCTGTCCCGTCCTGGTGTTCACTGAGGGTGCGTCCTCTGTTCCCGTCCTGGTGTTCACTGAGGGTGCGTCCTCTGTTCCCGTCCTGGTGTTCACTGACTGTGCGTCCTCTGTCCCGTCCTGGTGTTCTCTGAGGGTGTGTCCTCTGTCCCGTCCTGGTGCTCACTGAGGGTGTGTCCTCTGTTCCCGTCCTGGTGTTCTCTGAGGGTGTGTCCTCTGTTCCCGTCCTGGTGTTCACTGAGGGTGTGTCCTCTGTCCCGTCCTGGTGTTCTCTGAGGGTGTGTCCTCTGTTCCCGTCCTGGTGTTCACTGAGGGTGCGTCCTCTGTTCCCGTCCTGGTGTTCACTGACTGTGCATCCTCTGTTCCCGTCCTGGTGTTCACTGAGGGTGCGTCCTCTGTTCCCGTCCTGGTGTTCACTGACTGTGCGTCCTCTGTCCCGTCCTGGTGTTCTCTGAGGGTGTGTCCTCTGTCCCGTCCTGGTGCTCACTGAGGATGTGTCCTCTGTTCCCGTCCTGGTGTTCACTGACTGTGCGTCCTCTGTTCCCGTCCTGGTGTTCACTGACTGTGCGTCCTCTGTCCCGTCCTGGTGTTCTCTGAGGATGTGTCCTCTGTCCCGTCCTGGTGCTCACTGAGGGTGTGTCCTCTGTTCCCGTCCTGGTGTTCTCTGAGGGTGTGTCCTCTGTTCCCGTCCTGGTGTTCACTGAGGGTGCGTCCTCTGTTCCCGTCCTGGTGTTCACTGACTGTGCATCCTCTGTTCCCGTCCTGGTGTTCACTGAGGGTGTGTCCTTTGTCCTGTCCTGGTGTTCACTGACTGTGTGTCCTCTGTTCCCGTCCTGGTGTTCACTGACTGTGCATCCTCTGTCCTGTCCTGGTGTTCTCTGAGGGTGTGTCCTCTGTCCCGTCCTGGTGCTCACTGAGGGTGTGTCCTCTGTTCCCGTCCTGGTGTTCTCTGAGGGTGTGTCCTCTGTTCAGTCCTGGTGCTCACTGAGGGTGTGTCCTCTGTTCCCGTCCTGGTGTTCACTGACTGTGCGTCCTCTGTCCCGTCCTGGTGTTCTCTGAGGGTGTGTCCTCTGTCCCGTCCTGGTGCTCACTGAGGATGTGTCCTCTGTTCCAGTCCTGGTGTTCTCTGAGGGTGTGTCCTCTGTTCCGTCCTGGTGTTCACTGAGGGTGTGTCCTCTGTTCCCGTCCTGGTGTTCACTGAGGGTGCGTCCTCTGTTCCCGTCCTGGTGTTCACTGAGGGTGCGTCCTCTGTTCCCGTCCTGGTGTTCACTGACTGTGCGTCCTCTGTCCCGTCCTGGTGTTCTCTGAGGGTGTGTCCTCTGTCCCGTCCTGGTGCTCACTGAGGGTGTGTCCTCTGTTCCCGTCCTGGTGTTCTCTGAGGGTGTGTCCTCTGTTCCCGTCCTGGTGTTCACTGAGGGTGTGTCCTCTGTCCCGTCCTGGTGTTCTCTGAGGGTGTGTCCTCTGTTCCCGTCCTGGTGTTCACTGAGGGTGCGTCCTCTGTTCCCGTCCTGGTGTTCACTGACTGTGCATCCTCTGTTCCCGTCCTGGTGTTCACTGAGGGTGCGTCCTCTGTTCCCGTCCTGGTGTTCACTGACTGTGCGTCCTCTGTCCCGTCCTGGTGTTCTCTGAGGGTGTGTCCTCTGTCCCGTCCTGGTGCTCACTGAGGATGTGTCCTCTGTTCCCGTCCTGGTGTTCACTGACTGTGCATCCTCTGTTCCCGTCCTGGTGTTCACTGACTGTGCGTCCTCTGTCCCGTCCTGGTGTTCTCTGAGGATGTGTCCTCTGTCCCGTCCTGGTGCTCACTGAGGGTGTGTCCTCTGTTCCCGTCCTGGTGTTCTCTGAGGGTGTGTCCTCTGTTCCCGTCCTGGTGTTCACTGAGGGTGCGTCCTCTGTTCCCGTCCTGGTGTTCACTGACTGTGCATCCTCTGTTCCCGTCCTGGTGTTCACTGAGGGTGTGTCCTTTGTCCTGTCCTGGTGTTCACTGACTGTGTGTCCTCTGTTCCCGTCCTGGTGTTCACTGACTGTGCGTCCTCTGTCCTGTCCTGGTGTTCTCTGAGGGTGTGTCCTCTGTCCCGTCCTGGTGCTCACTGAGGGTGTGTCCTCTGTTCCCGTCCTGGTGTTCTCTGAGGGTGTGTCCTCTGTTCAGTCCTGGTGCTCACTGAGGGTGTGTCCTCTGTTCCCGTCCTGGTGTTCACTGACTGTGCGTCCTCTGTTCCCGTCCTGGTGTTCTCTGAGGGTGTGTCCTCTGTCCCGTCCTGGTGTTCACTGATGGTCCATCTACGTGTGAGTAGAAAATCAAACTATGAGCTTTTTTAATTTAGGGACCATCAAAGCTTTCTCTTGGTGCCTCATATGTAGAAAGGTGTTTAACGGATATACAAATGAATTTTAAGACACAGTTTTTCCAAAATTATGCCAGGGAATGGAAGAGAACGCCGATCAACCGACACTCATAGATCCAGCTCAGGACTCTTCTCACTCTTCCAAATAGAAGTTGCCAGACTGTTTCCAAATACCGGTGACATAAATTCAGTTCTAGACAAACTTCCTGTTGTCTTCGTTTCCTCAAGGCTTCAAATAAGGAACTGTTCGATTCACCAAAAGTGCCTTTAAAGTGTATCTTGCCTCAAAATGCCTTAAAAATGTTCTATGCATTTGGCTCTATGATCTCCAGGGAATGAGTGACTTCTGGGTTGGTGCTTCTGAGGAGCTTTGAAACAGGAAAATTCGGATGCTTGGAAATGGGATTTTTGTCATTTGTTTTGGAGTTGTAAAGCCTGGGCTAGGGTTTACTCAAGTCCTTCCGAATGGTGAGTGCTGTCAGCCTGGACTCAGCTCCCGAATGTCCCCTCTGTACCAGGAAACGTCCATGTCTCATCCTTCTAGAACGACGTCAGAGCTGCTCCCCTCCCCCTTCTCTCCCTCCTCTGGCAAGGTGTCCTCTGGCTGCTCCATGTGTCTCTCAGCATGTATATGTACATATGCATGCAAAATAAGAAAATGCTTTAAAAAATACCCGTATGAATGTTTAATGGTAAGATTTAATATTTAAGAGATGGGGAATGTGGAGACTTTCTTTTTCTGATTTGATGAATTCTTGCTGTGTCCTGTCAATTCAAGTCACTTGACAATTTTATTATAATTTCGAATGCCATTTTATATTTGACATACTGATACTCCTAGAAAAGGCGGACCCATGAATTACATACTATTAAGCCTGAGATTAGGCTTTATTTTTAGTCTTGACTGTGACATTTGTTTACCTTAGAGAAGTCAGGTGATTAAAATAGCCATGGGAGAAATTCTTTTGACGTTTCATTTGGGGACACTGATGGTACTTGATATGGCTCAGAAGTGTCTCATGCACGTTTTTATTTTTCTCCCTCCGAACTTCATTTTGGAGGTTTTCAAAAGACGATAGATGCTTGACTCTTAAAATTTTTTTATTATTTAAAAATTTATTTTTCATATCAACACCCTTTCCCCTCCTTCCTCTTCTCCCACCCCCAACTCCCCCTTCCCATTCCCCATCCACTCTCCGGAGGGGTAAGGCCTTCCTTAGGGAGTCAAAAAGTCTGGCATACCAAGCTAAGGCAGGATCATGCCCCCCCCCGTACCAAAGCTGAGCAAGGTATCCCATCATAGGGAGTGGGCTCTAAAAAAGACAGTTCATGCCTCTGGGATAGGTTCTGGTACCACTACCAGGCCCCCCCAACAGACTAAGCCACATCACTGACACCCACAATCAGAGGGCTTGGTTCAATCCTGTGCAGGTCCCCCAGCTGCCAGTCCATAGTCCGTGAGCTCCCTCTGCTCAGGTCAGCTGTCTGTGGTCTCCCCATCATGGTCTTGACCCCCTTGTTCATATGATCCCTTCTCCCTCTCTTCAGCTGAGCTCCAGGAGCTCAGCCCGGTGCTTGGCTGTGGGTCACTGCATCTGCTTCCATCAGAGAAGCTAGGCAAAAGGGGGGACCCTAAGAGGGACACACATGGAGGGCCCCGGGAAGGGAAAATAGTTAAGATCTCCTGGGTACACTGGGAGGGAGCAGAAGGGAGGGGATGGGGGATGGGAATATGAGGGATCATGAAGACTGAGTTGGGGGAGGGATGGATGTGGAGAGCAATGACAGAGATGTCTTGATAGAGGGAACCATTATGGGGTCAGGGAGAAACCTGGTACTAGGGAAATTCCCAGGAATTCACAAGGATGACCCAGCTAAGACTCCTAACAAGAGTAGAGAGGATGTCTGAAAGGGCCTTCCCCTTTAATCTGACTGGTGACTACCCTAATTGTCATCATAGAACCTACATCCAGTAACTGATGACTTTTTTAACTTTTAAAAATATGGTTGGTGAAATGCATATGGTTTGTGGAATGCATATGGTTTGGACTCCCAGCTAGGCACCCCTGACATTTTCTATTGGGTCGTTTTTGTTACAGAAGGCTCTCCTAAGCCTGCTAGGTGTTTAGCAGCCTCACTGACCTCAGCCCATTACACGCTAGACCCTCCTCACTTATGATAAGAAATGATAAATGGTTCCTGCCATAGCCAGTGTCTTCCAGCAAGCACCCCCACCAATATATACCTTCAGAGCCCAAGCATCACCCACCCACCTAGGCCTTCAGAATGACCGACCTAGTGAAGAGGAGAGAGGTGGCTGTCTGCAGACCCTGGACTTTCTCATGGAGTCCTGTAAGACTTCAATTGATTATAGCTGGGCATGGCAGCTTACACTTGTCCTCCTAGGAAGGCTGAGGCAGAGAACTGATGTGGGGACCTAAGTTCAATGCCCAGAGCCCACATAAAAATCTCTGATATAGCCAGTGCATGTCCATAAATCCCAGCACCGGGGAGGAGGAGGCAGGAGGATCACTGGGGCTTGCCGGTCAACCAGTCTGGCAGCATCGGGTGAGCACTGAGTTCAGTAAAAGGCACCATCTCAAAGAAAATAAGGCGGACCAACCACTTCCTGTTGCCCTTTGGCCTCCACATGCAAATGCACACACATTCATAGGTGAGCACACACATACATTCATAGGTGAGCACACACACATTCATAGGTAAGCACACACACATATAGATGAGCACACACACACACACACACACACACACACACACACATACACCGACAACCAGTCATAAGAGTTGAATAACGTTGATAAAAGTTGGGCCTCCAACTTGCTGACGATAAAAGTTGATTGTGGTTGGTTATCGCTTTTCTAACCCTGGGACTGCAAAGATGAGGCTCTCCCCTTCTTTCTGGAGGAGGGGATCAATTACAGCAAGCCGTTTTCCTGTCGCCAGACAACAAAACAAAATTAACCTTCGGACCTCTGAAACAGAACACGCTGACATTCTCTGTGCTCCCCGGAAAGTTTATGTCTTCAGATTTATATCTTTAATACTACACTAGTAAGAGATTTCCAGGGAGACAAAAAGCAACAGGAACCAGATAATCAGGCAGATTCATTTTCATTATCAGGGATAGGCCGACGTGGCTGTGGGGACTGAGGAATTCCATGATTTGTCCTCCAAAAGGAGGACCAGGGGAACTGGTGCTGCGTGCCTGATGCCAAAAACGGAGAGCTAAGCCAGAACAGCAGGGGCAGGCGATGAGGTGCCTGCATCCCAGATGCCCAGGAGGCTGAGGCAGGAGTTGCTCATGGTCACTTGAGCCCAGGAGTCCCAAGTCCAGGCTGGCCAATGTAGCAAAACCCTGTATCTTAAAAACCCAACAGACAGACAGGCAGCTCACTGATCTCACCTGAAGTCAGCCTCAGAGGCCCGGAGTGATGTTTAGCTTGGTGGTAGCATTAAATAGGGGTGCGTCCCGTGGCCCAGTCAAGGTGGCAGATAAGGCAAGTCAATGAAGACATTAGTGTCTCGCTATGTTTCTCACGGCGCCATCTCTGGGCCAGCCTCACCTGGGAACGTGCTAGAAATGGGTTTTCCCCGGGCTGGGGAGATGGCTCAGTGGGAAGGAGCCCCCGGTCGTCGGTGCACAGGGGTGAAGACCCGAGTTCAGATCGTCCGTGCTCAGATAAAAGAGTAGGATGTGGCCCCTGTGCCTGCAACCCCAGAGCTGAGGGTGGTGGAGACAAGGGGATCACTGTGGCTTGCTGACCGGTCGGCCTGGCGGAAAGCTGGGAGCTCCAGGTTCAGTGAGAGACCTCGTCTCAAGAGAAGGAAGACGGAGGTGATGCAGCAGGGACACCTAGGGTCCTCCTGCACCTGTGCGTGCACAGAGGTGTGTATGCCTCTATATATACAGGTACACACACACACGTGCACACACACACATGAACATGCACACATATGCATGCACGCACACACACAAACACATGCACACACACGAAAACACATATAAACATGCACACATATGCATGCACACATACACACATGAACATGCACACATATGCATGCACGCACACACACATGAACATGCACACACACGACACACACATGAACACGCAGCGCACACACACGCACTCATACACACATGAACATGCACACATATGCATGCACGCACACAAACATGTGCACACACACGAAAACACACACACATGAACATGCGTGCGCACACACACATATACACTAAGCACATGATTAAGAACCACTACTTTAATTTTTATTTATTTATTTTTATTTTGAGATGGGCTGTGTGTAGCTGACAGGCCGAAATCTCCTGATTGCCTGCCTCTTCCTCTCAAGTGCTGGGACTACAGCTACGTACCGTCATGCTTGGCTACTGCTTAACTCTTGTTCATTTTTTTTGTTGGGAGCCTAGTCTTTAACGGCTGAGCCATCTCTCCAGCCCAACTCTTGTTCATTTTTAGGATTTATTTTTATTTTCTGCCTAAAAGTGTCTTGCCTGCATGGACGTATGTGCTCCTCGTGCATGCCCGACGCCCAAAGAGGTCAGAAGACACTGGATCGCCCGCAACTTGAGTTAGATGGCTGTGAGCCACCGCATGGGTGATAGGAACCAGACCCTCTAAAGAGCAGCTGGTGCTCTTGACCACGGAGCCATCTCCCCAGCCCAACCACCAAATTCTCAGACGCGTTGCAACCGATGACAAATGGGTTCAACTAATGCTTTATGCACTCACATTGTTCGAAAACATTCAGTTGTCACAGCGGCCTCTTGTTGGAGCTTAGCCGTTCCTACCTGAGGGTTCTGATTATCTGTGTAACCCTGCTGGCTCTCCAGGCCTTGCTTAGAACTCAGAACTGGAAACTGCAGGCTCCTGTAATGACGATAGTCAATGCAATAGGGAATACAATGTATTTATTTACCAGAGAGAGAGAATCACACAAGCTGGGAGTCAGAAGCGTTGCCGGCTTCCAAAAGAGGAGGTCCCTTTTCCTTTCGCTTCCTTTCATCTCTACCTGTGCTAATTTCCTTGTCCCCGCCCTCATGGGCGGATAGCTTTGTGGGGTTCACTCCTACAATTCCCCTTTTAGTCTAAATAGAAGATTTAAATTTGATGCAAACTCAAACATATACAACATATATACATAGAGGGTGATAAGTAAGTTATAATCTACTTATATCCTAAGCTAAACATATCCATTCCACCTAAATTCTAAACTTATCTGAAAGGGATGCCCAAGTCTGAACACCTCCTTCCAATCCCAACCCTAAAATAATTGAAAACTAACACTAACAGGTGTAAACTATCCTCTAATAACAATAGTAGGGAGGGGGGAGTGGAATTCTCAAATTTACTTCTTGCTGAAGTGGGACGATGACAATCATGGGGACCTGTGGGAAGAAAATGTTAGTGTAACAAGAGTCTTAAGTAGGTTAGACAGTCTCTGTTTGGCCGGAGATGCTTGATTGAAGTTCTTGACTGGAGTTCTAATTTTGATTGAAGCTCTTACCTGAAGCTCTGGTCAGATTGTAGAAGGTGCACTGTATCAGTTCCTTATTCTGGAGTTGTGTTGAGTGATGTAGTTCCAAGCTGGTTTCAGGATGGTGCTTGTCAGGTGGGGTCGATGATGTGGGGCAGTTCAGATGTATCCAGTTGAATCAGGCAGAGTTGAGGAAGTGGATCCCCATTCTCTTTCTGAAGCAGTTGAAGATTGCTTCAGGAAATCCCTTGTTCTTTGGAAAACTCAAACATTAATGTTAGCACAAACATTTTTAACTTTTATATGTATGCATACTGGGAAAGGCAACCCTAAGGAAGATAATAAACATGAAGGAGATTAGAATTTTAGAAAAAGAACCAAGTATACACTAATTTTGTTTTCTTCTGTCTTATATCAATGGCTCTTTGATATAATACAGAAATAGTGAATTGTATTTTAACAGTATGTTTGGGTTTAAAGCAGGAGAGCCAATCCAACTCTAAAGCCAGCATCAATTAGATGAATTGGGACTAAAGCATATTAAGAAGCAAAGAGAAATGGAAATTATAATAACAAAATAGAGAGATTCAGACATTGATACCACGCGTTGTATTAGTGCATGTTTGATGGTCCTCTGGGTAGTTATCCTTTCTTCTTTAGGTATCCATACGTCCAGTACTTTTTCACTGTTCAGAGCTGAGTTTTCCTGTAAAGACAAAAACAGAACACTTCTCTTTCCTTTTGTGAGGCCTCCTTACACATAGTAGCATATAGTAGCATATGACCTGTAGATGAGCTGTCGCCTTTCTTCCTCCTGAGGTTTCTTCTGTTCAGATCGAATCTTGAACTCTGTGTGTGTGTGTGTGTGTGTGTGTGTGTGTGTGTGTGACTCAAGCAGGTCGTCTCCTGTGTGCATTTTCATGCATGAATATTGAGGCTTAGAGTGCGGGCATCCTTTGCCCTGGGGGTAGCCATGCGAGGTGACGCCGAACAGGATTTGTTTATTCAGCAGGTGCTTGTTGCACAGTGAGTGACTACTGAGTCTGCCTCACCTTCCAGACTGCCCCGAGACCATTCAGACGGAATGCATTTAAAAATAGATTTGCCTGCATGGAAATGCTTGGTTAAGGTGAAATATGGCAAACATCTGCAGTGATTTACGGTTCCTTTGCAAAGCACCACCTCAGCCAATGATATATATATATATATATGTATATATTTAACTTCCATATTCAATAGGTGTGGTAGTTCACCTGTAATCACAGCACCCGGGAGACTGAGATGGGGTGGGGGGGCTGGATTCCCAGATTTCCTCGAGTTTGAGGCCAGCCTGGTTTATGCAGTGAGTTCTGAGTCTGCTTAGGATACATGGCAAGACCCTGTGCCATAAACTCACACCGCCCCGCACCACACCACAGCACACCACAGCACACTACACAGTACCACACCATACTGTGCCATACAGTACCACACTACCCACACCGTGCCACGCCATCTCACCCGCCCCGCCCTGCCCCGCCCCGCCCCGCCCCGCCCTGCCCCATGCTGCATTACACTATTACACTACACACACACACACACACACACACACGCACGCACGCACGCGCGCACGCGGCAGAAAGAGCAGGAGTGCAAATGGCATGGAGGTCAATGCTTTGCCTGGGATCACAGCAAGTCTTGGGCTGAGTGTCACACTAGACTCTGGATTTCATCATTTCCCCACCACTGCCTACTCAAACGTCTGCGTGTGAAATTAGAATAAAGAGCTTAAGTTGCTGTAACCGCTAATCTTGGTCAGCACTTGGGGAGAGAGAACCTCCGTTAAAGAATTACATCCATCAGATTGGCCTGTGGCCTTGTCTTGGGGGGGCGTGGTTTCTTGATTGCTAATTGATGTAGGAGAGGGCCCAGCCCGTGGCGGATGCTACCTGCCACACATGGGAAAGCTGTGCCAGCACAGACGGAGCAAGCCAGTGAGCAGGGCTCCTCCGAGGCCTCCGCTTCAGTCACTGGTTCCAGGTTCCTGCTCTGAGCTCCTGTCCCGGCTTCCCTTGATAGACTGTAATCTGTGCGGTAGATTGAACCTAGCTGGTCCCCATAAGGCTGTAGGGAGTGGCACTCCTAGGAGGTGTGGCCTTGGTAGAGTGGGTGTGGCTTTGTTGGAGGAAGTGCGTCACTGTGGGGGCGGGCCTTGAGGTCCCGTGCTCAAACCATGCCCGGTTGAGGCACACAGTCTCCTGCTGCCTGCTGATCCAGATAGAGAACTCTCAGTTCTGTCTCTCGGCTCCGTCTCGAGCACCCATGCTTCCCGTCGTGATGGTGATGGACTAGACCTCGGAAACTGTAAGCCAGCCCCAGCGAAATGTCTTCCTTTAGAAGAGCTGCCGTGGTCATGGTGTCTCTTCACAGCAATGGAACCCTGACTAAGACGACCTGTAAGCTAGATAAACTCTTTCTTTCCTTTCCCTGAGTTGGATTTGGTGTTTATCACAGAGGCAGGAAAGCAAACGAGATTATATCATTTGCAAGATTAATTATCTGCCTGATTATTGTAGTGGCTTAGAAACGGTAACAAATAAAACTTATCAGCCCACCCCAAAGCTCCCAAAAAACAAAAACAAAACAAAACCCAAAAGCCGGCGTTGGTGGCACACACCTTTAATCCCAGCACCTGAGAGGCAGAGGCAGGTGGATCTCTGTGAGTTTGAAGCCAGTTCCGGGACAGGTTTCAAAGCAATACAGAGAAACCCTGTCTCAAAAACCAAAAAAACCAAAACCAACCAACCAACCAACCAAACAAACAATAAAAAACCCAAACCAAACCAAAACAAAAAGAAAACAAATAAAAATTATCAAAATCCCTTAAATAATTACAGAAGAGGCAATGGAGAAGAAAGCCTAAACTTAGTGTTGATGATTGTGTTTTATATTGTTTCTTAAACTGCCCATGTAAAGTTAGTCCCTCTTCCAGATGCAAGTTTTTCTAATTAGTTCATAGAAACACTGGTAATGTCCTGAGTCATTGTTAATTCGAAATCCATTTCTCACTTTCCCCAAAGAGGCATTTGGTATTCTGGGCGAGGTTGGCAGGGTTCTGATTGGAAGATTGCTTCTAGGAAGAGGCTGCCCTGCCACGACTCTTGAATGCCCTTCCCAGGGCCATGTCACAGAGGCCAAGAAGGGCATTTCTAAAGGGACAGAACAGTGGTTGAAGTTCTTGTTTTGCATTTTTCCTCTCTGGTACTTGGGTGGCAGTTAGGACAAGATCTCCTCTGAGGAGTTTCGTTTGCAGGCTCTTGAGATCTGTAGCAATGTGTGGAATGAGAGACACATAGTTGTCTTAGAATTGGACCTCACAATCGGGGCACAGATGACAGTCACCTTCGTTCTCCAAAGAGCCAAAGAGAGGTGCTGACCCAACCACACTGGAATTCCCTGCTGCAGGTTGGCCAGGCCACCATTTGTTGTCACCAGCCTCTGGAGAGAGCCGTTAAACACTGAAGGGAGTTACAGTAGAGAACTCTGCATTCCCGTATTGCTCCTTTACAGAGAGGGGAGGGCAAGTCTTCCCTCTCCACCAAGCAAGTGCTGTGATGCCCCGAGAGTACTGCCCAGGGGACCAGGGAAATGGTTGCTGGTATACAAGCTCACATGAAAAGTCATGCGTGTCAGCACGCGATTGTCATCTCAGAGCATGGGAACTAGAGACATGAGACCCCTGGAGCTTGTTGGCCAGTCAAATAAGGGAATCAGTGGCTGCAGGTTTGGTAAGAGACCATGAACATGTACACACACACACACACACACACACACACACACAAAACTGTAAGACCATGAACATGTACACACACACACACACACTCAGTCGACATAAAACTAAGACCATGAACATGTACACACACACACACACACACACTCAGTCGACATAAAACTAAGACCATGAACATGTACACACACACACACACTCAGTCCACATAAAACTGTAAAAAGTACTGCTTAAAGAGGTTAGATTTTTGTGAAAATTAGAATGACTTCTGACTGGACATTTGCAAAACTATAGAAACCACAGGGTTCCCATGTCATCCTGAGCACGCAGGGTTCTCTCATGTCATCCTGATCACACAGGTTTCCATGTCATCCTGAGTGTGGGGACACCAGACCTTGAGCAGAGACCCACTTCCCCTTCGGCCTGGGAGTAGGCAGCTGTAAGACAATGTTTTCTGTCATCCTGAGCACACAGGGTTCTCTCATGTCATCCTGATCACACAGGTTTCCATGTCATCCTGAGCACACAGGTTTCCTATGTTATCCTTGATGCTGTAACAATAAATGGCACACTTACTGAAAGTAAAACTAAGTCTTTATTGTAGAAATTACAAGATACCAAGCAAGTAACCCAGATGAGCCCAGTAGTTTTCCACTGCCGAACCGGAAGCCGAAATCTGGGAAAAGAGAGCAAGACTTCCTTTGTGCAGTCTTTTATGCCTTCCCCCGTAACGTCCCCTAGCCATGCCCGAAAGTGGGCTTGGCTAGTGACGTAGTTCACCGCCTACCTATGTATACGTCTTTACGTCTGTCCATATATGTCTTTAGTCATGCCTAAAGTGGGTGTGGTTAGGGGTGTGGTAAACCGCTCTTTTATTACCTCATCTGTGTGCGCCTCTAATAAGTCACATGGTTAATGGCGGCACACAGGCTTCCTCCTACACATCCTGAGTACACAGGTTCCCATGTCTACTGAGCACACAGGTTTCCATGTCATCCTGAGCACACAGGTTCCATGTCATCCTGAGCACACAGGGTTTCCATGTTATCCTGAGCACACAGGTTTCCATGTCTACTGAGCAGACAGGTTTCCATGTCTACTGAGCAGACAGGTTTTCCCGTTTCTCCTCTTGGGAAGACTCAGTGAAGAGACAGAATGTAGCCGCCTGTGGCTGTAGTGGAAGAAAGGTCAACAATAGGTCGTTATGATACACACCCCCTTTATTCATGTATGTGGAATGGGCCCTGTGTAAGAAGGCTGTGAATGCCAAGTGATGATATGGGTGCCTTAAGTATAAGAGCATGCCTCAACAGTGGACTGTTGGACCAGGCTGTAGCTCAGTAGGAGCACTGTCCTTACAGACAGAGTTCACTGTTGGGCTGGGCTGTAGCTCAGTGGTGGAGCACTGTCCTGACAGACAGAGTTCACTGTTGGGCTGGGCTGTAGCTCATTGGTGGAGCACTGTCCTTACAGACAGAGTTCACTGTTGGACCAGGCTGTAGCTCAGTAGGAGCACTGTCCTTACAGACAGAGTTCACTGTTAGACTGGGCTGTAGCTCAGTGGTGGAGCACTGTCCTGACAGACAGAGTTCACTGTTGGGCTGGGCTGTAGCTCAGTGGTGGAGCACTGTCCTGACAGACAGAGTTCACTGTTAGACTGGGCTGTAGCTCAGTGGTGGAGCACTGTCCTTACAGACAGAGTTCACTGTTAGACTGGGCTGTAGCTCAGTAGGAGCACTGTCCTTACAGACAGAGTTCACTGTTGGGCTGGGCTGTAGCTCAGTGGTGGAGCACTGTCCTTACAGACAGAGTTCACTGTTAGACCAGGCTGTAGCTCAGTGGTGGAGCACTGTCCTGACAGACAGAGTTCACTGTTGGGCTGGACTGTAGCTCAGTGGTGGAGCACTGTCCTGACAGACAGAGTTCACTGTTGGACCAGGCTGTAGCTCAGTAGTGGAGCACTGTCCTGACAGACAGAGTTCACTGTTGGACTGGGCTGTAGCTCAGTGGTGGAGCACTGTCCTGACAGACAGAGTTCACTGTTGGGCTGGACTGTAGCTCAGTGGTGGAGCACTGTCCTTACAGACAGAGTTCACTGTTAGACTGGGCTGTAGCTCAGTGGTGGAGCACTGTCCTGACAGACAGAGTTCACTGTTAGAGTGGGCTGTAGCTCAGTGGGAGCATTGTCCTGACAGACAGAGTTCACTGTTGGGTTGGAGTTTAGCTCTTGGTGGAGCACTGTCCTGGTGTGATTAGAAGGAAGCAGCTAGGTTGTAAAGTTACCAAATTGCCCAGGATTCACCACTGTACCCCAGGAATCCAGGTGACAGAGGACATATCAGCCAACTTGGAATTAAATTGAGAGGTCATGTTCTGATGGCTGCTGGGGCTGGGGCATGGGGGAGAGAAGAGCACTTAAAAGCATGTTCCAGAGCCTTCCCTGTGTCTTCCCATTGCTTCTCTCCTGGATCCAGCCATCCCCGAGATGTCAGGAGGGGAGAAGATTCAAATAGAAAGTTAGATTAATGCTCAGAATTAGACAAGACAGAACTTTTTTTCATAGCTGATGGCAAAATTGTTGTCACGGGAAGAAATCTGAGAGACCGTCGGGGATGGAGGAGGAGAGACCTGTCGGGATGTTTGGAGGTGGTGATGGGGGCGTGGAGCAGTTTCCCAATTGCTACTGAGCCCAGCTCAAGCGATAATGACTTTTTACAGATAAATTGTAGGGAGAAGAAAAAGATGGAAGAGAATGCCGCCTGGATTATAAGCAATTGAGAGAATCATTGCAGTAGGGATACTCATTTAGATAAAGGGCCCAGTCAGTTTCCTGATGCCTTCAGACTTCAAATGTCTATAGATTTTGGGTTTGAGAGTAAGGACAGTAACTCATTAACAGATTCTGACCAAAACTGGTTTGTCAGATCTCAGTGTGCTTTTGTACATAACAGGGGAGCTGAGCATTCTTTTATATGCCTTTCCGGCTGGCTCATCCTTTCCTCCTTTCTTTTTTTTTTTTGAGTTATTATACAAGAATTTTCATTAAAATTCTGAAATTACATTTCCCATTGCCAACAATGCAGATTTTAAATTGCTACTTATAATAGTGCATTAGTGGTTGGCATTTTTTATTTCTTTATCATAGGAGACCCAAATGACTCAAGCCTTTTGAATATAAGCCAGTCCATTTAGTGAACTCCATCATTTTCTAAGAGCTGAGATTCGGCGTGAAACAGTTTCAGCAGACTCTCTGATTGATTTCCAGACAATGGATTTTGGGTTTTGAAAAACCTCGCACATATAGTGTAGTGTGAAACCTGGGACCCCTCTGCTAGCTCCCCCAATTTATCTTTTAAGTGTCTATCTGCTAAGACTCATATTTCTTGATTCTCTTTGGAATGAGGAGATTAAATCACTGGAGTCATTAGATGCTGAATTTAGCCCTTTTCATCAGTCTTCAGGGGCTGGCATGTTTCACTAAATAGTAACATTAAAAAAATTTACCAGCTCAGAATGTTCCTAAGTTTTTAATATTCTCTTGTAGCTAGGCTTCTTGGGTAGCTACAAGGATCCAGGCTTCAAGGATCCAAGAGAGTAGCTTCTCATAACAAACCACCATCTCGTAAGTTCTGAGTTTTTCAAAAATGAAGTCTGGGTGTGGTGTGGTCTGTGTCTGTAATTTTAGGACGAGAGATGTAGATTTCAGAAGGTCAGGAGCTCAAGGTCAACCTCTACCGTATAGTGAGTTTCAAAGCCAATCTGAGAGGTGGCTCAGCAGTTAAGAGTGCTTGGATCTTGAAGAAGACCTGAGTTCGATTCTTGGCACCTATATCACATGGCTCACAAACTGCCTATTACTCCAGCTCCAGGGGATCTGACAACCACTTCTGGCCTCCACAGATGCCTGCACTCACATGCACATATACACAGACACACATACATATAGTTAAACGTACAACAAAATATCTTTAAGACAGTATAAATAAACGAGTTAATAAAATATATTTAAAATAAAAATGAGTCATTAGTTCCTATGGCACCTTCCAGGACAATAGTGTATCCTGACCCTTTTTGATGCTAAGCCTGGTTACCCAGGGCCTTGCTTATTTTTTCACACGTGAACAAGGGCCTATAGACTCACTGGCTAAAAGCAGCATGGCCAACACAGTGTCTGAGTCTTTACTCTTTGCTTGCCCTCTCTGTTCTTTATCATAACTCATTGTCCAGCCCACGGCTGAATTTTTCTTCCTGATGGCTGGGCCCATAAAATCCTTCAGGACTCCATAATCGTCTGTATTAATCGGGGTCCCCTAGGGTAACAGAACTCATAGAATGACTCTCTTTGTGTCTATGGGACTCATTAGAACGACCTCAAGGCTGTGGTCCAGCTAATCCAACAGTGGCTGACCAAGAACAGAAAGTCAAGGAATCCAGTAGTTTCTCAGTGCACAACGCTGGGTGTCTCAGCTGGTCTTCAGTAGACACTGGGGTCCCTAAAGAAGCAGGCTCTGATGACAGCGAAGGGATGGGCTTGCCAGCGAGGTGAGAGCAAGAAGGGAAAGAGAGAGAGCCTCCTTCTTCTGTGCCCTTAGATCGTCTCCCGCAGAAGGTACGACCCAGAGTAGAGATGAACTTTCCAATCTCAGGGCTTCCCAGTGATCAGGAGTGAAGGTGTGCCTTCCCAACTCCAGATCCAGATTAAAGACATGCCTTTCCCCAAAAGATCTAGATTAAAGGTATGCCTTTCCCCAAAAGATCCAGATTAAGACATGCCTTTCCCCAAAATATCTAGATTAAAGACATGCCTTTCCCCAAAAGATCCAGATTAAAGACATGCCTTTCCCCAAAAGATCCAGATTAAGACATGCCTTTCCCCAAAAGATCTAGATTAAAGACATGCCTTTCCCCAAAAGATCTAGATTAAAGGTATGCCTTTCCCCAAAAGATCCAGATTAAAGGTATGCCTTTCCCCAAAAGATCCAGATTAAAGACATGCCTTTCCCCAAAAGATCTAGATTAAAGACATGCCTTTCCCCAAAAGATCTAGATTAAAGACATGCCTTTCCCCAAAAGATCCAGATTAAAGACATGCCTTTCCCCAAAAGATCCAGATTAAAGGTATGCCTTTCCCCAAAAGATCCAGATTAAAGGTATGCCTTTCCCCAAAAGATCCAGATTAAAGGTATGCCTTTCCCCAAAAGATCTAGATTAAAGACATGCCTTTCCCCAAAAGATCCAGATTAAAGACATGCCTTTCCCCAAAAGATCTAGATTAAAGACATGCCTTTCCCCAAAAGATCCAGATTAAAGACATGCCTTTCCCCAAAAGATCCAGATTAAAGACATGCCTTTCCCCAAAAGATCTAGATTAAAGGTACGTTTTCCTACCTGAAAGATAAGAGTTAGAAGTGGGTCTTCCTACTCCAAATTAAGCAAACATCCCTCACAGGCGTGCCTGCCATTTGGGAGCATTTAGTTAGTTCAGTTGACATCCAAGAATAGCCATCACAGTCTCCTTTGGCATGTAGCTAAGAATTTTGTTTAAATTTTGTTAATTTACTGTATTACTACTTACAGTATTTATGTTATATTTGGAACCTAGATTTGCATTTTTAACTCCTGTCCAATATTGCTATTCCACACCATGGATAATCTTTCCACTCTTATTTTTTTGGAGGTACTTTAGTAAGAGACTTTTTGCTTTTAGGCTTTTAACATCTTACCAGTGGACATTTATACAAAGGAGCGCACCCATGGAGACTTGCTTACTAATTAAAATATGTATGCAAAAGTCTATATTCTTTACCCGCTGAATTATTAACCACAACACCAACCAGAGATGATAAAAGCTGGCAATTTGTGTTAAAGACTAAACTATTCATTTTTTTCCTTCTGGGTAGGTGATTGAGATAGGCAGATTCTTTTTTTTCCTCTTGGTATTTGGTTTCCAGTTTTATGAGACAGGATTTCTCTGTGTAGCCCTGGCTGTCCTGGAACTGGCTCTGTAGACCAGGCTGGCCTTGACCTCATAGATCCACCTGCCTCTGCCTCTAGAGTGATGGGATTAAAGGCGCCACTACTTCCTTTTCTTTTTCCTTTGTAAAGTATAGTTAGATGAGTTTTGGCTTCACAATTTTTGTTGGGGGCGGTAAAAGTCTGTAAAGTCATTTCAGATTTATCCTTCTGTGCATTCATCCTGTCTCCTCTAACTAAACCTTGTCTTTTGAGAAAGCTTTCTTCATCTTCTCTTCTTTGAAAAGCTTTTCTAGGTTTTAACCTACTGCATAGGACTCTCAACAAGAGATGTAATTAATGGGGAAGGCATTTGTCAAATGCATTGGGTCTGTGAGAAAAGAGCATTTGTTTAGGATTCATGAGCGAAAGGAATACATTAGTGTAAGGAAACAAGTGAGGGAGACCCTGCTCAGTGACCCCCAGTTTATTCTTATTCTACAGTCTCTGTCATAAATGTCAATATACTGGCTCAATCCGGCTCATTAGCCAAGGAGTTATTTTTTGCTCCGAATTGTCTTTCCCCGTTATCCAAGCATGAAAGCCTTCCTCATCATAATTTGCAGTCCATTTCCTTTCTGAGCCGAGACCACTACTCTGAGCAATTTAAAAACTGTGGAGTTAATTATTTCATTTATAATTAACGTTTAAAGTCTATGTTAATCAGTATGCTGCTGGATTTAACTATTTTCATGTGTGTTTAGGCCAGAGGTTGGAGGATGAGTGTCTTCCTCAGTTGCTCTCTACCCGTTTATTAGTTTATTTGAGACAGGGTGCTGTGTATCCTAGGCTGGCCTTGAGCCCTCCATGTAGCTGAAGCAGGCCTTGAGTCCCAATCCTCACGCTCCATACCCCAAATGCTGTGATTACAGGCATGCACTTCCAAGCGTGGCCCTCCACCTTAGTTTTAAAGAACGATTCTTCCATTGAAGGAAGAGCTCGCTGATTCGTGTGAACTAGCTGGCCAGTAAGCTGCAGGGCGTATATCCACTTCTGTTCCTCCATCCCCAGATCTTCAGTGTTAGGGTTACATATAGTGCTATCATTCCAACATCTTTAAAAATATTTTTTCTCTGAGAATTTCATATATACATACAATGTATTTTGATCCCCAACTCCTTCCAGATCCTCCACAACCCTCTAATCTCTAAACTTGGTTCTCCATCCCTATCTCCCTTCCTTCCTTAACATCTATCTATAATCTATCTATCTATCTATCTATCTATCTATCTATCTATCTATCTATCTATCTATCTATCTATCTATCAAATCTATCTGTCTATCTATCTATTATCTATCTATCTATCAAATCTATCTATCTATAATCTATCTATCAAATCTATCTATCTATAATCTATCTATCATATCTGTCTGTCTGTCTGTCTATCTATCTATCTCTTTTATAACCCCTAGATCAATTTGTGCTGCTTATGTACTCATGGATGTGAGGTCATCCACTGAAGGTTGGCTGACCTACATTTTTAAAGATGACCTGCATCTTAGAAACACTGTGGGTGAGGATTCACGAACCCCTTCCCACTCCACTTTAGAATGGTGACAGGCCTGATCTTGTGCAGGTCTCGTGAAGACAAGCATAACTGCTGTTGAGTCTGCGAGTCTGTGGTCCTGTCATGTCCAGGTGACACTAATTTTTCCCCGATCCTTTCTGACCTCTGGCTCTTCACTATCCTCCTGGTCCCTGTTTCCTGATGGTCCCTGAGTTTGTGTGTGTGGGGTCAGGTAGATGCACCATTTGTGGTCGTGCAATTCATAGACACGTGTTCGCTGCATAATAACCAGTGTGAGTTTATGCATTAACTGATGTCTAATGAACAACAACAACAAACACTCTGATGAGGTTGGAGAGTTACTCTAGTTTATGAGTGTAGCTGTGAATTTAGAGGCAATGTGATACTATATCAATTTAGCAGAATAATGGTTGTAGGTTTACCCCTGGGGCCCATGACCTTCTCAGTCACGGATTCTTGGCCAGATTTACAGTACCAGTGTATGATCCCTCCTGCGAACAGAGCCTTAAATCCAATTAGAAAGTGGTCGGTCACTTACATAACGTTTGTGCCACTGTTGTAACCTTGCCGTTCACAAGGACCACAGCTGTGTGAGGCTGCGGCCAAGCCTGCCCCTTCAGCAACCTGCGTGGCATCTTTTATTACCGGGAAAGCTAGCAAGCGGGGAGCAAGTCTCTTGGTCATCACCAGCTTGATTTCGCCACATCCCGAGACCAACGCAGGCGATATTTTCAGCAGTCGGGTCTTAGTTATATACATGGAGGTCCTTCCCTGCCTGGTCCCACAGCCGCTTTAGCCCCGAATAAACTCAGAGAGCCTTACAATAATTTGTAAACGCATTGGCCCGATGGCTCAGGCTTCTTATTGGCCAGCTCTCTCTTAATTATTAACCCATTTCTATCAATCTAAGTGTTTCCACGTGGTCTTATCTTACCGGAGGGAAGGGTCCGGCGTCCTGTCTTACCCCAACAGCTACATGGCGTCTCCTCTGGCTGCCCTCTCCACGTCCTCTCCCCAGAATTCTCCTTGTCTTGTACCCTCACCTGTACTTCCTGCCTGGCTACTGGCCAATCAGTGTCTTGTTTATCAACCAATAAGAGAAGCATATGTACAGAAGGACATCCCCATCACTTCCTATCATGCTCTGTGGGCAACCTAGAGCAATGGCAATAGACTGTATTATTTTGGGTGTGTGTTTCCAGGGGAAACAAATCTTGCTTTGAGGTGGGTGCTGGGTATCTGAACTCAGGTTCTCATGCTACACAACAAGCACGTCCCTTATTGAGCCATCTTCCCGGTGGCCTCCCACTTTTATCAACTTTTAAAGTGACCACGCAAAGTAATGGGGTTCGTTTTGGCATATCCATATGTATGAGCCATAATGAAAGACCCCGGGTGGGGGACTTTCACGGGAGGGAGACCCGAACCCAAGGAACACCGAGACCACGAGCTTGGATGCAACAGCAAGAGGCTTTATTGATAATACACGGGTACCCGGGGCATCTCAGTCTCGGGAACTGAGAGCCCCGAGCTGGGGACTCAGGGGTTCTTTTATAGCAAAAAGCGCAGTACAGAAGCGAGAAGCCTAGTTACGGGACCCTGATTGGGCAATTTAAATGAGGCTGGGGCTCAGAACGAGGGCAATTAAGGTTTCTCTCAGAACTCAAGTCTCGGCCTTGGCCCTATCTGAGGAACAATAGGTCTCTGTGCTTGCCCAATCTTGCTGGGCTGGCCATTTGGTCACAACAGACACCCAAAGCCCGTGTCCTTGGGCAGAGCTCCCTTCTGATAGCAAGGACTATTCAGCTGTGGGGGAAACGGAATTTTCCATGAGCCTCAGCTTGCCTGTGTAGGCTGGGCCGGGGTCTTTCAATATGTGCCATTTGATTTCATCCCTCCTTCCTAATATGGAACTATTGATCAGAATTTTCAAACTGTTCTATTTTAGCAAATACATAGATTTATTAATCTTGGTACATGTCTGTCTCAAATACCCCCAAACCTGACAACACGGGCAGTTTTTAAATTGACAAATGGAAGTCGTATACAATGACTGTGCATGATGTGATGATTCAACTCGTGCACATGTTGTGGAATGATAAAAATATGCCAGGTAACATGTTTTGTGGTGAGAATGCTCAGCATTCGATCTCTTAGCAATGTCTCTGGCATAGAGTCCGTTACTGCGAACTGTAGTCTCTTGGTGGACAAGCAGAGCTTATGCTTCAGGTAAAGCTAAAACTCAGAACACGTTGATCGTCAGCCCCACCCCTCACTGACCCCTGATGGCTTCTGTTCTCCTTGGGGACTCTTTATCTGAGTCTACAGAACAGTGAACTCACACCCACCTGTGCTGGCTTCCTTTGCCTTGTGCAAAATTCTCCAGGCTTAATCCATGTCGTAAGCCACAGGACTGCCTTCTTTCTACATCCCGGAGGAAGGGCTGAGGAGATAGCTGCGCAGGTAAAGCATTATCCTGCGTAACAGAAGACCTGAGTTCCATCCGCGGAACCACATAAAAATGTCAGAATAGTGACGTATGCCCATCATCCCAGTTATAGGGAAGGTGGGACCTGGAGAAACCCCGGCGATCGCTCTCAGCCCGTCTAATCCAACCGGTAAGCTCCAGGCCAACTGGAGACTGTCTCGAAAGAGTTGTGTGGCCCTTCTCAAGGAATGCCACCCGAAGTTGTCCTTTGACAACCTCCCCACATGCGTACCTGTACACACACAAAGATGCACGCGCGCACACACACACACACACACACACACACACACTTTAGACATTAAGAATTAAAGACCGGTTCACTCGGCGATTTCCTTGCATACGTGTTAACACAGCACGCTTTCCTAATCTGTCCTTTTGTCAATGATCACTTAGGTCAGCTCCGTGCCATCTTCATCACCACCATCACCATCACCGGTCTTGCCCTTTAGCCCAGGCTGACCTAGAACTCGCCCGTTGGCTCTGGGTAGTCCTGAACTGGCTGCGGTTATCCTGCCTCGGCTTCCCAAGCGCCATAACTACAGGCGTGTGCCGTCGCGCCTGGCTTGGTTCTGTACCTTGGTGGGCGAGGCTGCTGCAGTTACCACGCCAGGGCACACCTGCACGCCAGGGCACACCTGCACGCCAGGGCACACCTGCACGCCAGGGCACACCTGCACAGTTGTTTTCTTTCCTCTGGACATAAGCCCAGCCATAGGACCACACTCGCGGGTACTTGTGATTTTCCTGAGACGGTTCCATGCTTCCCTCTTTCCCTCCTGTGTCTTGTCCCTGCCAGTGGTCTGCACTGTCGGCTCCCGAGACCAGCCGTCCGAACGGACGGGTGAGGCCAGCTTCCGGAACATTTATTGCTGCTCTCTGATGGGCAATGATGGTGAGAGCACCTTCCCACACCCCCATCAGCAGTTCTTCTTGAGAACTGTCCCCCAAGTTTACCAACCTTAAAGTCGCTTGTTTTTCTCGTTATCCGTGTTCTTCCCAGTCTAGACACGAACGTCTTATCGGACGTGCGGTTTACAGGTGTTTCCCCACCCCACAGGCACTGGTTCATTACCGTTCCTTCACCATGTGCATGTGGTTGTTGTTTTTTTATGCAGTTTGATTTGTCTGGTTTTATTTTCACTGAGTGTGTGTGTCCCTTGGGTTTTGCAACAGCTCAATGCTCAGGCCATAGACAGTTTTTTTTTTTATTTATTGAAAACGGAAACTCCTGTGCAGAGACATGTATAACATGTGCCCATTGTTAATTAGCTGGGGGGATGGGGTACTTGCTTTAAAAAAACTTGATTAATTGAAGATTGTTCTGTCTGTATTATGAATTAGTAACTGGCTTATGAAAAATTGCGATGCAATAAAATGCCCACACCACTTAAAGCATACGAAAAACTTAAGGCTTTCTAATAGAGTTTGAGAATAATTACTACAAACATCTGCTACCTTTGTGTTATAGATAAACAGTTCTCCTAATTAAAACAGCATGACTTAGGTTGGATTGGAAAGAACCACCCAAATGCTGTTCAGATAGTTCACTTATGATTCATTTATATATGAAATACAAAAGAGCCAGGTATAACAGAGGGGAATAATGGAGTGCTGGATTGTTTTTGGATCTCTGTAATTTATTACAGCACTCGAGTAAAAGTCAATCGGTTATTTAAACTTGTTTGCTAGTAATTAATTCTAAAGAGATGATAGAAAACAGGAGAGCAGTGTGCGAATCACATACCACTAAGAATTTCTGTAACCTTTCTTACTTAAAATACACTTGGGGGAATATGAGTGATATAAAAAAAAAAGTGCATTTGACAGCTATCCAAGCCTCGCTCCTAATAGGCCATCCTTGTGGGGATTCTTTGAGGCTTTGTGGCCTTGTGGGTTTCTTTTTTCTTTTCCTTTTTCTTTTTGGTTTTTACGAGACAGGGTTTCTCTGTATTGTTTTGGAGGCTGTCAGTCCAGCCCGGCCCCGAACTCACAGAGATCCGCCTGCCTCTGCCTCCCGAGTGCTGGGATTAAAGGCGTGCGCCACCACCGCCCAGCTGTGGGTTTCTTTTTTAAACTAAAGATGTGTTTATGTGTATGGAAGCTCTGTTTGCATTCGGCACCTGCACACCAGAAGAGGACCCCTGATAGATCCCCTGTGACGGCAGTTATAGACGGCTGTGAGGAGTCATGTGGGGGCCGGGAACCGAACGCAGGACGTCTGGGAAGGGCAGCCATGCTGCTAATCTCTGAGCCATGTCTCCAGCTTCCTGTTCATGCAGTTTTAATGGCGGAGTTATTGATTATTAAAAAAACAAGGTAAAAGGCAAACACTAAGAAACAACACACTTCATGAAGCTGGGGCAGCTTCCCCTGAACATGCATGGTGGGAAGACTTGGACAGTGTGGGGCGACTGTGTAGACGTGTGCTCCGTGTGTAGACGGGTGCTCCGTGTGTAGACATGTGCTTCGTGTGTAGATGGATGCTCTGTGTCCACTTCGCGTGTCCCCCAGTTTCCAGTGTTTGAGACTCTCTGACTTACTCAGCCCTGTTGCTTGATCCACATTTACTGTTTCCCCTCTGGGCTGGGTGTTAGTTTGGCCTCTGGCGTTGTACAGAGCACGCCTGCCGTGTGAGTGATTTACACTGCAGTTGGAGAAGGCGTGCGCTCAAATAAAAACCAGTGAGACAAACCTGTAACGTGTATTGTATGGCGTTGACCTTCGGGGACACATTGGACAGTACAGGGGAATGTGCTTGGTGTCTGAATAAACGTCCTTTTATTTTAAGACAGAGTTGTTTTAACTCACACTGGCTTCATAGCCCAGGACTGCTTTCAGCTTGGAATCCTCCTGCCTCAGTCTCCCAAGCTGAGCCTGCACACCCAGCTGCAGCGAGGCGTGAGAATTCTCAGGAAAGTGTGGAGCGCAGCTAGGGAAAAGCGGAGGGAAGGCTGGGTTTCCTCCCGTGCCGCTTCCGCACTCCACCCCCGAGCATGTCTCTGGGAACAAAACCTGCATCTCCCGGCCACACCTGCTTGTTCCGTTTCCTGTGCTCTCCTCCAGCCCTGGTTCTCTGCCCACCCAGACACGCCCCCTCAGGCCTGTGCTCTTCCAGGTCCTCACTTGTTCTTCCGGTATCTCCCACTTCTCCCTCAGGTGTCTGCTCAGGTGAGGTCACCTCAGACCAGGCCTGGTCCTTTCGTGCCATCCGACCTCAGTAATGATGGCTGGTGTGGCACACAGCTGCTAAGGTTGCTTTTGCCAGTGAATCCCACTGCACAGGTGAGGTCAGCTGACACCTGTTGTACCATGCACTGCACAGGTGCGGCCAGCTGACACCTGTTGTACTATGCACTGCACAGGTGAAGTCAGCTGACACCTGTTGTACCATGCACTGCACAGGTGAAGTCAGCTGACACCTGTTGTACCACGCACTGCACAGGTGCGGCCAGCTGACACCTGTTGTACAATGATCTCCACAGATACAACCAGCTAACACCTGTTGAGCACGCTGTAGCTCAACAAGACAAAGCGCTGCAACTTCGGTGGTACCTCGTGGGCTCATATTAATGTAGACAACGTAAATGACTTCCCTTGACAATTAGAGAATTCAAACACTGTTTACCTTTTAAAGAATCATATCGGATCTGGATTCATTTCTTACTAGCTCATAGGAAGTATTTAATGTATTGGCACAGCATGCCTGTGAATAAATACATGATATCCTGTGACCTGTTGGGTAACACATTTCACCAGGTCAGTGTATGCACGGTTCACAGTCATAACAGGATGCATTTGTCACTTGGTAGTTGGTCCCATCAGAATAAGGACATTATAAAAATTTATTTTTTTTCATGAGTACAGTGGGCCTGTTACATTCAGAAGACACTGTTTCAGTTTGGTTCTCTCTGACCCTGTCTCTTACAATCTTTCTGTCACCTTTTCCACACTGGTCCACGAACCTAGGAGTATGTGGTGCGTGTGTGTGTGCTTGTATGTGTCTGTGTGTGTTTGTATGTGTGCATGTGTGTGTGTGTGTGGGCGTGTATGTGTGTGTGTGCAGGTGTGTATGTGTGTGTATGCATATGTGTGTGCTTGCATGTGTCTGTGTGTGTATGCATGTGTGCATGTGTGTATGTGTGTGCACATGCATATGGGTGCAAGCACGTGTCTGTGTATGTATGCATCTGTGTGTGTATGTGAGTTCATGTCAGTGTGCCTGCGTGTATATGTGTGTGTACATGTGTATATGTGTATGTATGTGTATGTGTGTGTTCATGTGTGCATATATGTATGTGTGTATATGTGTGTGTGTGCATGCACATGTCTGTGTTGTCTGTGTGCGTGCGTGCATGTGTGTGATATAAATGTTCTGTTTGTGGCTGAGCACCCTACAGACACTCTGCATTTTTACCAGTTTGAGTTTCTGCATTAATTGACATCCAATGGACAAAGAAACTTTAATGAGCACTGAGAACTTCACTAATGTATGGGGAGAGACAGGAACTTAGGGAACACTTTTATGCTATGTCTCTTTAGCAAAACAATAATAGTGGGTTCACTCCTGATCCCAAGGCCAATCATGTTCGAGTAGAGGACCCCAAACCCAGGAGTATAGGGACAGCACAAATCAGAGTCAGAGGGTTACTAAAAAAAGAGGACGGAGCTGGATGGTAGTGGTGGAACGCACTGCTAATCCCAGCACTGGGAGGCAGAGGCAGGGGCGGGGGCGGGGCGGGGCGGGGGCGGGGGCGGGGGTGGGGCCGGGGCAGGGTGGGGACAGGGGTGGGGGCAGGGGTTGGGGGGGGGGGCAGAGGCAGAGGCAGAGGCAGGTGAATCTCTGAGTTTGTGGCCAGCCTGGTCTACAGAGTGAGTTCCAGGACAGCCAGGGCTGCACAGAAAAACTCTGTCTCGAAAAACAAAAACAAAAACAAAACCCAAACCAACTAACCAAACAAACAAGAAGAGGACATGAAATTGGGGGAACTCTAGAGAGGTGGGTTAGATCTAAAGAGACTTAAGGGGAGGAGTTGAGTGTGACCATCATCCAAATACATAGTATGAAATTTGCAAACTTGTTAATACAAATATCCTTTAAGTTCCTTTTCCTTTCTACATCATGCCTGAATTACTTCATGACTTAAACTAAGGCACTGAAGTCTAAACTTGTCACGACCACCTCGACCAGCAAGGAAGACGTGACTCAGGAATCCTTCTCACAAGCAGTTTATTCAGGACCTTGAACAAATCTTCTGACCCCAGGGAGTGCCTGCCCACAGCTTAAAAAGGCCCTTGGGCGGCCAACCCCGGTAAGCCATGTGGCGACAGCAGATAGGTCCACATACGAGGAAGCAAGCCTGATATCCAGCCTTGACCAAATAAGGAGTTGTTTATCACAGAGAGCACTTGCTGTCGGACTAGCAGAGGCGGAAGCCAGTACCATCTTAAGGGTGCGGCACTTCGCAGCTCTCTACAGTTCCCCCTTTTTTGTTTAAAATGCAACAGGCAAGAGTAGAGGTCTGATCTCTGACAATGACAGGGACATTGTACTGATTTTTGTTTGGCGTCATCCACCCAACAAACATCAGACCCGTCCGATACCCTTTTTTCCAGAGGCGGGACTCTTGGGTATCAACCCGCATGCAATCAGACATGCTCTTCTCTGGGTCACTATTAGCTGACTCAGAGTGCAGTGCTCTGCCTCGCATCCTGAGCATATTTAATTAGTTTTTAAGGTGGCTAACCATGTCTGTGGGGGACTGTCCTGCTTCAATATCGGTAAAGGCCTGAATGACCATGGCTGCATTGCCTCTTTGTGCGACTCTAATCTTACATAGAAACCACAAGCAAACCAGGGAGACCAACACCAAGAGACCTGTCAGCCAGGACGATAATCCCGATGCAAAGGAAAGGTCCACTCTGGTGGAATTCACATGGACCACTGTCAGCCTCAACTCCTTCAAAGTATCTTCAAATTTAAGTGACCAATTCTGTAAAAGAAAACTGGACAAATACTTGGACAAATTTGTAGCTTTTGTAAAATTGGCATAATCCTTGCATTTTCCACTCGCAGCCTCCAGGTGCCAAGATTGCCACTCACTTCTCCTTAATTTGGCAGTGATTTTCCAAGCCTTAATGGCTATCTGATCCACCTGTTCAAACACCTGTCCTGGATATCCTGTCTGCATGTTTGTAAATCTACCTTTTCATTGCTGGAAGGGGGCACTGTTCATACCATGGGGATCATGACAATAGCTTGGAGTTCCTCCTCCTCCTCCTCCTCGGAGTCCGTAGACTCTGAGTCTTCTAGAGCTGAGTACATCTTTCTTTTCTGTTTTCCTCCCTTTTCACCGTTTGCCTGCTCTGATCTCTCCTCTTGTAATTGTTCTAAAGCATTTCTCCCCTTTTTAACTGCTTCACTACATTTCTGATCCTCAAGGGAACTTTTTACTAGTCTCCAGACAGGCTGAACACCACCTCTGAGCGTATGAAATAATTCAGCAGCATTTATCATCAAGTGTACTTTAGCAGTTGTTCCTTCCTGAGCAATCAAAAACTGAAAAACACAATAGTATACAGTATCTAGACTTTTTGTGTATTTCCCATATTGCTCCTCAGTCCCATGTAAAATCAAGATCTCTCCCTAACTTCCAAGAATCTTAAATTCTTAGAACAAAGCAGCTCATTCAGAGCCAAAAAAATTGGGTGCAACTGAGAAGCGCCCATAGCCAAACTAACAATGTTTTTACTTTCGGTTCGCTGCTAGCCAAACTAACAATGTTTCTTTTAAGCTTCTAATGTTTCTTTTTAGCTTTTACTTTGGGTTCCCTGCTAGCCAAGCTAACGATGTTTTTACTTTTGGTTCGCTGCTCCACGAACCATTTGTCCTGCTCTCTCTTTACCTACAGAGGAGCAAACCAACTGCTCTTGTCCCAGTCCTTTTTTTGCCCCGCTCTTGTCGTGGTCCCTTTTTTAGTCTAAGATTCTTTGATCGCAGCAACTCGTTGAGTGCCAGAAAAATTGGGCAGGATGTGGAATTACCCATGCTTTAATAACAAACAGTGAAAAGAAGACCCAAAAAATAAAATTGAATACCACCCAAAGGGCCAAGAAAAAAAATAATACCCTTTGTTTCACTTTTACTCCGTCTGCTTTGACGCGGCTCTACTTATTTTCCTTTTTGTCCCGTCCGCTTTGACGCGGCTCTACTACTTTCATTTTTATCCCGTCCGCTTTGACGCGGCTCTGCTGCTTTGCTTTCCCGTCCGCTTTGACGCGGCTCTGCTGACCGTTCTCCCCTTCTCTACGGGTGAGAACAATAATCCCGCTCTTTTCGCGGATCCCCACCTTACCTGGGGACTTACCGGTGCACCCCCTGACCGCTGTGAGTTCTGAATTCCTTTCTTCGTACGAGCGTCCCCGTACGGGCCACCAACTGTCACGACCACCTCGACCAGCAAGGAAGACGCGACTCAGGAATCCTTCTCACAAGCAGTTTATTCAGGACCTTGAACAAATCTTCTGACCCCAGGGAGTGCCTGCCCACAGCTTAAAAAGGCCCTTGGGCGGCCAACCCCGGTAAGCCATGTGGCGACAGCAGATAGGTCCACATACGAGGAAGCAAGCCTGATATCCAGCCTTGACCAAATAAGGAGTTGTTTATCACAGAGAGCACTTGCTATCGGGCTAGCAGAGGCGGAAGCCAGTACCATCTTAAGGGTGCGGCACTTTGCAGCTCTCTACATAAACTTGTTCTATTTCATGCTTAAAATACTAATCTACATGGTGAGAAGCATGTAGAGAAAGAGTGTAATCTGTAGAGGGAATTTAAGGCTGCCTGGAAGACATGGCATGCCAGAGTTAATTATCGGAGCTGTGCATCTGAGTATGTTCACACACACACACACACACACACGTGCACACACACGCGCGCGCGCGCACACACACACACACGCACACACACACACACACACACACACTCAGGAGGCAGAGGCAGGAGAATCTGGTCTGCAGTGTGAGAGAAAGTTTAGCCGGAGCTACCTAGTGAGATCCTGTCTCAAAACAGAACAAAACCAAACCACAAATTAATCAAAAATGGGGTTTGGGATGAAATCGGTGGAGTGCTCGTCTATTTTGAATGGGGCCTTGGGTTCAGTTTCCAGCGTCTCAACAAATAACAAGTAAATGAAGAACAAAACCATGGTACGTTTAGGAGCTGTGACAGTTCGAGTGTAAATGACCTTCATAATCTCACAGGGAGTGACACTATTGGGGGATGTGTCTCTGTTGGAGGAAGTGTGTCACGGTGGGGGCGGGTTGTGAGGTTTCCTATGCTCAGGATATTGCCCTATCTATGTTCTATCTATCAGCTGTCTGTCTGTACTGTGTGCAGGGTTCAGACAGAGCACTACCAAAGATGGAACAAAGCTTGGATGCGTGTTGGCCTCCCTACCAACCAGGCTCAGCCATTGTTTTCTGTAACAGCCTGATGCTATATTTAGATTTTGTGGATTATATATTCATTTTCAGAAGATCAGCAAACTGAACAGTGCTTCGGGCTGGGGCTGTAGCTCAGTGACAGAGTGCTTGTGTGGCGTGCTCCAGGACCCGATCATCACAGAATCAAGCCCGGAGGAAAACAAAATAGGATCCCCACCTTTCGAATATACGAAAACTTTAAAAAGCAGACGGTGGGCTGTAGTTTGCAGCCTCTGCATTAATCCCTGTTCTATTCTTGATTGGAGTCTCGGCGTGGACTCCCTAAGTGGGACCAGGCCTTTCTCCTCCCTTTGGACCCTTCCTGGCTTCCCCTGTCGCTTTTTACTCTCCGAGCTGCACGCTCTGATTTCTCGGTCACCAGTCTTCCACCTGCCTTCCGCGTCTCCGTTGAACACCTACGTCCTTTGTGGTACCTCCCCCGAGCCCTTTGGAGGTCCGTGGGTTCTCCTCATCGAATTCTGCTTCCCAGCACCCAGGCTAGCACTAGTTTTAGCCAGAGGGCTGTATCTTATTTGGGAGACAAGTGTACAGGACAGGTTCGCGGAGCCTGTGGAGCCCGAGAAAGACCCCTTAAGCAAGGCTAGTGGGACTTGGTGAGCACCTGCTTCTTCACCTCTGTTGGAATAACGCTAACGGCATTAAGGTCCAGATGCCCACGGAGACACTGTTTGCCCGGGGACCCTTTATTGACAGCCTGTATCTCATTTTCCTCCTCTCTGCCAGTGTTTCCAGGGGTCAACTCTCATATAATTGCTTCTATTCAAGGCCTCTTATCTCAGAGTCCTCCTTTCTAGAGACCTCAAATGAAGATACCTGGGATTAAATCTCTTCTTTATTATCATTTTAATGAAATTTCTGGTAGGAAAAAACCTCCATAAGTTTAAGAACTTCGTTTGTTGTGCGGTCTCTGACTCCCCTAGCCAACATTGTACTGGGGGCACTTACTATGGGCCTGTGGTGTTTGTGGGGGGATTGAATAGCGAGTTAGCTACAAATGTTCCCTGCCGGAAGTTTGTGTGCCTGGCAGAGTCTGAACTGTATGTGACATGGGTTTCATGCGTCTGAGAAAGGATTCGCAGATTGTGGCTTAAGTAGGAGTTGCTCGTTAACATGGGCAAAGGAGTAGATTTGAAAACAAAGTTCCGGGGGGCTAAGCTTGTCTAGAAAATGGCTGATCACAGACCTTCCTGACCTGGCAGGAGTGGTTCACTCTATAGAAGCTGCCATCCTACAGGTGGAAAAGTTCTGTGAAACGGGCTGAAATATTGAAACCCAGTCACGTACACAGGACCAATTGAAATTGTAGGAACTGTTCATATGAATATGGGTGGAGATCAGTGATAAATAAGTCATGCAGTTAGGGTTAGATCTGACAGGAAGCAACACTCACTCTGTGGGTGGAAATTCAAAGCATAGAAGGGTGAAGGCTGTGGCGCAGGATACTTTGTCCTGGGAGCAGAGACTGTGGCAGGCAGGGGTGCGTCTCATCCTTTGTCCTGGGAGCAGAGGCTGTGGCAGGCAGGGGTGCGTCTCATCCTTTGTCCTGGCAGCGATGAAACAAACCTGAGGATTGGGAGTCAAAGGGCTGCTTTGAGAAATGCACAGGGAAAGGTGTTACCAGGAGGACCTAGGAGTATGGGCATCGGGAAACCAGGAGGACTCAAAGGCAGGGCTGAGTGGGTACAGTGGGTACAGTGCTCACTGCACAAGTGTGAGGACCTGAGCTTGGATCCCGTTAGCCCATGTGAGAGCTGGGCCCAGTGGCTGTAAACAGCACCGGGGTGGGAGGTGTGGGTGGGGCTCTGGTAGATCACTGTCCAGCCAGTTTATCCTAGATCCATATTCACCGAGAGACCTTGTCTGAAAAAATAAGTTGGAGAGCAGTCAGCCTCTGACCTCCACACGCACATGCATGGATGACCACACCTGTACAGTACAGGTACTCATAGATACATGCACATGCATGGATGACCACACCTGTGTAATATGGGTACTCACAGATACACACACATACACAGACCTGCACAAGCACACATGCACATATGAGCACGTGCACACGCACACACACATATAGACATACACATACATATACACACATGAGCACACACATAGACATACACACACATGTACAAATGAGCACACACACAGGCACACACATAGATATGCACACACACGTGCACACATGAGCACACACACGCTTCAGAGGAAGAGGCCAAGCTTATGACCTCTTAAAGCATGGGCAATGCTTGAGAGGGCAGAGAAGAGGAGAGCTGACACCTGGACCAGTAGACCCTCACTCCTGCAGTCTCAACACTAGGGAGCTGCTGCAGGAGGACCCGGGAGCTCAAGGGTTAGGTGATGATGTGAGTTTCTTTTTTTTCCTTTCCTTTTGTTTTTAAATGTGGGTCCTGGGAATTGAACCCAGGTCCTGAATCTTGTGGAACAAGCGGTTTACTGATTGAGCATCATCCCACTCGCAGCTTCATAGAAAATTTGAGGCTAGCCTGGGCTTCATGAGGCATTTTCTAAAACAAATGAGAGAGAGAGAATGAATATGAATCAAGGGGCAGGTTGACTAGATAGCTTAGAATTAATATGAATCAAGGGGCAGGTTGACTAGATAGCTTATTGGTTATTGGCAAGAAGTTTTGTAAGACCTGTCTCATCTTCCATTCATTCTATTCTGTTTTTTAAAAAATTGTATGTGTATTGAATATGCATGTGTTTTGTATATATGTATATTGTATATACACGTGTGTGTGTGTGTGTGTGTGTGTGGCATATGACATTTGTGTGTTGTATATATATGTATGTGTGGGGTACAGGGTATAGATGTTGTACACGTATATGTGTGTGTGGTATATGGTATGTATGCTGCATATGTCCGTGTGTGGTAAATGTTTTGTGCATGTTGTATATGTGTGTGTATGTATTTGGTATGCGTATGTCATATATGTGTATGTGTATTTATGTGCCATGACTTGTGTGTAGAGGAAAACTCGCAGGGGTCTACCCTCACCCTCCACTTTGTTTCCCAGTAAGGTCTTGTTTCTGCTCTTGTCCTCTAGGCTGGCTGCCCCGTGAGTTTCCAGGTGATTCTCCTGTTTCCATCTTGCAAGGTTGTAGATGCACGGTACCATATCTGGCTTAATCTATCTCTCTCTTTCTGTCATATACACAGACAGGCAGACAGACAGACAGACAGACATGACATGGTGTGTGTGTGGGAGCCGAAGACCAACCCATGGGAATTTATTTTTCTGTCTGCCTATGGGTCATGCAAATTGGACCCAGGTCAATTGGCATCCTTACCCACGGAGCCATCTTGTCAGCCCTAACATATCTGGCTTGTTTTTGTGAGCTCTGGGGATCTGGATACCATCAGGCTTGAACAAAAAGTGCTTCATGCCTGATCCATCTCCCTCAGCTCTTCAAGTTGACTGCCTCGTTCCTGCCCCGGTCTTGTGCAGGCAACCACAGCGGCTGAGCTCTCGTGTACAGCTGTTCCGTCATGTAGGCAGCACTGTTTGGAAGCCATCTTCTCTCACATCTGGCTCTTAGGATCTTCCTGCTCCCTATTCCCTAACATCCCTTGAGCTCTGTGGGGGAGGGTGTGAGCATTCTGCAGATAGCCGTGAGTCTCTGTATGAATTGCTTGTCTACTGCTGAAAGAAACGTCTCTGATGGAACAGACCCTAAATGAGAAGCGTCTGCTTCCCTCTGCATCTCCTCAAGGGTCTCCTTCTGTCCTTGCTGTCTCCAGCAGGCACAAAGACGTCACGTCCTTGTAGTCGTTGTGGTTTTGCTCGCCTACTTAAGAGCTCCTTTCCTCTGGCCGTCCGGTAACACAGAAGCAGACAACCTCGCGGGGTTAGAAACAGGAACCACTCCAAAGCCTCTGCATGCTTTACTCTCGGTATCCCAGGTTCACACACTCTTTAAACAGATACGCTGCTGCTCATGGCCCGTAGTCATGTAATCAAGGCTCTGTTCCTTGTCTACTGGCAGATATTTCTGATTAGAAACTCATGCTAAAGCTTCTAATTCCAGACAGGAAGATCTTGAGGCCGTCATATAAAACATGGAGCTATGGTTTTTTTTTTAATGCCTTAGATTTAGTTGTAGGGAAACAAAAATGATTGACATGTCATCATGGGAAAGACCAGCGCTGCCCAAATACCTGTGTAAATCATGATCATGTGCAGACTCAACCATTTCTAGATCATGAGGCCAGGGAGTCAGAGTGGGACTTTGGGGCCAACTGCCGACCATCGCAGCCAGTCAACAGCCCCTGTTCAGTACTGAGCAGTGGAAATGAGAGGTAGAGATGGGTCAGTGTGACACAGAGCAGTCCCTGGGGCCAGCGATCCCTCAGCACTCATGCTCAGCTATGTAATGCAGACAGGTTGCGTAAGCTCCTGTTCCATTGATCCCCTTGTCCACGATGAAGGAAAAATAGTGACAAATGTCCATTCTACGGAACCGAGGGGCTTGGGATGTCCTAAGTAGCCCGTAGAGGTAAGACATTGCTATTTACTTCGTTTACAGTGTGTGGAAGTGTTTCTTACATTTATTCTGAAACCCCTTCTCAGCTGCAGTCCAATCTGTTGTCATTCCAACTTTCAGTCACACACTTTTGCCTTTCTGCTGTGTTCTGTAGTGTTCAAGCTGACCTACCGATGTGATTTGACCTCCTTCAAATATATGTGCGTATTTGAGAGAGGTTTTAAAACCCAGATGATTCCTCACAAAGATCTTAATAAGAGGTCATTAGAGAGGATAAAAGCACTGGCGCCCAACATGGTTTATTTTCAAGCTGAGATTGGAATCTGGGGGGCCATGCTGTTCTGCATGGCTGTTTAAAATGATTGCTTAGCATGACTGTGGGCAAAATGAAAGATTCTGGTCCACCTTCTGTCCACAGACTCAGTCACGCGACATTTGCAGGCTAAATGCATTTTTATTAGCATTGATTATGTGGTTGTACGAAAGTGTTTTCTGAACCACAGGGCCTTTGGTGTTCCAAGGAGGCTCCAGATGACTGCCATGTGTATCTTTATCCTACCTTAATGCTAAGTCTTAGTTTTTGTTCCGTTGCTGTGGAGAGACACCACTATGAAGGTGACTCTTATAAAACATCTAATTGGGATCGCTTACAGTTTCAGAGACTTAGTCCATTATCATTATGGTTGGGATCCTGACAGCAACCACGGTGCTGGAGCCGTAGCTGAGAGTTTTACATCCTGGTCCATAGACAGAGGGCAGAGCGAGAGCCCGGGCCTGCCTTGGGCTTTTGAAAACTCAAAGCCCACCCCCAGTGTCACTCTTCCTCTGAGAAGTCCTTCTAATCCTTCTAATCTTATGGAAGAGCCCCACTCCCCGGTGACTAAGTGTTCAAATGTGCTATCCTATGGGTGCCATTCTCACCAGGATTGGAGTTCCTCGTGTCGTGTCCCTCTTAACTTTTTGTAAGGGGGCTTGCTAGTCATCAGGTGTTGACCAAAACTCCCTTTAGGTCCTCACAGCTCAGACGCTCGCTTTAGAGCTGCCTTGTTACTGGATAACGGCCCAGGCTCCTCATGAACAGACATACCCTGATGTGGACCATGTGCTATTTAAATGGGACTGTTTTATTTTTCTTTTCTTAACGTTTGAATAATGCATCAATGGGAAAAGTAACACCTTCTCATATTAACACGTTTTAGATGCCAAATTAAATCCCCAGAATTTGTGACTAAAATGCGACTTTGCAATTTCTAAGATTGTATTTTTTTTTTGGTAAGAAAAGGATTATAAATTAATTTAGTCTCTTTTTGGCGCCAGGCATAAACTGTGCTCTTTGACTCTCACCGTAGCTCCTGGAGGTAGGAGTTATTTTCATTTTGACAAGCAAGCTGTCAGCTGAAGAGATGTTCTGTAAAAGGCCCGTGGAAGAGCTCAGATGGCAGGGTGCTTAGGGGGCATTCAATCCCCAGGGCTACATAAACTGATGAGTTAGCACACGCCTGCAATCCCTCTATCCCTGGTGCTACATAAACTGATGAGTTAGCACACGTCTGTAATCCCAGCACTTGGGAGGTGGAGGCAGAAAGATCAGAAGTCGAAGGACATGCTTTTGCATGTAGCAAGTTCAGGCTAACCTGGGCTGCATAAGGCCTCAGCTCAAAAAGAAAAAAAAAGTCAGCAAAATTAATAAGGAGAAAGCTGAGTCAATGCTTTGTGGTGATATTTATGATTTGCTAAAGCCTGCCTGAGGGTTCAGAAAGCAAAGTCAACCTCGAGCTACAGAGGTCAGGCTGTGGTGGCACACACCTTTAGTCCCAGCAGCCATAGAGTTAGTCGGTGGTGGCACGCACCTTTAATCCTAGGACTGGGGATTAAGAGGTAGACTGATCTCTGTTAGCTCAAGGCCACACTGACTATATGAAATTGATCCAGTCCTAAAAGAAACAGCTCACACAAAGATGACCTCAGACTCCGAGATCACACACACCTTTAATCCCAGAGTTAGGAAGGCATATAAGGTAGGAGCAGGGTCTCAGAGCTGGCATTCAGTCTGAGAGTTAGTCTCAACCCATGCTGAGGAGAGCAACGCAGTCTGAGTGAATCTGAGGAGCCGTGAAGGCAGGAGCAGTCTGAGGATCAGCCCTTTGGTCTGAGCTGAGGCAGAGGTAAGAGCCGGTGGCCGGCCGCTTTGCTTCTCTGATCTTCAGCATGAAGCGTGAACCCCAATATCAGTCTCTGGGTCTTTTATTTTTTTTTCATGCTACAACGCTTGAACATAGATGGACACCAGAGCGAGTTCATTCTTTCTGCTCTCCCCACTGGAGTGAAAGACAGAGAAATGTATGTCCTAAATGTCCAGTGGGCTCTGGCCATCTGGGAGGAGAGTCTGCCTAGTTGTAATGCGAACAGCTACCCACCTGTCCTGGACAAACACGGATGCCAGTTCAGGTTCTCTACAGAATAAGCCTACCCTCATAAGACAGGGGGATATGAATATATTTCTGTAGCGGTTGTGGCGGTTTTAAAGAAAGTGGCCCCCATGAGGAGTGGAACTGTTAGCAGGTGTGGTAGTTTGAATGTAATCCCCCCCATAACCTCACAGGGAGGGCCACTATTAGGTGTGGCTATTGGCATGCATATGGCCCTGTTGGAGGAAGTGTGTCACCGTCAGGGAGGACTTAGAGGTTTCCTATACTCAGGGCACTGCCCAGTGTTTCAGTCGACTTCTCGTTACCTCTGAGTCAAGATGCAGGACTCTCAGCTGCTGCACCACGTCTGCCGGCACACTGCCATGCTCCCCACCATGACGACAATGGAGTGAACCTCTGAAGCTGTGAGCCACCCTTGAATGCTTCCCCTTCTCTGCACAGCGATAGCAAACCTAACTAAGACAGAAGGTGTGGCTTTGTTGGAGGCAGTGCATCACTGGGGCAGGCTTTGAGGTCTCAGGAGCTCAAGCCAGGCCCCATGTGTCTTATCCAGTTCCTGCTGCTTCCCAGTGCAGACGCAGAGCTCTCAGCTGCCTCTTTAGCCTCATGTCTGCCTGAGTGCCTTCATGACATAACAGACAAGGGTAAGGCAGGCCCAACTAAATGTCCCCCTTTATAAGAGTTGCCACGGCCATGGCGTCTCTTCACAGCCGTAGAAACCCTGAAACAGACGTTATTGTCACACTGTAAGGTTGCTGTAAATTTGCGTTGCCCGTCAACAGCCGTTTTGAGCTGAGGGGGGATGGTCTCAGGTCGTAAGAGCTTGATTGCCTCCGCTAGTGTCCTGTTGGGATCTGGCTAAGTATTTTCAGGAGGAATTTATTAGTGTTTTGCATCCCTTCAATGGTACTTGAGTACAATTGAGCGAAAGATTATTCTGATGGAAGTAGAGGAGTCCCCCCTCACCAGAGAGGATCTGGAAGGCCAGGGCTGCTTAGCAAACCAGCGGATGGTTGGGTTCAGCCATACTTACACTCAGGAGACCACAGGCGGACGTCTGTCATGGGCAACAACAAACACACATAAAAGCATCCACTCTCTCATTCTTAAAGGCCTCTAGGTTGTCTGAAGAGCCTGAGATCCCTTTGGGGGACACGTGTGAAGAAGTTGGCCCATCTGCAGAATCCTCACTGCTTTGTCTGAAAGCTTTCGATAGCACCCGTTGGCCCTTGAGAATCCAACTTACCCTTTCCGCACCCCAGTGGAACCCTTCAGCAGTGGCCAGTCACAGGGTGCCTCTTTCAAATGCAGAGACAGTTCCCGTTTCCCCAGAAGCGGCTTCAGGGTTAGCGTTAGCGGTTTGTGGAGCCTTTTGTGTTCTCTGTTGAGTCAGGACTGTCTTCTTGTAAGGGACTGGCACATCACACTGCAGCTTGTGTCAAGTGTGTACTTGTAGTGCTTCCATGTGTACAGTTGAAATATCTTCCACAACAAGCATGTTCAGCATGTAAATATATATGATTTGGTTAATAGTGTGTCTTACACACACACACACACACACACACACACACACACACACACACCAAAACTTGCCAGGTGGCTCTGGTGCACTCCTTTAATCCCAGCACTTGGGATGCTGAGGCAGGCGAATCTCTGTGAATTCAAGGCCAGCCTGGTCTACAGAGTGAGTTACAGGACAGCCAGTACTGTTATACAGAGAAACCCTGTATCGAAAAGCCAAAACAAAAACAAACCCCACAAACAAACAAACAAACAAAAGTGTATGTGTGTGCCGCTGTGTCTCTGTGTGTGTGTGCATGTGTCCAAGGCCTTTGCCACTACTGAACTACACGCTTAGCCCCTTTATTCATTTAAAAATGTTCATTTTACTTCTTTACCAGGTATAGGGTTACATGCCTGTAATCCTAACACTTGGGAAGCTGAGATAGGAGGATTGAGAGACAAGAGAACACAACCAACACACACATACACACACACAGTACACACTCACACACACTCACTCAGTAACACTCTCACACACACACTCACACACTCACAGTACACACACACACTCAGTACACACTCTCGCACACACACATACACACACACTCACACAATACTCACACACTTACAGTACACATTCACACACAGTACACACTCTCGCACACACACAGCACACACTCACACACACTCAGTACACACTCTCACATACACATACACTCACAGTACACACTCACACACACTCACAGTACACACACTCACAGTACACACACTCACAGTACACACACTCACAGTACACATTCACACACACTCACAGTACACACACATTCAGTACACACTCTCCCACACACTCACATACACACTCACACACACTTGCACACTCACACACACTCACACACACTCACATACTCACAGTACACACACTCAGTACACACTCTCGCACACACTCACACACTCACACACTCACACACTCACACAACTGTCATACACACATACTCACACACTCACAGTACAAACTCATACACACACTCACACCTTCCAGGAACACTCATGTCTTTATATCTTTGTTCATTTTTTTACAATAAGAATATTATGTTGGCATGGCACTGGGTAAGCACACCTGCAACTCTAAGTAAAATTTCTCCTTTCACCTACTCCAACACAAATCATGTGGCAGCTATTAGCCAGTACCTAAAGGTAAGTTATAACAACAGGAAGCAATAAACTTAAAATACCCCGTTCGTTGGCAGAAAGCAGAAACCCAAAACGTTGCGTGCTGTGTTGAATGTACCGCACTTCCTCCGTGTACTGGAGACGGGTCAGCAGGGAGTGGGTGGATTCATGACCCTAATGGGTCCACGTCGAAGCATGTGATTCCGTTCTAATTTGAAAGTATTTTAAAACGGCATTTAGTGTGTTTGTGTGTGCCGCAGCAGGTATGTGTACATCAGAGGACACCTCACAGGAATTGGTTTTGGTTCTCCATGTGGGTCCTAGGAGATGAATTCAGGTTATCAGGCTTCGTAGAGAGCGCCCTTCCTTGTTGAGCCGTGGTGCCGCCTTGGTTTTGCTTTGACTTTGCAGGAATTTTGTTGTTGTTGTTGGTCGTTTACTTTGAGACAAGGTATCACTATGTAGCACTGGCTGGTCTAAAATGTGGAGGGTAAAGAGGCTGGTTCCGAACTCAAAGAAATCTGCCCCGTCTGCCTCCTAAGCTGGGATTAAACATGTGAGCTCCCTCACTTTCCCTGGCTGGCAGCTAGATGCCCGGAGTTACTGTAAAGGCTGTTAATCAGCTGGTTCATCAGAGGTCGGGCAGCCTCCCTCAAAAAGTCCGAAGCCGAACGTCCCTGTGTGGGTGGACACAGTCAAGCTGGCCAGTCATAAAGAGCTTGCCCTCTGTGACGAGGATTGTTTCCACACCAGTGTCTCCCACAGCACCTCACAGCACAGCACCAGTGTTGGCTGCGTGACCCAGGTCTACAGAGGTCAGCGGGGAAATGGAGTCAGTTCCAGCCACGTCAGTAGAGGCTCCCAGAACAAGCCCCCAAGCCCCGGAGAGGCTGAAAATGGTGGAAAAGTACCAAGGTGGGAGTCGCAAGCTAACACCTCAGGGTCAGAGAGACCTGAGCAGGATGGTCGGACAGGTGGCCGCCGCCGAAGAGAAGCACTAAAGCAAAGGATTCTGGGTTAATACCCCGCCTCACCCATTAAAAAAAATAGTGTGCTCCCACACCTCTAGCGATGCTTTGAGTTTATTCAGCCAATGATGACGGTAGGATTCTTCAAGGTTTCCTCCGTGTAGGAGAAGATGCTAGCACGACCTGATGGCTGGCCTACCCAGCACACCGCCCTCCTAAATAGGAAGTGTGGCACGCCACGCCACTGAAGTCAGGACGCTGGGTTCTGAAGGCGTGTGAGCAGCCGGCAGCCGGCCTGTGAACGGTCCTGCATTCCCCATGCCACCGCCACACAGAGACCCTGGTGGTGTGAGCGCTCACTCTGCGGCCTGAGGTAATGGGCTAGCCAGTCACAGCCCGTGGGCTCCCACTGTGTAAGTGGTTGCGCATGGGCAAGAAAGCGTATGTCCCTCCCCTGACCCTGTCTCTGGAGTGGGGCGTCTCCACCTCCTCCTCACTGCTGTCTTGTCAGGGACACCCCCGGGAACAATGACACCTTGTGTTAAATTCACCGAGGATTCAAGGATCAAAGCCAACCTTGGAATTCAGAGCGTGCGCTGTGTAGTGCCCGTCGGTGCTTGAGACAAATGTCCCCGGATCTGTCCACACAGGATCGCTGTCTGTCTTCTTCTGGGAGAAGACAGGTGAGGACTGCTTGGAAATCAGTGCACACAATGTATGCCAGTTACAATTAAATGCTGCTGGGCAGGATACAGCAGGAAAGGAGTAATTCGAACAATTTATCTGAGCAGCGCTCATTTATAAGAAAAATACTTCTATTCTTGCCTTTCTTTTGCCTATACATTTACTAATAATAACCCCCAAAAGTGAGCTGTGAGATCCATGCATAATCACACATAATTGATTTATCCACTTTGTTTATATTACCAAGGACACATCATGGTTCAGTAAATTTTGATCATTCGGAAGAAAGCCTCGAGACAGAAGTGATCCATGGAAATCGAGACTGACGTGTGCGCTGTTGGAGGCCACACTAATAGCTGGCAGAATGTCACCCTAGCCCAGGGATGCATATACCGGCCACTAGCCCAGGGATGCATATACCGGCATCTTGGAGAGAGAGGCTTTTAATCAGAGGTAGTTTCATCCCCGCTAGAGTTTGTGCATCAAGGATGGGTAACTAAGAATGAGTACATAACTTGTCAGCTTAATTTATGTGTTGGCAACTGCACATGCATATGGAGTGGAGTTAGATTAGAAATCCAGGAAAGATGTCAGCTTGCTTGTTGATATAATAGATGGCCAATAAACGTTTCTTCAGGGACCTGTCTGTGTGGAATGGAGATATCTCTGTCTCTTGAGGCCACTGTTCAGCCTTGTGCATGAGAAAGTGGAGACCAAATCCACTGAAGACACCAGGTTTGTGCACAAAGAGAAACTAGCTAAAAAAATCTGTAGACGTTAACTTGTAGAAAATCATCTAATAAAACCAAAATGAGCATATTGTGTTTCAAGAGTCCAATTTAATTGCTCATTTATATAGGGAGAGATTCTAGGTACCTGCAGCTCTGACCACACCCATCTGGGCGTGGTCACAGGTACATAGACGGTGTGTGGAATAAAGAGCTGGGAGGAAGGGGACTCCGGGGCTCCATCCCAATTCTGACACCAGCTGAAAAGGTACCTAGGATCTCTTCCTGCACATTTAGGATAGTCGTAGGCTGGGGCAACCATGAATACCATATTGCCTAAAAGTTGGTGGGGGGGTTCAGGTTTGCTCATTGTCGTCTGTACAGATGGCTGTACTCTGGATGTTACACTGACTTTTTTGCATAGCTGTGCGATGTTCTACTGTGTGGAAATACACCAGAGTCTGTTTGCTTATGTCTCCGCTGATTGCAGGAAGTCATTCCCGCAGTTTGGCTATTATGAATAATGTTTCTGTGAACAAACTTGCACATCTCCCTGGGGCTACATATCTCATGACTTTTGGGCATGTGCTAAAAACGGGAATCTCTGACTCTTACGGTAACTCAATGTTTGCTTTTAAAAAGATGTATTTATTCTTTTGTTTTATGGGTATGAGTGTTTTATCTATGTGTGTGTTTCGTGTGCACGCGGCGTTCTTGGGGAACACTAGAGGACGCTAGATATCCTACAACTGGAGTCGCAAACAGTTCTGAGCTGCCACAGGGGTGCTGGGAACTAAACCCCAATCTTCTGCAGCAGCAAGTGCTTTTAATCACAGAGCGACCTCTCTGTATTTACTTTATTGTTGTTTCTTTAAGATGGCATCTCTCTACATAGCCCCGATGTGATCCTGATCGTTTGCCTTTTGTATGTGGCTTAACGCCTCCCTCTAACAACTTTCAAACTCTTCCATTGTTCTCTGTCCTTAGTGTTTTAACTGTGCTATGGCCCAGGGAAGTTCTTCTCTTGACTTGCCTGGTGTTCTAAAAGCCTCCTGGATCATCTCTCCCCCTAGGTTTGGTGACTCATCTGATTTTATTGAACTTTATTTATGTCTTCAGCCCAGAGTTCCTCCCTGCTGTGTGACAAAACTTTTCCCGGGGAGATGCTACATGTGTCTGCTCACCCCAGGTAGGGAGCCCATAACAGACCAAAGTACTGTACCGTGTAGTCTTCCCGCCAGCCGCCTGGGTCCCGCCTCTGTCTCAGCCCCCAAATAACACAGGAGACGCTATATTAATTATGAAGCTGTTGGCCGTTTGCTATGGTTTCTCATTGGCTAGCTCTGACTTAATTATTAACCTATAATTACTAATATATATTTTTATAAGGACCTATCATTCTGAGGAGGTCCTCCTGACATGCCCTCTCCTCCGGGATCACATGGCACCTCCTTCTCTTGACTACATTTCCCAGAATCCTCCTCGACTCCTAGTGCCACCTATCTTACTTCCCTATTGGCCAACAGTGCTTTATTTATCAACCAATAGGACAAACATACACACAGAAGGACTTCCCCCATCAAAGTATGGATACCACCAATGTCCAACTTGGTGGATCAATGAGTTTTATTGGGGGTTACCTATGGGAATATGGGTGAGAGGGCCATTACAGGAGCAGAAATGATTCCAAGACAGCTGCATCACCAGAGCCCACCTCAGCGTGGGCGACTGCTCACAAAGCTGGATATATCTATGGCTCACGTACAGCCCACAGGCGGCTCCATGGGTTGGAGAGTCCTTTCCAGGGGCCTCAGTTGATCTGAACCTCTTAAAGACATCTCTGCTGGGTTCCACCCTTTTCCCTCAGGCACCTGGTCTGGCACCAGAGTCTTCCGTGCATCTCGGCTTGCCTGGCTTTTCAGCGTGGCTCTCTGAGTGCCACTGTGAGCAGAAGCTTATTTACTCTGGGTGGGAGGGGCTTAGTGACTTTGATCAGTTTCAGGGACTTCCTGAAGTTCTTTTGAGTTGTTTACCTTCCTGCATAAGGAACTGAATGTCTTGGAGGAAACTGTCAGCAGCACTCCCCCTCTGCCATGTCTGTGATTTGTAAATTTGATCGTTCAGTGGCATCCTGTAGAGCTCATATGTCTGTCCATATTTATTTTGTCTTTGTCACTGTCTGAATAGTCTAATTTATCCGTCTTGCTCTCCATCCCTGATGTTCAGTCTTCCACTAGAGCCTCTCTATTTGCAAGGCTTTCTAGGGAGTGTTTGCTTGGCTTAATGGGCTTTTCATTTCTAGAATTTCAATTTGACTTTTTCAGTATTTCTGTTTTACATTGAATTATTCTTTAATATCCTGTATTGATCTCTTTATTTCATCCAACTGTTAGTATTCATTTCAAATTCAGTTAGGGATTGACTTGTATCTTGTTTGATTACATGAAACCTTTTTGTCTTTGTGCCCTTGAATCATTTGGCAACTCAAGTGATCGTTTTTGTTGGAAATGGCTATTGTGGAGTTGTCTTTTATCTGGATTTTTCGTGTTTCCTTTGTGCCTGCATTTGGACTTGTACACCTGGGTGTGTTTCACTGGTTGAATTTTAAAAATGATTTTATTATTTATGTGTCTATGCGCACATGTCTGTGTGCGTGTGTCTGTGCACACATGTCTGTGTGTGTGTCTGTGTGTGTCTGTGTGAGTGTGTTTGTGTGCATGTGTCTGTGTGTGTGTATGTGCATGTGTCTGTGTGAGTGTGTCTGTGTGCGTCTGTGCTCATGTGTCTGTGTGCACATGTCTGTGTGTGTGTGCGTCTGTGTGAGTGTGTCTATGTGCACATGTCTGTGTGTGTGTCTGTGTGCATGTGTCTGTGTGTGCGTGCCTGTGTGAGTGTGTCTGTGTGCATGTGTCTGTGTGCACATGTCTGTGTGTGTGTCTGTGCACACGCGTCTGTGTGCACGTGTCTGTGTGTGCGTGTCTGTGTGCACGTGTCTGTGTGCATGTCTGTGTGCACGGGTCTGTGTGTGTGTCTGTGTGAGTGTTTCTGTGTGCATGTGTCTGTATGAGTGTGTCTGTGTGTGTCTGTGTGAGTGTGTCTGTGTGCATGTGTCTGTGTGTGTGTGAGTGTTTCTGTGTGCATGTGTCTGTGTGCACATGTCTGTGTGAGTGTGTGTGCACGTGTCTGTGTGCATGTGTCTGTGCTCGTGTCTGTGTGAGTGTGTCTGTGTACACATGTCTGTGTGCATGTGTCTTTGTGCATGTGTCTGTGTGTGTCTGTGTGCCTGTATCTGTGTGAGTGTGTCTGTGTGTGTGTCTGTGTGAGTGTGTCTGTATGTGTGTTTGTGTGAGTGTGTCTGTGTGCACGTGTCTGTGTGCACGTGTCACATATGTTCCAAGAAGGCATTGAATCCCCCGTGTCTGGAGTTACAGGCAGTTGTGAGTCACTTCCACAGGGCAGGCCTTTCCCCTCAGAGCTGTAGCACTCATACCCGTGCTCAGGGAGCCAGATACAAGTCCTGCATCCCGCAGAGAAGAGCATTGTCTGCGGAAGCAATTACACTAGAGTTGAAGACTGTATTAAAGACATTTTAATATAGACACAAGGATTAGGAGAAAAAGAGTTCAGAATAAAGTGGGATATGCCCAGGTGTGGGTATGACTTCCTCAGGGGAGAACACCCACAAATTTACTACTAAAGAAGAAACAAGAAACAAATATATGGAGTCAAACCGCACAGGCCATTTGAGGTGCCAGTCACACAAAGTTTTCGGAAGAGTCATCACGTTTTCTTCACTAATAGTTAGCACGAGTTTTGAGGACAGTGACTTTGTTTTAGTTTATTGCTGACCCCAGCACATTGTGTGACTCGTAGTGGACACTGTTTGGATGGCTGTTATTTATTCTTGACCTGTGAGAGTATACGAATGTATAATCAAGTTCTAGTAACTTAAAGTATCTTTAATTTATATTTATTAGTGTGTGTGTGTGTGTGCGTGTGTGTGTGCGCACTTAAGGAGGTCAGAGGACATCCAATGAGAGTCAGTCTTCTCCTACCACTATGTGGGACTTGATTGAACTCAGGTCGTCAAGTTTGGTAACAAAATATTTACTTAATTTCTAAGTAAATGGTGCACATTCTAAGTGATCAGTACTGGACGCAGGCTGTGTACATAAGAGTGTAATGTGCCTGGCCTGATCTCACAGCTACGAATGACTGGAATGAACATGGAGTCATGCCCCTTTTCCTGTTGAAACACTTGTTTTCGTCAAGGTGTTATCCTGGCTGTCTTGAGTCCTACTCACATGCAGAATGTAGCATTAACCTAACAGAACACAGAGGCCTCTCAATAAAGACTCCCCCAGGGACCGGGGCTGTGCTGCAGAGTCACAGGAGAGGCGAGGATCCTAAGGTATGAAGTTAAGCGGTGAGTTCCTGCTCCCACCTGTACCACGATGTCTAGTCTGCCTTTCCAGCTCTGCTCTCTCTCCCAAGAGCTGAGAAAACCCTCCTGATACGCAAGTGCATCCTCTCCCTCTCCTCTCTTCCCCCTTCTCCCCCTACTTTCCCGTCCCTTCCTCTCCTCCTCCCTCTTAACCCCCCTTAAGGATCTATAATAAATTTTTCTCTAAAACAAGCAAATAAAAGATCAGAAACCAACATGTCATTAATATCAACTCCAACGAATACTCCATGTCATTCAAAATATGGCAAGCCCCAGGTTTTTTCTTCCTCCTCCTCCTCTTCCTCCTCCTCCTCCTCTTCTTTCTCCTCCTCCTCCTCCTCCTCCTCTTTTTCTCCTTCTTCTCCTGGAAAACACTTGAGATTTGCTGGAAAACACAGGGAACTCTTTCTGTGAGCTATGTTTTTCATTCATAAATTGGCAATGTGCATTTCCATCTGTATCATTTGTATGCCGACAGTGATATATTGAAACAGAGTTTTTAGAAATCTTGAATCTTTAAGCATTTATTCCTAAGAGTGAAAGCTATGATGAGTTGCCACTAACAAGCACCATCTAACCCACTACCGCGGAATGGTTGTGGTGGAAAGTTACGGGCATCACAGAATCCCAGAGCCTCAAGCAGAATATTCTTTTGACCTTGTGGTGACTGTTGATTGTCATCCTATAGAAACTCAACATGAATTAATCACTGTGAGCAAAGTTTTCTGAGCAGCAGGAGTCAGAGAGAAGAATGAAAAATGAAAAAAAAGGAGCCATTCAATTTTTGTACATCGAAAATATTCCATTTTCAAATAAATTTTATTTAAATTTAAAGCAATCTATTTTACATACCAATCCCAGTTTCTTCTTCCTCTCATCCTCCCATTCCCCCAGCCATCTCCCCATCCCACCCCCATCCACTCCTTAGAGAGGGTGAGGCCTCCCATGGGGGATCATCAAAATCTGTCACATCATTTGGGGCAGGGCCCAGACCCCCCCCCCATGTATCTAGGCTGAGAGAGAATCCCTCTAGGGATAAATACTGGTTCCACTGTCAGAGGCCCCACAGACTTCCGAAGCCTCTTAACTGACACCTACGTTCAGGGGGCCTGGTTCAGTCTTATGCAGAATCCCGCGGCTGTCAGTCTTGAGTCCGTGAGCTGAAAATATTCCAATTTTTAGCTAGTTGGTTGTTGCATTATTACCTCTGATGGTGTTGAGTGTGACCCACCTGTAATCTTGTTCTTAACCTGTAGGTGGTAAACTTTTTTCTTTTCTTTTTTAGGTCATCTTCCCTGAAAGTGGAACTTTAAGTGCTTTTATATAGGCAGTGCTCTCTTTGTTGTTAAGGTTGGCTTATTTATGAGGTTTGTGAGCCAAGTATGGAGCCCATACACGTATTTCCAGCTATTCAGGGTTAGTGTCAGCAGCGCCTCCACGGTGCCCTGCCTAAGGATGTGGTAGTGAACACAGACGACTAGAGACTCAGAGCCCACCAGGGACATTGCAGGGTGGCTGCTGAGGCACAGTTAGCGGCCAGGGAAACATAGACACGGAGAGAAACTACATCGTGACCAGCGAGGGACCTGTGTGAGCAGATCCCCTGGCAAGATATAGAAAGACATTCCCGGTTGCATTTTCGTCTTCTCTGAGGTCTTAACTGAGGGACGGACCCTGAAGACGGCTAATGCCACGTGGCGGCTGATGACTGAGAGTTAAACACCAATGAAGGGAAATCCTTAGTGAAGGGGGATTAGAAGAGTTTGTGATGCAGTATGCGGAACCTTCTGGAACGCTCCCATTCACTTGGGAAATTTCCATGCTTGGCACACTGGTTAGCAGCGTCAGCTTGGCACAGCCTGGAGTCACCTGGGGAGGAAGTCTTGGTGACATTGTCTGCCTTGGGTTGGAATATGGGCGACTGTCTGTATGTGTATGCGTGTAGGGGAGATTGCCTTAATTCGCGTGGGAAAGCAGCTCAGCGCAGGCGTTACCGTTCCGTAGGCAGCAGGTTCCTGCACAGTTTTAAGAGTGGAGAAATGGAGCTGAGCACGAGCGAGTGAGCGTCCTTGCGTTCACTTCTCTCTACTCCTGAAATCCCTGCCTTGACGGACCGTAACCTAGAGTTGCAGGAGGAAAACAACCCTTCTCCCCAAGTTGCCTTTTGCCCCGAGTATTTTTTATCATAGCAACAGAGACGACCCTAGAACACATGGTTTAAGAAAACAAGAAGGAGTGCTATCGAGATTCTGAAATACTCTGGGCCCTCTACTGCATGCGTGCTCTGTAGCATTCGTCGTAATGGTGGGGTGGGTACTCACCCTGCAATGTCCACCGTGACTCTGGGAAATAACATGCTCTCAAATCTGCAGCACTGATTCCAGCCCTGGTTACCACAGTGTGTGTGCCCTCCCCACGGGGATGTCCTTGCTCATCCTCAGGAGCTGGGTTACTATGGTCACGCGGAGGTTAACAGCCCCATGCAAATGGATTCTTTCTAACCAAGTCTGCGGGAGTTTGACCGTGGACCAGAGCATCCCGTTTGCAAACTGTCTTGGGGGGGGATTAACTGCCGAGCAGACCCGAGTGCTCCTGTCACCTTGCTGGCACGCACCAGGCCCTCTGGGAGCGGAAGCTGGGGGGGGGGGAGTGAAATTCAGGGCTGCAGGATCTGAAGGGAGTAAGAACTTGAAGGAAGTGAGTCAGACTGATTTTTAATAAGGAAGTTGTCGCTCTGTGCCGGAGCCTCGCGTGGGCTGCTCCACCACGGGAAAGTGCTTGCCCGCCTAAGGGGTCCTGGTATTGTTTCCAGCCACTCAGGCCCCTCTCTCTTGGCGCAGTTCAGATTACAGCAGTCGTGAGCAAATTTGGAGGGCCAGAAGCCTTCCACAAAAACCGTTGCTCTAGGGCGGGCCGGGCATCTGAAAGCGCCACAAAGGAGGGCAGAGACACTCCCCCGCGCGGAGGATAAACACAGGGAGTGACAGGGCAGTGTCTGTAGCAATATCAGCGTGATGGGGGACTTACTGTGTTTGAGGCACCGGTGAAGGCTATCTATTACACGGGTTTCCAAGATTTGTTCTCACAACCACCCCGTTGGGCTGCTGACAGCGCATCTCTTTTTGTAGATGGCAAGCATAAACGCGTGTCTCCATGGACTCATCTCTTCCGGGGGATACAACGTACGTGGAGTCTCACTCAGTATAGTTCATTCAGCAGGGGCTAGCACTTCCTGTGCATGGCCAAGCGCTGTCTGTCCTGTGGCCACACCATGCCACGCCTCGTTTGTCCATTCGTCAGCTGATGGGTACCCAGGTTGGCCACGGGGGCTAATGAGGCTGCGAACATAGGTGCACATGTGCTCGGATACCTAGGGACGTTGAGGATGATGACGACAGGGGTGACGTTTAGTTGTAGTCCTCCTGCGATGCAGGTAGGAGAGGAAGAATGTGAGTGTGAGGAGCTGGGCAGGGGCTGACCAGCCCTGTAGAGACACTACAGGCCTGTGGTTTCCAGACCACTGACTCTATGCTTGCATCTTTATTTATTGTGTCGTCCTTATCTGCTTGTCCTGCTCCTGGGCTCCAATTATGCCATGCCTCCCTGCGTCACTGTCTTCATTTGCAAAGGGACAGCGCTCAGCTGCATGTAATCGCCGTGGCCTTTTCTCGCTCTGAAGATCTGTGACCCGCGAAGCTATAGTTTCCAAGTATGTTTTCGTCCTGTGTCCCGTCGGCGCCGGCCATTTCTTGATCTCGCTGGTGGATGGTTTACTGAAGTGTGAGTTTTCATTGACCGTCTGTAGATGGAAGGCCACTTTCTGCTTGGTTGTTTGACGTGGTGAAATGGTGTTTGGGACCAGTAACTAAAAATGGAACTTCAGAAATGAGTGCTTTAGAAATGTTTCCATAATATTAGTAGGCAATAGCCTAAATTACTAAGCAATGTAGTGGTTGCTTAATAATAAAACAAAAGGTCTCAACTTCAGGAGGTCAGCAGAGCTTCTTTCATTAAAGTCATAAGGTCAGTCACTCACCGAGGATTTTGATTCTTACCTGCACGTGAAATTGTACTAGTGGCCCCCAAATTATGGAATTAGTCTAAGTTTTCTTTATTCTTTGAGACATTATGAAACAACAACAACAAAATGAGATAGAGGCACCATGCTAGAGAGTTTTATGTCAACCCAACACGAATTAAGGTCATCTGAGAGGAGGGAGCCTCGATTAAGAAAATACCTCCATAAGGTGGGGCTGTAGGCAAGCCTGTAGGGCATTTTTAAAGTAGTGATTGAGAAGGGAGGGAGGGCCCAGCCCATCGTGGGTGACATCATCCCTGGGCTGGTGGTCCTGGGTCCTGTAAGAAAGCCAGTAAGCTGGCTTCTGCAGCAGCTCCTGTCTCCAGGTTCCGTTCCTGCTTGAGCGGACAGTGATGGTGGAAGTGTGAGCCAAACAAACCCTTTCCTCCCCCAGCTTGATGTTTGGTCTTGGTGTTTCTTCACAGCAGTAGAAACCCCAACTAAGACGGGCATGCTATCAAGACTCACAGCAGGAGTCAGTTTTCAGGACTTGGTAGCTAGTATTGCAGTAAGGCAGGTCTGGTCTTAGGTTAGGTGTTTCTATCAAAGCTGTGAGAAGCAGAAAAATGATTAAGTTGGGCAATAGGATGTGTGAGCCCTCGGGTTCTTAGCATGCAACGTCTCTAATGCAAAACTGAGTAAAGAATGTGATGACGTTTAAAAACAGTTTATACTTCCTTACAGAGCCTCAGATATTGATGCACAGTGGATAAAGTCACAAGCTGAGGGGTTGTATCGAGTGATAGGTGTGGATGGAGCACGGGAGGCTGACAGCCGCCATTTTGGAAATACTGACACAGAACGACTGAGAGATGCTAATTTGAGGAATAGCATATTTACATGTTCTGGAAGGATGCACCAAAGATTGCTTATTAAAAGGGGAAAACCGGTTACTTTACAGTGGAGAAACCTGAGCAGTGAAACCTTGTGGGCGGGTCAAAGTTTGTAACCTCAGTGGCAGGAAAACTTGTGGTCAAGAGCTGAGAAACATTTAACCTTATTTATGTGGTACTCTCACTGAAAACACGTTGCTTGAATAAAATCCGGTAGAGATCAGGACAAAAGGAACATTCTTCAAAATAACTACCTGGCGGCTTTGAAAAATTTCCAGCATTATGTAAAGTGGAGTGTGAAAGGCTACCCCAGATGCCAGAGGTTAAGAAGGCATGACAGCTGCGTATCGTGTGTAAGCCTACAGCGAGGCCAGAGAAAGCTCTGACTGGAATGACCCCAGACACACGGACACGGGCTGTGCACGGCATATGTGTATTGCATGACGTCCTGGGCTAGACAAGTGTCCTGTGTTACACACGAGAACGCCCTCGTCCTCAGGAAATGAAGTATATGTGGGTAAAACCCAGTCCCGGAAGTAGCTGCGGGTTATCTCATGGGGTGTTCTGTGCAGTGCGCGCTTTTATTCATGCGTATGTGCTAATGCTTTCAGCGCATGCCTGTGGGTCAGTGTGGCGTGCATACTAGTGTCTGTATGTGCCTGAGTGTACTGTGTTTCAGTTGCCGTGCATTTGGACGTACATGCTCAGCGTAGCAAGGGAGTAACCGCATGTAGCGGAAGTGATTAACTTGTGCTGAATGTGACTGAGAGGCCTGTGGTGGCTGCCACAGCTGCTTCACTGACAAGGATCTGAGACTCCCCGACACGCAGCTCTGAAAGGCCGTGAAGTCCAGATGGAGGCTCTAGTGTCTCACCACCTTTTTCATGTTAGGACATGCAGAAATCACTACATGGAGGAGAATGAAGAAATAGACTGGGGGCGGGGGAGGGGATGACTCAACCTTTTTGTAAGGCTCTCACTCTGAAAATAATAGCATCGTCCATTCACACGAGGCCAGAGCGCCGTGTCTCACCCGCCCCTTGCAACTGTTGAAATGGCAATTAAATTTGAGAGACGTGAAAGTTTAAGCCACAACATTTTCCAACTATTCTGCGAGTTTCAAATTATTCCAATATAAAAACTCGGCTGTTAACCTCCTGCCCGAGGACGGTGTTCTCTGTGGCCTGAGTCATCATGATGCAGGAAACTGCCAACAGAGCTCACTGCATTAGCTAGCGGTTTAATTTGTAAAACACACGGTTTTGCTTGGTGTAACTCTCCCAGTGGGTGATGCGCTGTGTGGACAGTTTCTCTCGTAAACGTTAACAGGGTTCAGCGGCGTGTCAGGCAGCTGGCTAGGCGGACGTTGGAGCCCCTGGTTTCAGGTTATTGGCAGCTGGGAAGGGTGACAGTTGGGACAGATAGGCAGGACGCTGTGATCAGGCGGACTCAGGAAAAGATAGCAGGGATACAACAATCAGGACAAATTTGGGGACAGTGTAGTATGGCAGTAGGCGGGGCCTTTCCAGCGGGTGATGTGGAGGGATGGGGAGAGGGGGGTTCTGTGCAAAGGGATTATCAAGCTGAAGCAGGTGCAGATGAGAACTTGGGGCCCAAGGGGACTCGTGAGCTGTTTTATGCCACAAAAGCATAACCCAGCCTTCTTACTTTGAATGTGAGACAACAGAAAACGAGTAAGATTCTGGTTTAGTTACATAAACCCGTAAGACATTGGAGCAGTGTAAAGATAACACTGGAGTGCGTATGGTACAAACTGGCCTTTGGGGGAACTGCTCCAATTGGTTATGGCTTGCGATCACTGTTACAAATGAGACTCCTCCTTACTTAGTTGTTTATTTACTGGGTATGTGTATGTACTTACGGACACATGCGTGCCATGGCGCTTGTGTGGAGTCCAAAGGACAAGTTTCTGGAATCACTTCTCTCCTGCTGCGGGTGGCAGGGATTGAATGCGGGTTATCAGGCGTGTGCAGCGAGTGCTGTTTACTCAGGGGGCCACCTCGCCAGCCCCTGCTGCAGTTCTGATCCCACTTGAAGGAGACAGCCCCTGTTTTAAGGACAGAAGCTCTTAGAATCCCTGCGAGTCCCATCTTTGAGCACCTCGTTTGGCAGGTCTCAGTTTGAGAGCACTGAGTTGAGGGGAGGAGTCATAGTCTCATAAAAACTTCTCACAATTTGCAAGCCGCTACCAAAAAAAAAAAAAGAGATGTTTTGCTTTCAATTGCCGCAATTGGTTTGTATTATTGAAATGACAGCAAAACAGTCAAAGGCAAATATCAAACACAAAGTATCAACTCTTATTCTAAAGCTCAGTGGGGCTGATATCATGGTTTACACAAGCTTATACCATGTTCATATGGGACCCCATGAACAGTCTATAGAAGAAGAAGCAAAAATAGCCTGTAAGCAGAAAAGCACTCACCTTCAGTAGCTGATAAAACAGCCCATTTCTGGCCTGTGAAATTAGATTTCATAAAAGTTACCAATGAGTATTCTCGACAACAACAGCAAAATTTTTAATTATGACTGAGTGTTTTCAACAACAACAACAAAATTCTTGAAACTGCCTCATCTAATACCATAGGAATCGTTAAGTGACATACACCCTGAGTTTCTTTATTTTTAATGTGTGTTGGTGTGTCTCTGTGTGGGTGTGTGCACGAGGGTGTAGTGCCCGTGGAGGCCAGAAGCGGGCAGTAGATACTGAGCTGAAGTTACAGAAGGCTGGGAGCCACCCAGTGTGGTGCTGGGAACTGAACTTGGGTCCCCTGCGGGAGCAGTGTGCACCCTTAACTGCTGAGCCCCGGGTGGTTCTGAAGAGTTTAAAATGTGATGCAAATGTTTACGCTGCCATGCTAAGTGTATGGAGCAACAAATGAGACACAGACTTTCAGTCGTGTTAGAACAGCCCCAGCAGGCACTCCGGATGGCCACCCTATGTTGCGGAAGGTCCTAGAATGCTGGCGGGGAGAACTGACTAGGAGTATCAGGCTGTTTCTGTGGCTTTTCTGAAACCATGTCAAGATAGGAAGCTAAAAGATGATGCATGTAGGAAATAGAAAGGGCCGAAAGGAAAAGAACAAAAGTTCCGGCCCTGGTTCCATGACTTCCGTGTATGGAAACACCACAAACTCATATATAATTAGCATAAGCTCGATGGAATAGGAAAAAAAAACCCAACCTTCCTCAAAATCGAAGGAAACACATGCACCCCCCAAAAAAATAAACAAATAAGAATCTGTAGTCAAAAGTAAATGCCACTCACGCCAATTAACGTGCTAATGTCAGGGTGCAAGCAAGATTTACAATTAGTGTCGTCAGTGCAGGTGAAAGGGGGGGGCACGAAGGTGAGGGCACGCTCACGAAGGGGGGGCGCGCTCACAGGTGCCCTGTGAGGCGTGAGTTGCTGGGATGAGGCCAGGATGAGCTGGGCCGCCTGGCACCGGGTGGTTCCAGCTCCATAATAGAGGCTGCTCCTGCAGAGACAGCAGCAGATGCCCACAGTGTGGCCTTTGCCAATCCCCGGGGCTGTAGGAAACATACACAAGTCAGAGACAGTGGTGGGTGTCTTCCTAAGAGGTTGTTTCTCTTTGAGTGACAATCACCGGCATCCGATAACCATTTTCGTGCTTGTTTTTATCGCAGACCCCTTTCTAAGCAACTCAAGTTTGCGGTGATTCAGTCCAGGCCTTCTGAGGAGACAGCCTCTTACCTTAATGAGTGACACAGGTAACCAGCCCGCTCCAGCCAAGCCTCTCTTGTTCTTTGACCTTTGTGTTAAACATTCGTCTTCCTGCCTGCCTGCTACCTAAGGACAAGTGGAACCCTGGTTATGCGTTCCCGGTGTCACCCAGAGTGCCCCGAAATGCCTGCAATGGCTCTGTCCTTCCTACCTGACACCCCACGCCGGGGATGGAGGATGCCTCCCTCCCACAACTGGGGTTCCCTGCAGTGGTTCCTGGGAACAGACAAGCAATGTGGCCCATGAAGCCACGTCCCCAGGTGGGCTGCACCCTCCCAAAACCACTCACTGGGTAAAAAAAGTAACTTTCTTCAGGGGCCAATGCTATTCCTTCCTTAAGGGAAATCTGTCCCGTGCTATGAAAGCTCTGGTTTATAGAGGAACGAAAGTGTAAAAGTACTGAAAGTATAGCCCAAAGTTGAGAGCAATGTTGGTCTTTGGCCAAGCATATTCAAAATGATGAAAAGAGTTATTAAAAAGTAAGACCTGAAAGTTTGCCTAGCAGGACTCTTGTAAAGAGAGTGCATGGATATAGGTGAGTCCACGCACGCCCTTGAGGGCTGTAGAGCCCTTGCACTAGGTGAGTCCACGCACGCCCTTGAGGGCTGCAGAGTCCTTGCACTAGGTGAGTCCACGCACGCCCTTGAGGGCTGCCGAGTCCTTGCACCGTGTGGGTGTCAATGATTCACTTCTCATCCCGACCACGTATCACAGGGGATGCTGGGACAGATGACATGCCCACTGCGTGTGGTTGCTGTTGACTCTAAGTTGAACCAACAACTTACAGGGAAATTTTTACAAATAGATGCATATTGTTAACACACTTGGAGACGACTGCTTCAGTGTTTGAAAATTATTTGCTCGTCAGTGGGAGGATTGTAATCATTGTCTCTCAGGCTGAGGTAATAATGATGGTGGATTGTAATCCACACGATGGGTACTGTGTATGTGCTCAATGAATGACAATTTTTGTTAGCATTCCCACACTTTAGCACTGGGTTGCTGGGGCTGGAGAGATGGCTCAGCAGTTAAGAGCACTGGCTGCTCTTCCAGAGGAACCCGGGTTCAATTCTTAGCAGCCACATGGCAGCTCACAACTGTCTGCAGCTCCTGTTCCAGGGGATCTGACACCCTCACACAGACACACATGCAGGCAAAACGCCAATGCACATACAATACATACAAACAATTAAAAAGGAAGCGGGTTACTGATGCCTAAGAGCACATCAGAGTTTAGATCAGCTTATGTGGCCTGGAAACACAGCACCACTACCCTGGTTAACCTTGCCTTGGGAAAAAGACTCCCTTACACGACAAAGCCAGCGTGCTGTCGGAGCTCTGGAATCAGGATACGACCGTAACTGGACACGTTCCTAGGCCTTGTCCATTGTTTGTTTAGTGCTCACCTCTCTTCTTCAAATATTAAATAATATAGAGGACACAGCGTAACTGTCACCACTGCAAACAAATCTTTTATTTTCACTGTAGCATCTGATCAGGAAAAAAAAAAACAAAAAACAAAAAACAAAAACCCAACAACCTCCCGCTAATTACGCTTCCGTCAGCTTCTGCTGAATGTCAAGTAGCTTGCATGCCTTTTGACTTTCAGCTGATCCGTGATTTTCTCTTCAGCATTTGTGACTCATACTCTTTGGGATTGAGCCATTGCTCAACCTGCTTAATGAAGATTTTGTTTTGTTTGATGTTTCATTTGGGACCGTGCGTATCCTGGGAAACTGATCTTTTACCGACCTGCCTTCCTAGCTCTTTTTCTCCTTAAAGATCCCCTTTTGTGGGGGGGGGCAGTGTTTTTACATAAGCAATGAGAAAAGCATGTTGATTGGGAATTTGTACCAAAAGTCTACATTCTACAGCAAAGGGCTCAGACCAAAGGCCAGGACTCCCGCACCCTCAGAGCAGGGCAGGGCTGACAGCATCCCACCTGCATCTCCAGTGAAGGCTGGAAGTACCTGTAGAAGCTACACTCATTGACACCGAAATAAGAGAAACGCATCAGAAACAGCGACCAGGGACTTATACGGAATGGACGGAAGGGTGTGTGTGCAGAGGTGAAATTCCAAGTAAATGTCCGTATTTATTGTGGTTCGAGTGAGAAACATGCCCCCTCCCTGCCTGCCAGTGGGCCAAGGTGTTTGAACACCTGGTCCCCAGAGGGTGGTTCTGCCTGGGAAGGTCACAGAGCCTTTAGAAGATGCATCTTGCTCACTGTTTGGTTTCTGAGGGTGGATACAATGTGACCAGCTGGTGTCTCACTCCTGTCTGCCTCCTGCCAGGATGGACTGTGTCCCCTCTGGAACTGGAGCCCAAGCCCTCCTTAAGCTTCCTTAGTGTGGTGTGTCCATCTCAGCAGCAGAGAGGTAACTAAGACGGCACAAGTGGAACTCTGGCATGGAAAAAATTCTGACCATGGGACTGGAGTATATTACAGAGATGCATTTAGGATTTCAGTGCCACTGTAGATTGACGGACAACGATGACATCAGGAATATGCCTTTTGAACGTGTTGGGGGCGTGGTGTGTATAGCAAATGCCCACCAGGACGAGTCTCGAGTATAATCAGGGAGAAGGTGTCCCGGGTTAAGTGTGGTCGCAGTGTCTAGAGCAGGTCGTTGTGTCTCGCTGCCTTCTCCGAATGCACAGTTGCTCCCGTGAATGAGCAGCGGGCACAGAGGGGACACCAGTGTCCCGCACGTAGATCCTAGGCAGCATACGATCCCAGGGACACAAAGAGATGCTAAAGTTGGAGATGATGAAGATGAGACTTGGGAAAACTAGTGAGCACCAACAGTTGCTTCCGAGAGAAATAATAAATTCTGGCCAAATTGATGTGAGTTTTATGTTCCCGAGGTTGCGTGCTTACAACAAAGCCAACAGACATTTAAATTGGGTTTCCAAGCTGGCAGTCTCCCACACTTGCTACTTTAGCTAAATGGAAATGCCTCAATTCCCTCTTTATGTCTCCAGCCGAGAGAACGTTATTACGGCACGCCTTAAGAGTACGCTGAGGATGTATTTGTATTAACATCTTCATTTTGCTAAGTGCTCTGTGCTTCACTTCTACTGCTATTAGGAGATTGCTTGGAAGGTGACATTTTATTGTCAAAGTTAAGAATTAGCATCACAAATAGTATTTCCAAAAGCAAGGAGCTATCTTCCTGTAAGCAACATTTATTTGTGCATCTGTATATTTGAACCAACATCCTCCCTGTCTCTCTCTCTCTCAGTGTGTGTGTGTGTGTGTGTGTGTGTGTGTGTGTGTGTGTGTGTGTGTGTGTATTCTAGCAGTCATACATACTCTCAGAAATAGAAATTCACATGTTTGGGTAGATGCAATAAGGCTAAAAACCATGAAAATCAAATACAAGGACCTCAGTAATGGAGGTAAAGACTAGAACACTTTTTCCTCAACTCCAGGACAAGCAATTGACTTAGATCCATTTCTTTTTTTCTTCTACCTGCTACTCTTCTTTTTCCACTTCTTTAGAATTTTGTTTCTATTAGATACGATGTTAATTTTTTAGTCGCCCACGCCAACACTGGCCTATTTCGGAACTTGTGAAGTTATCCTATTTTTGCTTAGTTGACTGTTTCTTTCTTTGGGCTCCAATGCCGTGTCTTGTGTACATAAGCTGCATCTTGTTATTGTCTTACAATTGTTTGTTTCCATTGCTGTCTTTCCCATGAAATGGAATTCTGAAGAAAAAATATTCTTCGCAACCTCATGTCTACAGGGACTAGAACAATGCCCTCCCTCCCTCCCTCCTCCCCTCCCTGCCTCCCCTGCCTCCATCCTTTGCTTCCCCTGTCTTCCCAACAGCCTGCCCACAGGCCCACCTACCTCCTGTGGATCCCTGGTAGTTACACTCAGGTTGGTGACACAGTGGGACATACTGTTGCTATTCTTGGCCTCAGGACTGTCCTTGCCTACTCTCTTAGGGAGGTAACAGGTGTTCCCCGCCATTTGTTTGCCAAACTGTGCGTATTTCCTTCCCATATAATAGAGCATGCTTTCAGGGGCCACAAGCAGGTGCTGTTAGACAGGTGAGAAGAACAATTTTAAAACCCATATGTTATGTGATACAAATAAGGCAGCTAAGAGCCAGAGATCCACAGTTGAGAACCACAGGTGAGAATTACAGGTGAGAGTCACAGGTGAGAGTGAGAGTCACAGGTGAGAGTCACAGGTGAGAGTGAGGGTCACAGGTGAGAGCCACAGGTGAGAGTGAGAGTCACAGGTGAGAGTCACAGGTGAGAGTCACAGGTGAGAGTTACAGATGAGTCACAGGTGAGAGTCACAGATGAGAGTCACAGGTGAGAGTCACAGGTGAGAGTCACAGGTGAGAGTCACAGGTGAGAGTCACAGGTGAGAGTGAGAGTCACAGGTGAGAGTGAGAGTCACAGGTGAGAGTCACAGGTGAGAGTCACAGGTGAGAGTGAGAGTCACAGGTGAGAGTGAGAGTCACAGGTGAGAGTCACAGGTGAGAGTCACAGGTGAGAGTCACAGGTGAGAGTCACAGATGAGAGTGAGAGTCACAGGTGAGAGTCACAGGTGAGAGTGAGAGTCACAGGTGAGAGTTAGAGTCACAGGTGAGAGTGAGAGTCACAGGTGAGAGTGAGAGTCACAGGTGAGAGTCACAGTTGAGAGTCACAGGTGAGAGTGAGAGTCACAGGTGAGAGTCACAGGTGAGAGTCACAGGTGAGAGTCACAGATGAGAGTCACAGGTGAGAGTCACAGGTGAGAGTCACAGGTGAGAGTGAGAGTCACAGGTGAGAGTCACAGGTGAGAATTACAGGTGAGAGTCACAGGTGAGAGTCACAGGTGAGAGTCACAGGTGAGAGTCACAGGTAAGAGTCACAGGTGAGAGTCACAGATGAGAGTCACAGGTGAGAGTGAGAGTCACAGGTGAGAGTCATAGGTGAGAGTGAGAGTCACAGGGGAGAGTCACAGGTGAGAGTGAGAGTCACAGGTGAGAGTGAGAGTCACAGGTGAGAGTGAGAGTCACAGGTGAGAGTGAGAGTCACAGGGGAGAGTCACAGGGGAGAGTCACAGGGGAGAGTCACAGGGGAGAGTGAGAGTCACAGGTGAGAGTCACAGGTGAGAGTCACAGGTGAGAGTCACAGGGGAGAGTCACAGGGGAGAGTCACAGGGGAGAGTGAGAGTCACAGGTGAGAGTCACAGGTGAGAGTCACAGATGAGAGTCACAGGTGAGAGTGAGAGTCACAGGTGAGAGTCACAGGGGAGAGTCCCAGGGGAGAGTCCCAGGTGAGAGTCCCAGGGGAGAGTCACAGATGAGAGTCACAGGTGAGAGTTACAGATGAGTCACAGGTGAGAGTCACAGGTGAGAGTGAGAGTCACAGGTGAGGGTCACAGATGAGAGTCACAGGTGAGAGTGAGAGTCACAGGTGAGAGTCACAGGTGAGAGTCCCAGGGGAGAGTCACAGGTGAGAGTCCCAGGGGAGAGTCACAGATGAGAGTCACAGGTGAGAGTTACAGATGAGTCACAGGTGAGAGTCACAGGGGAGAGTCACAGGTGAGAGTCACAGGTAAGGTCTACTACCGAGCAGAAGACTCATTTTCCCTCCTTCCTTTTCCACCATGGTGGGATTTATGGGAAGAGAAATGAAGGAGCAGCCTGCTCCAGCAGAACAAGAGCCTCATTACGGAATCAGTCTGCATGGTTCACCTCTGTGAGTACAGTTATAATCCCGATTCCACATGGGATCACATGCAGGAATAGCAGCTGTTTCCAATCAGCAATCAAAGTCCAGTCAATTTACCCAGTAGTATTTTGAGACAGGGTCTTCCTGTGTAATCTAAGTTAGTCTTAAAACCATGACCCTTGTGCTCCTGGTAGCACAACACCAGGTTTATAGGAAGTGCAATCACATCTCCCTTCAGAATACATTTTGATGGGTTATTTTTCTTTGATAGAAAAGGGTAATGAAGAAATGAAACTAATTTTTATTTCGTTTCTATCACAGGTAAATGATATGGGACTCAGACATGGGAATTAATTTGCTCATGGCTATAGAGCTGAGAACTGACCCTAAATCAAATCATTTGGCCTCTCAAAATTACACTGTACCTACCCTACTGGGGAACAGCTTGCATTCAAAGAACTTGGGTTTTGTAATGAATCAGTAACATCTTATAGGGCCTTTGGTGGCTGTAAATGGCGTCTCAGGTGCCAACTAGAAGTGTGTCTGCTGGGTGAACGCTTCCCTAGATGTGTGTCACAGAACTCTGTCCTCTGGGCAAAACAGCCACCAGTGTCTTTGGCTCAGCTATGCCTGCTTGCAGAAGATCATCGCAGATGGCCTGTTGAGTGTCTTCACTTTCTCAGAATAGGAGGGACTAGAGAGAGTCATTGGACCCTCATCCGAGTATCCAGTCATCCACCCAGCCACCCGTGCGCACTTCTGTCATAACTGCATGGGTCCTCCGGGTCTCTGAAGCTACTAGAGTCTGTAGATCAGGAAAACCTAATGGAAAGGGATCTCATCTAGATACCTATGGGGAAGCCATCGTCCATGCTGAGTGAAGACCTTACCTTGGAGGCTGCTTCGGGGTCACCCCGCTCCTGCCAGCAGCCCCTCGCCCACACTTCCTAAACAAGCCCTATAAATTCATGGCTTCCACACAATGAGCTCCGGTGGACTTATACTTTGGTTTGCAGCTGGAACTTTAGGAGGAGCAGGTAGATGCTGTTTATATGTCCTCTAGGAAGGGTCTAACAATGTGTTGACTCAAATGTGATTCGGTCTGAGTTTGGGAACCATTTGTCCAGGTCTATCCTCAAGAATTATGGACCTACTTTCTGCAAGCCATGACGGTTACGTTTGTTTAAAGGCTCTATGCCCATACTATAATTCCTGATTTTGTTGTAGTTTTGACCTCAACCCAAAGCATCCCTGTGATCCTAGGCTGGTGAAATGAGATCTGGTGCAACCTGCTGTGCTCTCTGAGCCAGGGAGTTTGTGGGAGGACTGTTTCACGGCCACTGGAGTTACCGCTGCTCTTTCCAGCTGGTGGAATAGTCATCCACAGGGCAGATCCTGGGCCTCAGCAGGCTGTTCCAACATTCCTTCACGGCCTTGCGGCAGGTGAAGCAGTGACTCCCCTCCTGTTTCCTTAAGGAGGAGCGGGGTTCACCTTCCTGGGGTAAAAGGTCTGGATCCACTGCTAGGACCTTGTCACAAGTAACACAGCTGCTATAATGTGTTAACTATGAAGCCCCGCACTGTTGGCGGTGCTCGCGGGTGTCCTTGGTTGGAGCAGAAGCAGTCTCTCGCTGTGTGAGATGACACGGGGAGTCTCTTCCCTTCAGGAAAATCAGCTTCAGTTATCTTATGCCTGAGGCGGAGGAGCGGAATGACACACCCGAAGGCGGACTTAGTGGCGGGCGAGGGGCTCTGGCAGGCTCACCCTGGCTCTGTTGGGAAGGTGGCTGTGGTCTAGCTGATTTGGAAAGAGGTCCTGGAAAAGTCGCAGGCCTAAAAAGGGGATGTTGTCTTCATGGCGATGACATGGTTTCCATTCACAGGGTGGCAGGTGTTGGTCTCCCTCGGGTCTTCTTTAGATCCCCTCAAATGTGAGTTTTCTTAAAGTTTAAGTTTAGAGATGAAACAACATTCAAAAGGGTGCCTTGTGATTACTGAGAAGAAAAAAAATCACCTTTAAATCTACATGTAACATGTTAGTTCAGGACCGGCGTTGAGCCCAGTTTCTAGTAATAGTGATTTCCCCTCTCTTTCTGGAACAGCGGAGTTATAATAATCTGTTTTGCTTATATCCAGTCATGACACATTCTAGGTTTTGGCAAATAAAGTCAACTGGAAAATAACAGGCTAACCAACCCTGTCTGTCACTCTACTGAAAACTGTCATTTTTCATCTCAACGTTGTATTCATGAGCATTGATATGAAGGCATCTCATGTTTTGATTGCTTTGGAATGGGAATTTAAATTATGAATTTTAGAAGTGGATTAAAATCTAAGGGCAAGCATTCCTGGTGCTGCCTCTGTGTGTGTGTGTGTGTGTGTGTGTGTGTGTGTGTGTGTGAGAGAGAGAGAGAGAGAGAGAGAGAGAGAGAGAGAGAGAAGCCATATTTCTCAGCACCAGTATCCTTTGTTTTTGTGAGCAAGATGATTATATTACCCTAGCGCGACACCTGGCTGTCCCCTTCTCTGTCAGACCTGACAGACCTGAGATAGGCTGGTCATGTCTTTGCGGGTGTTCAGCAGGGACAATGATAGGGAAGTGACATGTAGACCCAGCTGGCAGGAGGGATGGGGCGGAGAGAGAAAACACTGGTCTCCTGTGAATTTGACAGCCCCTGGGTTGACTAGCTGCTGCTTTCCTGTGTTTTCCTGTTTTCCCCACTCGGGATGTACGCTCCTCAAGGAGCCGATGCAGTTAAACAGTTCAGGTGCGTGCTCCCTTAGCAGATGGGATGCTGGGATGGTGGGACTTCACGCCGTCCAGTGTTACCTTCCTCCACCTAAAACTGCAGCCACCACTGGTTCTTGGTTATTTAAGGCCAGAGGCGTTCAACCTGCTCCTTGTAGAAAAGGTTCAGCAAATGTCTGTTGTCGAATGGTTAATGTGGGAAGAGGGAGCTGCAGGCATGTTTAGCTGCCATTGGAAATCCGCAGCAGGTGTGTTTGTGACGGTCCGCTTTCCCAAATTCAGCAGGTTTTCGAGACCTTGGGGGAAGGAACCAAGTTCTGCTTCTTCATTGGAGCAGCCAATTCCTTCTCTTTCCAAACGCAAGCTTTCCCATCACTTGCCCAGGTTTTTAGACTACAGGACCATATCCCTAGGCCCATCACCTGAACGACATGCTCCCTTAAGCTCCTGCTGGGGCCGTTAAGAAGTCTGTGCTGGGACTTGGTGCTCTCTTTCTCTTTCTTGGTGGCAAAATAATGATTACAAAGACACTTTTTCTGTGAGATATTTATTGGGCCGCCAAACCTCATCATTTTTAGGACTCTCTGCTCTTTCTTTGTCTTCCTCATCCTCCTCTTCATCCCACTCCTCCCGCCCTCCTCAATCTCCTCCTCTCCCCGACAAGGTTTCTACTCTAGGGTGACCTTCACCTTGGGGTGCAGCTGAGAATGACTCTGAACTTGTGACCCTCCAGCTTTAATGCTCCCCCACATGCTTGGAATACAGATGTGCACCACCACATCTGAACCCTTCAGTGTTGGGGATGGAGCCCAGGGACTGGTGGTATGCAAGCCCTGCACAAAACAATCTCCATCTCCAGACCATTTCCCACCTTATTGTATGAAATAATTGTGATTCCATCTGTCCTCATAAACGCTCAAGGGTTTTCTTCATGACTTCTGCAGAAAGCAAGGTGGTGTTGTTACTTGTACTTAGTCAACATCAACATAGTTTCCCCCGGATTTTCTTTTCCTTGACAAATTATCTTTGGTACTGCTTTATTGGGTAAACTCAGGTGTATACATATTTAAAATCTGACTCATCTTCCAGGGACTTTAAACTTGTTGACCTAGACTAAGACCAAAAGGCAGACTGTCTCCTCCCAAATAGTGGCGTACAGTTTTCGCTAAGATGCTCGATGAGGCTAGCCGTAGGGGGAGGTGCCACCCTGTGAGGAATGCTTCCTCTGCTGAGTGGACACGGGGACTGTGCTAGCTGACTGACTCCATCTGAACAGTGAAGAGAACGGAGGGCTGTGCACAGCATGTGCGGCTTGTTCCGTGAGTCCTTACTGGTCACCAGGGAAGAAATAATAGAGGCATGAGGTGAGCGGAAGGCTTGATTCACAGACACGCTGTCCTGAATGCCTGGTGCTCGGGCATCTGGTACACTAGACAATGATGTCGTTTGTGCTCGCTTTGTAAGAAGCGCCCTGCAGTCTCCAGCTCAACCCCTTATCTCACGTGTTTTCTAGAAAGAATCCTTACATCTTCATCTGTTGTGTGTTATGTTTCTTCCCAATTATTTCCTAAAGTGCCCTTTTCTAGTCTTGGAAGATCTTTTTTTTTTTTTAACTTTTGGTTACTGTGGCTCTTTGTAAAGCTTAGGTAAAGAAGAATATTTGTGTGGAGGGAGAAGGGATTAGATTCCTAGGGACTAGATTCTGTCACCACAGGGTTGGATAGGAGCATGAGAGAAACAACAACAAAAGACAGACAGACAGACAAACAAACAAACAAACAAACAAAAAACCCATACTGTTTCTCAGAGTTGGAAAGAGTTTAAAATAAAGACTTAAAGACAAATAGTGCTTCCCGAGCTGGGAGGGGTGTGTGCAGGAATTGAGACCGTAGGACTGGGAAAGAGATAAACATGAATAAACTCCTGGCACTCAAGGGCAGCAAGGTGCAGGACGCATGCCCATCTCAGAGGGAGAAGCTGGGACTAAAGGTGGGAAGTTCAGAGTTTAAAGATAGCAGTGAGAGAGGGATGGAAAACGGCAGCGATATCGGATGGGAGGCTAACCCAAAGTGCTGCCACATCACACAGACATCACCGTAGCCCTGTCAGAGACGCAGCGGGGGGTCACAGAATGGCACAGAGAGGTGACTAATGGATTGTGAGGACTAGCTTCAGACTGACAGGGCCTTGAGGCCTTGGACTCACAACAGGAAAGTTAAATGGATTCTCAAAAAGCCCCTTTGTGCCGAAGACAGAAATCGATGTAAGATGAAGGAATTAAAATAGTCCCCTAGGAAAGTCCCTACCAGTCAACAGGCGGTGAGGAAGTCGAGGAATCTGAATCCTCACTCAGGGACGGGCGTTTTTTTTTCTCCCGGCATGAGCGCTGGTCTAGGCCAAGACGTCATTTTTAGGTTGAGAAACGCCTTGGAAGTGTGCCGTGCTGGCTTTGGGCATTGCATTCCTTACTCACTCAACTGTGGGATGCTTGAACACGTCTCTGTGTGCCACACATAACACAACGTGTCCTCCTGAGGGCAAGGAAGAGAAATACCAGGAGCATGTACTGCAGGCCTGACCAAAGGATCTGAAATACACTACCGCTGACCCATTCACACATTTCCCCACAAGTAAGTCAATATGCTTGTTGTCATCTGTAGAGGTCTGGAGGGAAGGCCACCGTTCCTCGGAAATCCTCAGAGATAAGTCTCCTGGGGGACATCAGTGGTTGCTTTCATGCTAAAGACAAGATTTAAGGAGCAATTGAACTGGATGCAGAAATAGAGGGATTTCCCATCAGCCTCACGAGGCACAGAGACCATTAGCTTAAGCCTTGTGATGTTAGTGATTCTGTAAGTCAAGAGCAATTGACTCCTTACTGACAGTTTCACAAAGGCTTTGCTCCCGCGGGCAGGGCGGAGGCCACCTTTCTACATGTGCCTGATTTCCTGTCTGTTCTTCATGCCGGTTCCCCTAGTGTAACAAAGACCATTAAAGCCAAACAAGGGCTGGGGGCGTGGCTCAGTGGGTGAGGTGCTTGTTGCCCAAGGATGAAGACCTGAGCTTAGATTCCTAGAACCTGCATAAAAGCCGGGGAGGACACTGGGCGTGGCACTGGGCATGACATTAGGCATGGCATTGGGCACATGCTGGTCACAACATTGGGCACCACACTCAGCATGACACCATGACCTAAGTTCTGGGGCCCATTGGCCAGTCAAGATAGCTGAATAAGCAAGATCCAGGTTAACCAAGGGACTCTGTCTCAAAAAATAAGGTAGAGACATGATTTAGGAAGGATACCCAAAGTTGATCTCTGGTCTCTACACATTCATGCACAGGCGCACGCGCGCGCGCACACACACACACACACACACACACACACACACACACACACGCACGCAGAGTGCATTTTACCTTTGTATGTGTTCATGGTCACTAAAGAAGGGAAGGGAGAGTGGTCTCTGCAGAAAGGGACTTTGGGGTGTAGAGCGCCTCACACAGGTAATGGTGGGAAGGGGAAACCAGTCTGTGGGTCTGGGGTGCAATGACCACAGACTAGCCTGGGTGGGAGCAAAGGCACCCAGAGGCACCGCTGCCATAAGCAGCTAATTAATTCACTCTGTATCCAGCAGTGAGCTGGTGGAGTAATGTCTTACCACCTTCTGGACATCCCAACCGTCTTTCACTAGAGATTTCCAAATCCATCAGTGACCCCTGCCAAAAAGGGTACATTTAATAGGGAGCTGTGAAAATTGTGATGTTCAAAACCCATAGTCCCCAGTGTTTGTCCTTTACGTTCTTTTATGATGAGTAATTTCCCATTGTTGCTCTTACATTTTCCTCAAGGGTGCATTCCTAATTTTATTAATTTTCTAGATCTATTTTACTTCATGTGGATGGGTTCTTGCCCTGTGTGCTCACAGAGGTCAGAAGAGGGGACTGGAGCCCCTGGAACTGGAGTCATTGGAGGTTGTGAGCCACTGTGTGGGCGCTGGGAATCCTCTGCAAGAACAGCCAGTGCTTTTAACTGCTGAGACATCTCTCCAGCCCCTACATTCATAATTTAATAAAATGACTACAGACAATTTTTATTATACAGGAAAAGTACATATCAACAATGATCCGAAAAGCCAGCGATGTGTTTAGAATATTATATATTTTTTCACATTATTTTTTAAAGCTCAGAGGAATGACATTTCATGGAACTCTGTTCACAAATTCAGCTTTTTGTAGCTGTAATCATTATGGCCTTACCATGTTGCTAAATACGTTAAGGTATTTTTGTTAACTTCAAACCACTCTGCAGTAACAATACAGTAACAATATAGCACATTTGAGCTCCCATCTCATAACCAGAGGAGCGGTATGTCATCTGCCTGCAGCAGTCTTAAATAACGACTGGTATTATTAAGTCGCCCCCTCCCCTTGATCCCTGGGATACCAGTGGCCTGTCCTTACGGAGCTGTGAATCTCTGATCTGAGAACGGTGTCTCCAGCCCACTGGAAACTGCTAATTCGAGACTGAACGGCCAAAGGAGACTGAGTAGCAGTCTAAGCCGGGTCCGTCCATCCCCTGAGTCCTGTCCCTGGAGGCCTCGTCAGCCAGCACTGTCACCACACCTGTCATTGCTGAAGAGGTGGACAGCACAATAGGAAGTTCTTTCTCTCCAGTGAACCCTTGCTAATCACTTAGGGGCTGTTTGATTGTCACCAGAACAATTCCTGTTTACGCCTCATCACCTGTCCATGAGGTTGGCTGCATAGATTCGGGAACGTGCATTTATCTGCACCTGCTCTTGCAGTGGGGTTATTAATGAGTCTGGGAGGGCTTAAATGGGAACCAAACAAAGGAACTGATGAGCTCTCCCTGGTTCTGATGATCCTGCCCTCATTATTCTGTCAAGAGAATTCCTTTTCATGTGAGTGACAGGAGCAGAAGGCCAGCAGCTTCCAGGGCATCTCAAAGGGAAGGAAGACGGTTTCAGGCATGGAAGAAATATGCATCCTTCCTTTTACCGTGTGTCCTGAAAACTCGAGGTGCAGAGTAAGGAAACCGTTTGCGAGCTCTGGAAGGCATAGGCTGCCTGTCTGGAGTAGCTTTTCACGTTGTCTGGGGACAGGCTGTCAGCTCCAGGAAGGGACTGGAGAGTCAGAAGAGGACGCGGGTGGAGACATCTCTCACACCATCTTCTTCTGTAACTCTGTTCCGGCACTGTTCCATGAGTGACTGCAGGGTGGCAGAGGGGACATGGCCAGTTTTCTCCTCCCCTAACACTGCAAGGGGAGGTTTGGCTGGAGCTCACCGGAATCTCGGGAGGCAGGGTTGGGTGGAACCCAGCTGGCTCTCACCCTGTCGCCTAGGTTCTTCTCTTGTGGCCATTGGCGGAGGCTCTTGAAAGGCAAGATGGAAAGGCACCGCGTCAGAACGGTTTGCTCCTAGGAGACTCCAGAGCGGGAAAGAAAGAGGGAGAAAGTGCTCTGCATCAGAAACACAGCATTCCTAAACTTTTCTTTTCCTACGTTTAGTTGTTTTCTTGGATATATCACGGCACAGATTTACATTTCCACAGCTTAGGTGGTGAGCAGCATACCAGTGCAGGGAACAGTTTCGAGGCTGACCCAGCCACTGAAAATAAAATCCTGTGGGAGGTTCCACGTGGTCGGTAATGAACTCACGGCCACCGCCACCTTCTGTCATCTGCAGCCGGGGCTCTGGGTCACATGGCTGCCACCTGTGCCACCTTTCACCAGGGTCTCCCTGGTCAGCACTTCCTGGGCTCTTTGTAAATGAGGACTTTCTTCTTCTGTCGTGCCCAGATTCTGAACCCCCAAATCATCAAGAGGTCCATTTCGATACAAAAGCAAGGAGTCTTTTATTGTAGTTGTTTAGTGAGCTAACCCTATTAGCTCAGGCCCTTCATCTATTCACCAGGGAGGATGGCTGGAGAAAAGACCCCGAGAAATCACGAGGCAGGGGTCTTATAGGGCAGCATAAGGGCAATGTCTAGGGGTCTGCAACAGTCTCAGGATTGGTGAGTTTCCAGGCTTGGACCACCTGCTATGTGCTGATTGGTCAACTGGTTGTTATGGCCCATAGGCCCTCCCAGGGTGGTTGCTATGTTCTGCACGTCACTGTTGTGCACTTGTCCATAAAGCACGCCCAGAGCCATAAAGCCCAGCCCTGTCAGCTAACTTCTGATTGGTTCCTTGCCACGAGGAGGGCATCTGACCTTAGTGACCAGGACCTGAGTGGGAAGGTCAGGCGAGCACATGTTAGCCTGTTGTGACTGCTAAAACGGGGGTGGGGGGCTGGCTGGTCCCTTCACTTCCTCACCGCCTCCTCACCTGCTTTTCCTTGTTTGGGTAGCTATCTGGGTGGACCCCTCCACTCTGTTTTCCTGTTCTCAGACACCAGGACCAGAAAAGGCTGTATAGGCTGGGGGAGGTCCCCTCAGAGTTGTGCACTGTGTTCACAGTCTTCCCTAGGTTTTCGAGGTCTAAGCCCCCATTTCTTCTAAATCCCAGGATTATCTGTCATTAGAAGACCAGGCTGTGGAGGCATGGCAGTATTAACCTAAGGAGAGTTCTGTGTGCTCAGACCATACGTAACAGGGGCACCTGAATACTCGTGTGTGTGTGTGTGTGTGTGTGTGTGTGTGTGTGTGTGTGAGTGTGTGTTGTGTGGACTCCCCTTTTGTTAGCATACAAAGTATTTAAAGAATTCCAGATGATTCTTAAAGCCAAGGGCAGTACATTTCATAACCATTGATTGACCATCAGCCTGGCATAGCGTGCCTCCCAAACTCCCAGAGTCATAGCGTATTCTTAAATTCAAAGTATACTCTAGGTTCTGATGGGCGAAGTCCTTCTGTGTATAGGTTGTCTTATTGGTTGATTAAATAAAGCACTGTTGGCCAATAGGGAAGCAAGATAGGTGGGACTAGGAGTCGAGATGGATTCTGGGAAACAGAGGCACAGTCAGTCACCATGTAGGACGTGGGAGAAGTAAGAGGTTCAGACCCCTTTCTCCAGTAAGAGAAGACCACGTGGAAATACTCAGATTAGCAGTTATGGGTTAACAATTAGGTCAGAGATAGCCAATAAGGAACCATGCAAATGGTCAACAGCTTCATAATTAATATAGTATTTCTTGTGTTATTTGGGGGTAGAGACAGCGGTGGGACCCAGGCAGGCTGACAGGAAGAGTACGCATTACAAGGTTCGTAGCATTCAATTTTCCAATGTTGTAATTGGTTTTTAAAATTTTTATCCGCCCATCTGTGTGTATGCATGTGTGTATGTGTGTGTGTGTATGTGTATGTGTATGATATGATGTGTGTGGTTGTTTGAAAGAAAATGCTCCCCTCTCCTCCCAAAAAAAACCAGTGGCACTATTAGGAGGTGTGGCCTTGTTGGAAGAAGTGTGTCACTGTGAGGTCTCTTTTGCTCAAGCTTCCCTCATTGTGACACACAGTTGGCTTCCTGTTGCCTGAACGATGTAGCACTCTCAGCTCCAGCGCCGTGTCTGCCTGCAGGCCATCATGCTCCCCGTCATGGTGATAATGAGCTGAACCTCTGAAACTAAAAGTAAGCCACCCCAGTTAAATGTTTTTTCCTTTGTAAGAGTTGCTGCGGTGGGCTTAGGGAGAAGCCTGGTGCTAGGTTAATTCTCAAGAATCCACAAGGATGACCCCAGCTAAGACTCCTAGCAATGGTGGAGAGGATGCCTGAACTGCCCTACCCCTGTAATCAGAGTGGTGAATACCCGGCTGTCACCATAGAGCCCTCATCCAGTGACTGATGGAACCAGATGCAGAGACACACAGTCAAGAAGGAGGCCCAGCTCCGGGAATCCAGTCAAAGAGAGGGAGGAGGGAACACATGAGCAGGGGAGGTCAGGATCATGATGGAGAGATCTACAGAGACAGCAGAACCAAGCTGTGGGATCTCATGGACTCCAGGCCAACAGCCGTAGAGACTCCAGCGGACCAAGCTAGGCCCTCTGTGTGTGGGAGGCAGTTGTGAAGCTTGGACTGACTGAGGGGTCCCTGGCAATAGGACCATGATAAAATCTTGGTACATGAGCTAGCTTGTTGGTGCCCATTCCCTAGGGTGGGAAGCCACGCTCAGCCTTCATGTGTGGGAGAGGGACCTGCCCCTGCTCCAACCTATTGTGTCAGACTTTGTTGACTAGTCATGAGAGCTCTTACTTGTGAGGAGGAGTGGACCGGGGGTGGGCTGGGAGGGAGACAAGGGAGGGGGTGGGAGGGAGAACTGTGATTGGAATGTAAAATGAAATTTTAAAGAATACATGAATTATATATAAAATGGGTCATGGTGTCTTTTATAGCAATAAAAACCCAGACTAATTTCATGTATTTGTCTGAAAATTTCATGATGTCATTGTTTTTTTTCCTACAGAATAATACTCCATTTTGTAGATGTACCACGTTTTTCTTTATCCATTCTTCAGTAGAGGAGCTAGGTTGTTTCCAGGTTCTGGTTATTATGAATAATGTTGCTATGAGCATAGTTGAGCAAGTGTCCTTGTGGTATGATTGAGCATCCCTTGGATATATGCCCACGACTGGTATTGCTGGGTCTTGAGATAGGGAGCTCACAGACTCTAGACCAACAGCTAGGAAGCCTGCATAGAGTTAATCTAGGCCCTCTGCATGAGGGTGAGAGTTGTGTATGTTGGTTTGTTTGTGGGGCCCCTAGAAGTGGGGCCAGGATCTGTCCCTAGTTCATGAACTGACTTTTTAAAACCTATTCTCTACGGGGGGGATGCCTTTCTCAGTCTTGGTTCCGGTGGAGGAGTTTGGTCCTGCCTCAATTTGATATGCCAGACTTTGTTGATTCTCCATGGGAGGCCTCTCCCTTTCTGAGGAGTGAATGGGGGTGTAGAAAGGATGGGGGGATGGAGGACAGGAGGAGAGGAGGGTAGGGAAAATGTAGTTGGTATGTAAAATAAATAAAACACTTAAAATATTTGCTTAGGAGCTCTTGTCCCTTTCCCCTTCTCCGGGGGACCATGGATATCTCTGTTAAGGTCCCCCTTGTTTCCTACCTTCTCTGGAGGTGTGGATTGTAGGAGGGTACTCCTTTGCTCTATGTCTAAAATCCATATATGAGTGAGTACATACCATGTTTGTCTTTTTGTGACTGAGTTACCTCACTCAGGATGGTTTCTTCTAGTGCCATCTATGTGCCTGTGAATTTCAAGATTCCATTGTTTTTTTCTACTGAGTAATGCTCCATTGTGTAAATGTACCACGTTTTCTTTATCCATTCTTCAGTTGAGGGGCACCTAGGTTGCTTCCAGGTTCTGGTTCTTACAAATGATGCTGCTATGAACATAGTGAACAGATGTCCTTGTTGTATGAAAGTGCATCTTTTGGGTATATGCCTCAGAGTGGTATTGCTGGATCTTGAGGTAGACTGATTCCCATTTTTCTGAGAAGTTGCCATACTGATTTGCAAAGTGGCAGTACAAGTCAGCACTCCCACCAGCAATGGAGGCTGTTCCCCTCACTCCACATTCTCTCCAGCATAGGTTGTCTTCAGTGTTTTTGATCTTGGCCATTTTGGCCAGTGTAAGATGATATCTCAGAGCTGTTTTGATTTGCATTTCCCTGATGCCTGAGGATGTTGAGCATTTCCTTAAGTGTCTTTCAGCCATTTGAGATTCCTCTGTTGAGAGTTCTCTGTTTAGGTCTGTACTCCATTTTTTATTAGATTATTTGGTCTTTTGATGTCTAATGTCTTGAGTTCTTTGTATATTTTGGAGATCAGTCCTCTGTCAGATGTGGAGTTGGTGATGATCTTTTCCCATTCTGTGGGCTGCTTTTTGTCTTGTTGACTGTGTCCTTTGCCTTACAGAAGCTTCTCAGTTTCAGGAGGTCCCATGTATTAATTGTTGACCTCAGTGTCTGTGCTGCTGGTGTTATGTTCAGGAAGTGGTTATGCTCATTCAAGGGCACTTCCAACTTTCTCTTCTAAGGTTCAGTGTGGCTGGATTTATGTTGAGGACTATGATTCATCTGGACTTAAGTTTTGTGCATGGCGATGGGCATGGATCTATCTGCAGTTTTCTACATGCCAGCATCCAGCTATGCCAGCGCCATTTGTTGAAGATGTATTTCTGACCTCGGGTTCTTAAATATATTCATAACTATGAACTCTGTAGGCATTATAAAAAAACCCTCAAAGGCCAGGTTAAATACTCATGTTTCAGAAGAGGAAGCAAAGCATGGGAGAGTGGGTTTTGAAAGTAAAGTGCGTCTCACAGGCTCACGTGTTCCAACACCTGATTCCCCCACTGGTGGAACCTTTAGGACCCAAAGGCTTGTTAGAGGAAATGGGTCGCTGGGGACACATATTGAAATCTGGCATCCCAAGCCCCACTTCCTGTCTGCTTCCCATGCTGCATTCAATGTGACAGGCTGATTGACACATTCCAGCCACCTTGCCTTCCCTGCTGCTATACCCCTGACAAGGCCAAACAAACTCTCCACTCCTTACGCTGCTTCCTGTCAACCCTGGTCAGAGCAATGGGAAAGGGCACTCTGCTTGCAGAGGCAGAAGGACTTCTCCCTCGGTCGCAAGCCCCCACCCCACCCCGCTGCCTGTCTGCTCTGAGGGTTTTTCCCCTCTTGTTTTATCTCCAGCCTCCAGGAGCCTATTGTGTAGAATCCTTTACGTTTTAAACCACTCCAGTGTGAACAGTATTAAAAAAAAACACTATGTGGCTGCCTTCCCAGATTCAGAGCATGCACCCCATGTTGGTCTGAAATCAGGGTGCTAGCCCTACCCCCCCCCATTTTAATGCTCACCACTGTTGTGTGTCCTTGTGGAAGGCTGGGCAGCTTCTTGCTGCACACCTCCCATTTTGAACTTCCGGTGGCTTTTCCGCTAATGGGCTGGGTATTATTGTGTCTCAACCCCTGTGGCCCTGCATCACGGCAATTGAGCCCCAGGATGGATAGCAGAGTCATCATCTGGAAACCCCTGACCTCCCTGTCAAGCCAAAGCTGAATGCGCAGCCGTGTTTCCTCAGAGAGGACAGAGCTGGGGAGGCTGTTTGAACAAGAGTGCGTGGTTGAAATTCTCCCTCTCCTCCTCCCCCCTTCTCCCTGCAGTGTGCTCCATTTTCTTACGATGTGTGGAGATGAATAACGGAGCCACGTAAAAGGGACATAGACGTTTTCCATAGTTCTTGCGATGGTGTTTTAACTTGTACCTCTTCACCCTACTTCATTTCATAAGTTTCTTAGATCCAAATTAGTTCTTGCCCTAAACAGACATGCCCTTTTCCCTATTTTTATTATTTGAAACTGTACCATAATTACACCATTTTCAACTTCCCCGTCCTCCCTTTGACCTGTCCCATGCCCCCCTCCCTTTGCTGCCACTCAAGTCCATGGCCTTGTGTACGCATATATGCTCCCTGTACCTCAGCACAGCTATTGACATCATCTTTGTTAAGGCAGCCTAAACAGGCTTCTTGTTGCTGGATGAAATTCTTAGTGTTTTGTGTTACCTTCCTTGTCCCTCTCCCCCCTCTCTTCCTCCTCTTCCACCTCTCTCACTGATTCTTCTAATTACCCACTATCTAAACATTCCTGTCTGTCATCTGTGGATGTCTGTCATCTGTGTCTATTGTCTGTCTGCTGCCTGTCTGTCACCTAAGTCCTGTCTCTGTACCCATCATCTGTCTGTCAGTCATCGGCCTCTCTTTGTCTGTCTGTCTCTGTCAAGCAGGTCTGGAGTCTGCCTTTACATCTTTAGCAGCGAAGGCTGAACAACCCTAGAATTTAAATTATAGCTATTTCTTTAAAGCTTCAGTGCGTTTGCGGTTGATCTGCTCTCTGACTCCTTAGAACAGTTTTAACACAGTCTTTGTGACTAGGCGCGACAGAGGCAACTATGTCACGTCAGAACCAAAGACCCCAAGAGAGGTTTTGCTGAAGGGGTTGAAGTTCGAAATCAGTTTGAATTATGATGCTGCGCATGCTTGAGGATGGGGCCGCTCTCTGCTTCTGATCGCCGTTACTCCCCCGGGGGCTCCATGTTCTCATGATGGAGCCAGCCCTGTGAGGACTGTGACATACATCCCCTGCCACTGTTATCAGTGGTCTCCAGGTTTTCCCACTGTTTTCTAACAAAGGTAGTTGGCTAGAGAGAGTTTGCTGTCAGAAATCCAAAAGAGATGCTATGCTCCTAGGCTCTCTGCATCCGTTTCCCCGTCTGGCAAATCCCACCACGGGGAACTTAGGTGAATCAGCACTGAGGGGGCGGAGCCTTCTCCTTGAAAGGCAAGGATGTATTAGGAGAGTGTGGTAGGCACTTGTCTTGTTGCTGTGACAAACCACCCTGACCCAAAGCAAGTGAGGGAAGGAGAAAGGTTTGCACTGTCACGGTTCTAGAGTACAACCCACCACCGTGCAGTCCTGTGCAACACTGTGCAGGGCACAGCCCATAACTTGGTGTCAGGAGACCGGGGCCGCTGATGACTTTGCATTCACATTCAATAGGCAGAGGCACAGGAAGGCTGACACTCAGCTCACTTCCTCCTTTTTTGTTTTGTTGGACAGATAGGTTGAGTCTCTCTATGTTGATTAACTTAATGCAGAAAATCCCTCATGGATATGTTGCCAAGGTGATTGTTCAATCATCAAGCTGACAACAGTCAATACTGACCATCATAGAGATGTACGGGTACGCTAACTATAAGGGGATAAAGAGAAGTATGGCCTCAATCCCCATGAATTCATTCTGTAGTACCGTCCACATTTTTATATGTGTCAGTAGGTTTTTCTATAGGAAGTGTGTGTGTGTGTGTGAGAGAGAGAGAGAGAGAGAGAGGGCGTAGTATTGTAATAAAACAGAATTCTGTTACAGGCAATCTATGTTATAAGCTAGGAATCATCAAATGTGGAGGTCTACACCATTTGGGAGGTGGGAACAGGAGGACTAGGAGATCCAGGCTACCTCTAGCTACATAAGGAGTTTGAGGCAAGTCTAGGCTACGCTGTTTGTAAGACCACACAAACTCAAGATTACAGTGCTGGAGGGAAGGCTCAGCAGTTAAGGGTGTGCATTGCTCTTGTGGAGGGTTTGAGTTCCGTGTCCATGGCCCACACCGGGTAGGTCACAACTGCCCGAAGCTCCAAATCCACAGGGCTCCAGTGCCTCTGGCCTCTGAGGACACTGTATAATGTGCACATACACATGTGCAGACACAAACACAGAGACCTGACATCTAAGTGTGTTTTGTTTTCAAAGACCAGTCTCCTTTTCTCCTGAGAAAAGAAAAACAAATATGTCTCAAGCTAGCCAGGAAGAGAAAGGAAAGTCAGCAGGGCTGGGAGAGGGACAGGAGAGAGCAAAAACGGGAGCGGGAGACATTTCGTGAAGGTCTTACAGTTTGTCTGAGCCTTGTAGTTTCGACACTATAGGAAAAAAATAGTTTTGTTTTCAGGGAAGCTAATTCAGAGCCACGGTCTGATGTCTTGCTTATGGATTCAAATGAGAAAAGAAACAGCTCGTAACAAAACACTTTTTACAAGGAGCGTGAGCAATATTTTGAGCAGTTTTATTGATATATAATTTATGTTTCGTAAAACTCCCCATTTACACTACACAGCTTGGTGCTTTAAGCCTTGTTTACACAGTTGGGAAGCAGCATCATCACAATCTAATGTTAGAGTATTTTCATCACACCAGCAAAAAAACTCACTAGCGTTCACTTCCTGTCCCTGTGACCCCCTCCCCCAGCCCTTGGTGAACACTAATACATCTGTCTGCTGATTTGCCTGTTCTGAGTGGCCCATACAATGTGATTCTTATGACGTATCCTTTTCAGGAATACCTCTTTTGGTGATGACTTCCTGTCATTATGCAAACTGTCATTTTAGCTTTTTTTGACATGCATTAATTTTCTTAAGAAAGAATAAAATGTTAGCGTCTTAGCAAGGGTTTCTATTGCTGTGACGAGATACCCTGATGAAGACAGCTCTTATAAGGGAAAACATTTAACTGGGGTTGGCCTACCGTTCAGAGTTTCAGTGCCCGTTATCCTCAGAGCAGGTGGTATTGCAGGCAGACATGGTGCTGGGGAAGCAGCTGAGAGTTCTACATCTCCATCAGCAGGATTCTGTGTCTCACACTGGATGCAGCTTAAACGTAGGAGACCTCTGCAGTGGCTCACTTCCTCCAACAAGGCCGTCTACTAATAGTGCCGAGTCCTGTAGGCCATTTTCTTTCAGACCACTACAGTTAGTTACTTCTAATCACTCTAAAGCAAACAGCCGATGCTTCCGTGTGTGTGTGTGTGTGTGTGTGTGTGTGTGTGTGTTTCTTCGTGTGTCTGTGTGTTTTCTGTCCGTTCACTGTGCTACCAATCAACCTGTTCTGCTGTGTTTATTGAGTGCTGAGTATGTGTTTCTTTGTGTGTGTGTTTTATGCTACCAACCAACTTGTTCTGCTATGTTTACTGAGTGATAAGTATGCCTTTATCTCCGTGCTGGGCACTAGACACACTGAAATTCAAATGTTGGCAGCTTAAAAGTCACCTAGGACGAAAGTAAGACCCGTTCACCTGAGTGTCACAGAAGACCTGCATGTGCTCTTGAGGCGTGTAACGGAAAGCAGTTTATCCCTAATGCTTTCTTTACTGTATGCCAATGTGAACGTACTTCAAATACTTGGGAGAATATGACCAACGTTAGTGTGATTTTTGTCTTAAAAACTGTCACAACCATTTCCCCATTTCTTTGTTCTTTAAGCACGCCATGTTTCATGGCTCCAGTTTTCCAGTAGATAGATATGCTAAATTTATTAGGAATTTGAACGTTCCCAAGACTTTAAATTGGTCACAAGTAACACTCAAAGGTTTAAAATGCCAAAAAAAAACCCTTACCTGTGAAAGTATATGATTTTTTTTGTTCAAGATCTGTCAATTAGCTTTAAGAATTATACATAGTTTCAAGATGGTCATGGCACTCATGGCCTCTGAAGACAAAGGAAGTCTCAGCCTCCTTCTCTCAGTACAGTTGTGTTGAGATATTTGGGAAATCCAGGGGCAGGGATGACAGATACAGCCTTGATATGTTCTCGGATCCCTCTGGAATCCAACTGACAACCTTGAGATACTCACTTCAAAAGGATATTCTTTATTTACTATTTTATATGTATGTGTGAACGCACGGGTGTGTGCGTGTGCAGATGTGGACAGACGTGCCTGCACGTGTATTCCGAGGCTAGACGAGGGCATTCAGCGTCCTGTCTCTGACTGAGTCTAGGGCTCACACTTTCTCAGTTGTACTGGAAGCCAACAAGCCCCAGTGAGGCCTCCTGTCTCCACCCTCTGCAAGCTCGGAGTTATTGGCAGACAGGAGGCCTAGCTTGCTCTATGGGCTTTGAGATCTGAACCCTGGGCCATATGACAGCAGAGCAAGCATGCTTAACAATCGAGCCTTCTCCCTGCACGCAATGTGACAGCTTGATCTCTTTCTCTCTAAACTGTGTTTAGTGACTTGAAGCAATTGTTGGGGACGTCGTAAAACAAACCTTTAAAATATCTGAAGACTCCACTATCACTGATGCTTGGGAAGTGTTGATTTTGTTCTCATTACATTTAAATTCTGGATATGTAGCTTCTTTTTTCATTTTCACTTCTCTTGTTATGTGGTAGCTTCTCTCCCCTTTATTCCACGTACCCCACCCCTGCAGCGTGCCATTGCTTATCTGAGACCACTTCCTCCAAGCGTATGTCAGATCTTATTGACTGTCCCTTGGGGTAAGAGTCACTTAAACACAAACCCCTGTCTCTGTGTCGTGCCCTCCTCTCACACTTCCTGTGTGGCCATTTTCTGCCTCCGTTCTTCTTCCCTCTTTTTTCAGGGGAGCTTGCTTTCTTCTCCATTACTTTTTTTTTTGGATTATGTGCTCTGTGTGTGTGCATTACTCACAGAGGCCAGGAGAGGCATCAGTGCTGTGTGTGCGTGCGTGCGTGCGTGCGTGCGTGTGTGTGTGTGTGTGTGCGTGTGTGTGCAGCAGTATTCATGGAGGCCAGGAGAGGCATCAGTGCTGTGTGTGTGCATGTGTGTGTGTGCGCGTGCATGTGTGCGTGCGTGCGTGTGTGTGTGTGTGTGTGTGTGTGTGTAGCAGTATTCATGGAGGCCAGGAGAGGCATCAGTGCTGTGTGTGTGTGCGTGTGTGTGTGTGTGTGCACGTACCGTATTCACAGACATCAGGAGAGGCATCAGGCCCTCTGGAGTTGTGGGTTCCTGTGGAACCCTGACGATCAACCCAACATAGGTGCTAGGAACCAAACTTGGGTCATCTACAAGCACAGTACTAGCTCTTCAGTGAGCCATTTCTGCAGCCCCCCCATTATTTATTCCAGTATGAAAGGGATATTCTAATGATTATGTCAGATTTGAGAGAAAGGAGGCTGAGGAGAGAGGCGCATCTTACATTCAGTGTCTGCTCTGCTTGTAGCGTCTCTGTTTTGATGTGGACGGCATGATAACTCTTCCTTTAGCACACTTAGAAGACTGAGAACTTCACAGTGCAGCTGCACTGACTAGTCTGGAAAGGTAGCATGTTTTTTTTTTTATAAACTGTCATTACCTCAGAATGTTGATGTGATCAGTGCATGGTGACCCAAAGGCCAGGGCATAAGAATGCAGATCTACACAGAGACCATCAGAGGCGAGTCTCAGAGAAGGGCCGTGCTGTTAAGTCTAAGCAGGTGATAGTTGGTTTCACTAAATGGTAAGATGAGAAACTCAGCATGAGCCAAACAGTGTATGTGGGGTTTTCAACATTAAATATGACAAGGTGTGATTTGAGTGTCAGCGACGGCAAGGTTGTTTATATGCGACATTGGAACAATTCGGTGTGCTCGCCGTTCGATAAAGAGCCAGCCAGAGCGGAATGCATAATTTCCTCCCGGGGGCCTCCTTTGTTTGCCTGATTAGGACTCTTCATCCCTCTAGCTACACCATCAGTGAACACTGATGAGTACCACTCATTGCCAGGGGAGTGGCTGGCCACTGGAACTGTTTTAGAGGAAAAGAGGAACACGTGTGCAGTCCTGTTTTTATGTTATGAAAGATAAATTTACTTGCTGTCAAGCCTGATGATCTGGGTTCAAACCCTGGGACCCATATGGCAGAAGGAAAAAAACCAGACTCTTACAAGTTGCTCTACAGACTTACAAGTTGCTCTGTGATCTGCACACACGCGCGCGTATGCGCGCACACACACACACACACATAACACACACACACACACACATACACACTGAATAAATAATAAATGGAAGAATGAAAAGCTCGTTGGAAAAAAATTCCCTAAGACTTACATTTAGTGTTAACACTCTTGATATTTTCTTCCGCAAGTGCAGCCTCTTTTGTGTTTGCTCTTTGGAGCTGCTGAGTGGTTGGTTTCTCCCATTACCTGGTGTGAACACAGTCTGAGGGAAGCTGTGCTTGGCCGTGTTCAGATGAGAGCAATTCAGCTGTCACTGGTCTTCGCTGATCCATGCTGGACACTTCCAGTGTGTATTATGTAGCCGCCCTCTGCTGCGACATGGGAGAGACTTCAGGTTTCACTGTTGCTTATTTGTTGATGGCCAGTCATCTTTGGTGCTGAAAATCTTCTAGTCATAAGATAAACATTGAGTCTATTCTTGCTACTAACTCATTAAATAATTGCCCAAAGTTCAGTTTATGTTTTCAGAAAGGAGTCCATATTGCCAGGCTTTTATCTTTCGACTGAGCAGCGTTTATTCTCTTGAGTATAATTTTAGACTCACTGAAGTCGAATCGTAGCAGAGCAGTGTGATTCCTGATGGGTTTAACGCGGGCTTCTGGCACGGCTCTGAATGTAACTTCTCCGCAGCCTCATACCGGTCGTCAATCCCCTCTTGATTCCAGCACCCTAGTCACGTGATTGGGATTGTGATGCGTACCTCATCCCTGTCTCACACGAACGGAGAGACAACTGGTGGACAGACTGGCTTAACCCCACTGGTGAGAAACAAGGAAATCACTTGCTCTTTGAGAGGGACCGGTGACTGTCTTAAGCTAGAGAATATGTAGAGCTTAGCATGGTAGCTTACTAAATGACTGCAGTCTAGTCTCACAGATGTAATACTCTTCTCCATGGCAAAAACTGTTCTGTTCTTGCTAGCAGGAGTAGATGGTTAATCCTGTATATCACTCTTCAAGAGTAAGCTCTCAAATGAATATATTAGTCATATTGAGTTGGTAGAACCTTACAGAATAATGCTGGTGTGGTTATTCTCAGAATATAATGCTAAACTGAATTTTAAAGGTAGTCCTTTTTCAAGTAAAAAATACTTTAGAGTTGATGCTTACATTCTTTCTTTCTTTCTTTCTTTCTTTCTTTCTTTCTTTCTGTTTTTGTTTTTTGAGATGGGGTCTGTGTCTTTGGCGGCTGTCCTGGAACTAGCTCTTGTAGACCATGCTGGCCTCGAACTCACAGAGATCCACCTGCCTTTGCTTGTGCCACCAACGCCCAGCTTGATGCTTACATTTTTCTGCACTTCCAGTTACTTCTTTGGATGAAAGGTACAAGCATATCCTAAGAGTTTATTTGTTCAGTTTTCCTGTCTTTCTGTAGCTTTCGTGTATTTTAAGAATTCACCGATGTAACTACCAGGTGAGCCTGTAAAACAGTGCATTTGGTGTTAACAGGAGGCCTGGGCAACCTATGGAGCCCTGGGCAGTAGATCAGTGTTTATCCCTGGCATACAAACGGACTTCGTGTGTCCATAACACAAAGAGGGATGCTCTCTCAGCCTGGATCTTAGGGGAGTGCTTGGACCCTGCCCTGAGTGAAATGACAGACTCTAGATATCCCCTATGTGGAAGGAAGTGGGGACAGGGTGGGAGGCTGGGGAGGTGCGGGAGGAGGGGAAGGAGAGGGAACTGGGATTGGCATGTGAAGCAAGCTATTTAAAATTAAAATAACAATAATAATAAAGAAGTCCCTATACTTGAAAAGTCTGGGAATTATTTTCCAGCATAAGCTTGGTTATATTTTCAGAACACGAAGTCCTGGCTCAAGCAAGACCTCAGATAACGTTTGCATTCTCCCCAGTTCTGACCGTTTTTGCTTCGTCCGCTGATTGTGCTTTGCATGTTGTAACCGAGTTCAACAAACCAGCCTCTTCCTTCTTTCTTCCAACGTCTCAAATGGGGGCTTCTATCGAGACACGCCACGAACATGTCACATTTTAGCAAACAGGCTATTTTAAGCACCCTATAATTAAAGCCTCCCATTTTGTTTCCTAAGACCGTGTGTGAGAATCTGCTTTGCACAGTGTGGTAGCTACACCGCGGATTCAGAGCCACACTAAGCTCGTTTGCTTATTCACGTCTCCGTCTGGTCCGGTGGTCCTGAGTAGTCTCAAATTTCTTTTTGATCCTTCCCCTGGTTTTCTACCCATAGTACTGTTCCATCATCCACCCTAGCTTCTCTTCACTGAAACACTGGTGTGTGTGTGTGTGTGTGTGTGTGTGTGTGTGTGTGTGTGTGTGTGTTTGCATACCCACACGTGGCTGTGTATATGGGCCCATGAGTGTAGAGGCCAGAGGTTGGTGCCAGATGTCTTCCTCAGTCAATCTCCACTTTTGATTCCTGAGGCGGAGTCTCTTGCTGATTGGGCTACTCAAGCCAGCTAGCTCACCCCCAGGATTCCTTGTCTCTGCTGTAGGCGCTGCCGGGTGTACCCCATCGTCTATCGGTCTTCATGCCAGCAAGGCCATCCACTGAGACATCTCTGGAGACCCCGAAAGTCATTTCTTAGGAGTTAGTAACACGTTTATCCTAGCAAGTTTGAGAAACACACAATTTTTCTGATCTTTCTGGAATATGCTTGCCTTAGTTGTCCTTTAGGATTCTGCCCCAGGGACTTTCCTATGGCTCCTGGTTGGTCTTATACGTGAGATGTTTCTTATCTATGACTCCGCAGTGGTTTAAGTGGACCTCTGCCCATATCTAAACTGGACACCATAGTGTCCCACCCCCTAACCTGCCCCCCAGTAGACTACGGGTCATAGAGACAGAGGTTTGGGGCTCTGCGTCCCCTCTGTAAAACCTGGAGCTTGCCCACCAGCAGCACTCACCAAACAATGATTCAAATAAGTAAGCGACTCTTAAATGTAACTGTCCATTGCGCATTGTGCCTTGCGGACCAGGTATCTCAGATCATAATTTTTACATATTCCTTCTCCTTTACCGATGGCGTTCCTGGAGACTATTGGGCATCTCTTGCACCGTGCGTCTTCCAACGTAACTTCTCCACTTTCAGACTTCTCGCGGTGTCTGTGCACCTCACCACACTTACTTACCATTGAAAGCCTTCCCGATTAAAGCCGTGAATTTCCAGGCGAATGTACTGGTTCTTCCTGTTTCCACGAGTTGACCATTTTGTCCAAATTAAGGTTTTCAACATTTAACAAAACCTAAATTGCATGGTGTAACCACAGCCGGTCATTTCCTTTGTGCTTTTCTCCGCCAACTCAATGTACAGGCCTCGGAAACGATGCCACCTGCCTGCGTCTCGAAGTTTCTCACCAGCAAGGCAGCTGCTGTAGATTGTCCTTCAATGTGCTCTTTGTGTCACACGGAGCACCAGGCCTGGGGCCTGGCCTGTGCTAGCATCACAGGAAGATCAACCGTGTTTGATGTTCGTCAGTCTAACTCACCTCGGCTCATCAAACTACCTCCTGACTGCACGCACCACCATGGACCCCCAACTTGTCTTTGATACTATGATGGGGATTTCCTTGACAGTTTTCAAGGACAATTTTCTTGACCTTTTCAGGATATGGTCACCCGAAGAGCACAGTGCACACGGCGATTGTTTTTACTCACCCTGGGTTCTTCTCATTGGCACCTGCAACAATGGCATCGTTTCTAAGCATTTTCACACTCCTTTCTCCCTGTATTTCCTTACCTGAGGAAGGAAGGAAGGAAGGAAGGAAAGGAAGGAATTCTTTTCTCTACTGAGTAGGGATGGTGCATAGAGCTGTTTGCCTTGTCATCACGAAGTTTTTTTGTGTACTATCTAAGGCAAAGACGATAATGACGTTACTTATGTAGAAGCTTGGTGAGAAGTTTCCACCAGACCTTTGGATGTGCCTGTTTCAAATTAATTTCTTGCATGCATGTGCTACGCTGTATAGATGATTCATTTTTCAAGTCAAGCAAATGTATATTCTGAGCCTGTTTTTTACAACTTCAGTTGTAAAAGTTTAGAAATAGCATCAGTATGAGGTTATGGTGGTGATATACCAACTCTCAGTACTCTTGCTTTCCATGTAATTACTTTCTGACCTGTGGTACCCAAACAGAACTGTCACCCAGGAGTGTGTTTGTGAATTGCCACCTGCATCAGGAAATGTGCATTGTCAGTCCCCAGACTCCCTCTGGTGTCCCTTCCTATTCGTCTTTTCTAAAATGACCAGTTCCCATTGGCAGTGGTTATTTTGCCCATTTTCTATGACCAAGAGTTGAAATTACTGAAGTGAAAATGTGGGGGTTAGGAAGAGGGTAGTGTTCTTGTTTGGCTCGAGGACCTGAGTTTGCATCCCCTGTAGGCTAAGTGAGAGATCTGTTCTCAAAAAATACGGTGGAGAACGACTGTGGAAGACACTCAACATCTGCCTCCCACCTCCATATGTATGCATACACCCACATGCACATACACATGTACACACACACGCACACACATACGCACACACATGCACACACACATGCACACACATGCACATGCACACACATGCCCACACACATGCATACACACATGCACACACACATATGCACATGCATGCACACATCCACACACATGCACATGCACACACGTACACATACATGCGCACACATGTACACACATGCACACTCATGCATAAGCACATGCACACGCACACACACATGCACACGCATGCCCACATGCACACACGTGAGTTCTTTCTGTTTGTGCAGAAGGTACCTAGGAAAGGGGGGAAAGTCTAAATTAATTATTTTAATACAAATTTATTATACGCATGCATGCATCAATCCCCTTTTGCCTGTTTATAATTATAAAGCGTGACTAGCACTTACAGAGTTCTATTAATACTCAAGTGGCCCAGTTGTCTCCTGTAAATTATATTAAAATTTGTTATTTTAGAAATGAGAAAAGTAAGAAAGATTAGAACAAGGATTTCTGTCCCAGTGTTTAGAAAAAAGAGAGAACACCTTAAGAAGTATGTAGATTAGATGATAATTCTCCTCAACTCTTCACGCCTTCAGTGTATGCACAGAGTGGCCAGAGTCCCTCTAACTGTTGTCATTTTTGGTGACTTAGTGTGTTAGCATGCTCTGCACTATGGTGGCTCAGCCTGGCTGAACATTTACGGTCTTGTAGTTGTTTTTGTAGCCACTCACACAGACGTAGTCTCATTGTTTTATTGCGGTTGAAACCCATTGTCATGTAGGTCACCTGTCTGCCTGTGAGAACTTATTTTTTTATTTACAGACAGTTGCAATGAGCATGGTACTCCAGAGACTTCTGGGGCGGATGCTTTCTGCGATGGGAATTGTGACTCGCGGACTCAGCTCCTGGCCTCTTCAGGAGAAACCCTCAATCTGTGTTGGCATTACTAAGGAGAGGAATTAATTGCTGTTACCTGAGAGGAGCTGTTGTTTAGCCTCTGTGCTCCCTACAGGAAGGGCCCTGGGCTTTTGTGATTATTCTTGTGACTGTGAATGTGACACAGGATAAAACCTACCAGCAATAACACCTTTTGTTCACCTAACACTTCTAAATGTCACATGGTATTTTTAAAATCTCATCTAAGTCTCAGCGTAACTTTGGGTCATGAGCAAGAGTGTGAGCCAGGGAAGGACAGTAAAGCTTGGGTGTGGCTGAGCGTTCTGTAGACAGGCAGAGTTGCTGGCTGAACCACGTCCAACCCCCCTCCTCAATGCCCACAGCCAGGCTCGGCCCATCATACCGCTTAGAATTAAAGAGGAAATACTATTGGGATCATTTTTTAAAACAGCGATTCTTTCTAAATCATTATGTAGGAGCCAAATGACTTAGGTTTCTATTTTAAAAAGTAGAGGGATAAGAATGTAGTCCAGTTGATAAAGTGCTTGCCTAGCATATAAGAAACCTTGAGCCTTGAGTCCAGTCCCCAGAATCACACAGGTCCAGCCATGGTGACACAGAACCACACAGGACCGGTCATGGTGACACACAATCACACAGGACCAGTGACATACAATCACACAGGACCGGTCATGGTCACACACAATCACATAGGACCAGCAATCACACAGGACCAGCCATGGTGACACACAATCACATAGGACCAGTGACATACAATCACACAGGACTGGTCGTGGTGACACAGAATCACACAGAACCGGTCATGGTGACACATGCCTGTAAACCCAACACTTAGGAGGTAAATCACAAGAAGGCCATCCTTGGCTACACAATACCCTCTCTCAGAAAAGATACTAAAGAGCTGTTGAATTTTATCTTTATCGACTTCATGCTTCATTATCCCACAAGCGCCCATAGTGCAGTCAACGCCGTAACTAATTCCACGTGAGTTCAAATTTCCCATGGGCCTGTGTTAAGATACTACGCTGCTTGCTAAAAGCAGGTCCTCAAATGAACCCAGTATTTTGTAGTTTTATATTTGCAGTACATAGTGTCTCCTTGACAAGTGCTGTGGAAATAGGAGCTCCGTGCTCAGTAGCTCTCAGAGGTACTCCAATGGAGAGGTGGAAGAAAAAAACACAGAATTTTGCCAGTTACTTGGTGCGTTAAAATTGCTGTCTTCCCTGTATTGCTTTACACTGACAAAAAAACTATTGTTGGCACTTGCTGGGTTCCGGGCGCTGATTGACACAGTAGAGTTCAGGCCTTGGAACCTGTCTCAGCCATTATTGCATCACAAAGGACTTCAGCAATCCAGTTCTCATTGTCTCTGAACAATCGGTTTTCTGGTTGTGACTTGAGCAGGTTCCATTTGGGACACATATGTGCCAGAGAGAAGGCAGGACTCAAAGAAAAAAAAACTATAGAAATTAATTATTTTGCACAAGATTTTCTTTGTTGATGCCATTCTCTACTGGTAGCTGTCATTTCTAGTGCCTGGGGCTTTTGATTTGGATAACACATCAGAGAAGAGTGAGTGTTCAAGAAAAAGCCTCTGCCCAGGAGCCCAGAGCATCGTCTCATTCAGACATCTGTGGCTTACTAATCAGTCTAACATGTCACAATCTTCTTGGTCCATGAGGCCCGCTCCTGCAACACCCCACTTCTAGTGGGCATCATTTGATCACGTGTCTTTCAATAGAATGAGAAAATGGAAGAGTTATGTGAACTTTGCAGCTGACATGAGAGTGTGGCTAGCATTATTGGTTATGTCTATCAGAACACCTTTCTTAATGAAGCCAGATTAACCTGAAAGGCTTCCAGATCTACTGCCTTTAGATTGGTGCTAGTTGGGGGGGAATGTTAGCTTACAGGGAAATATCAGGTCTCTTATCTGCTTTGCTGCTGCCTTTCAGGCTTCCAGCACTTGGCCAAAGGGGATGAGATTGAGGAAATACAGGGGAGACAGGAGATAGGAGGGAAATAGCCCTTCTGCTGAGACAGCCCGTGACATCGGGCCCTGGTCTTCCCCTGACTCTGGTATTTCGTTTTTTCTACTGTTCACTGGGCTGAGATTAGAATCTTGGATTTAATTAAATGTTCAAGCAGTATCTCAGGCACTGATACGGGCCTTCAAAGGTTTCTTTAACACTCTGAAATTTGGGTAGGATTAGGAAAGGGGATGAACCAAGCATGCTGGAAGGCCACCTTGTCCTAAACACGTGGGATAGGTCACAATGTTGTCATGACAACGCTATACTGCAGGGCAGGCTCTCTCCTCAGTTTGTACACAAGGACAGGACGTCGTCGTCGAGAATAAAAAAGCATCAGTGTAGTCCAGGCCATACACCTAGTAAGTGGAGGCAGCACACAGGACTAAGCTCCCAGCTCCTTCCTAGATGCGGTTGACGCCCACCCACCATAGTGACCTCGCAGTGAAACGCTTATTGATTTGATGTTTCTGCCACTAAGGCCATATGCTCTGATGTCACTGATAATTGCGCTGATGAAAGATGAAAAACGGCCAGCTTCATTTCTACAAATGAGTGTCAGATATTTGCTGTGCAAAGAACCCAAAACCACCCAATGTCCCTAGGGTGTTTTATTTTTCACGTCATGTGAAATGAAGACAAAAGCAGTGACGTCAAGCCAACCTGGCATTTCTAGTGGGCGGGATCAGTCCTCCTCCAGGCCCGGGGGGGAGGAGGGGGATGCCTCAGGCATCCGACTCCCATCCTTTTTTGGTGGGGCCTCCACTGTGAACACACACGTGGTGTAAGAGGCCACGTGAAGAGGAAGAAGGTGACCAACACGTTCCCTTCTCCTTGTTTTCTGGTGAGAGGTAGCAGTGTGGTCCACTCAACTTCAAGCCCTGGGAACGGTAATTCCTGGATGATGGTGTTACAGGTCCAAGAGGGCACAGAATCTATCTTAGAGCTTTCAGCAACAAGTGATTTACCAGGTGTGATGGCTGGTTTTTTTTTTCGTTGTTTTTTTGTTTGTTTTTTTGTCAATTTGACCCAAGCTACAGTCATCTGAAATGGGGGAAGCCCCACCGAGGAAATGTCCCCATGACGTCTGGCTACAGGAAAGTTTTCTTAATTGGTGTGTGATGGGGGAGAGCCCAGCCCGTGGTGGGTGGTGCCATCCCGGAGCTGGTGGTCCTGGGTTCTACGTGAAAGCAGACCGGGCAAGCTATGAGGAGCAAGCCAGTAAGCAGCTCCTGTCCATGGCCTCTGCATGGGCTCCAGCCTTCAGGTTCCTGCCCTGTTGAAGTTCCCGTCCTGACTTCCTTCAGTGGTGGACTCTGGTGTGGAAGTGTAAGCCGAATACAGGCGCTCCCCTACAATTTGCTTTCGGCCACAGTGTCTCATCCCAGCAATAGGGCCTCTTACTGGGACACTGCTCACACTCAGAACCTCCTCCATCTTCCTAGGTCTGCAGTTAATTCTCTACGATTTCCTACTTGGCCACAAACGGCATATATATTTATGACATGTACCAAGGAGACATGAGAACTTCCAAGGTTTATTTCTGGCCACTACGATATCAGTGTGGACCCCACAATGTATGTGTGTGTGCGCGTGCGTGCGTGCGTGCGTGCGTGTGTGTGTGTGTGTGTGTGTGTGTGTGTGTGTGTGTGTGTGTGTGTTGGAGTTAGAGAAAAGCAAAGTTTATGGAGTCTGGGCTCTATGTAGTTGCCCAAGCATTTTGACATCCACTAGTCTGCCGTATCTGATAGGTGATTTCTAAGAACGCACGTGCATCGATAAGTGGCTGACACAGAGTTTCGGGGACAGGATCTAGCAACGGGGTGAATGCCATTCCTGCTCCTAGTTCGATACCCAGAACTGTATGATGTGACCACAGCTACTGGCAGGGAGACAGTGGGTTGGCGTGTGTGATAGAGACAGAGGGATAATGGGTTAGCAAATAGCTCATCATTCTCCGCCCCAGTGAGAAATGCTTTTAAAAACATTGTTTACATTGGCCACATTTGTCCATTTGACAAGAGACTAAATGTGTTCAGTGAGTTGCAAAGATATTGAAAACTATCCCTGTTATCCTACGAGCAGGAAGAGGCAAAAGAGCTACTTGGCAGTGGTTGAAAACTCCTGCCTGCCATTTGCCTATGTAAAACATATTTACACATATGCGAAATGTGAGTTAAGCCTGATTTGACTATATTTGCTAAGAGTTTGAATTTGTATAATTCTGTCATTTGAAAGCCAGGGCATATTTACAGAGTTCCCTCTAGTCTCTCATCCTGAAAATAACCCACACTTGTAACTAGATAGAATTCATTTCATGAAAAAGTCACATACTCACTGACTTAAGGACATGAGCTTTCTTCCTGTAAGCATGTCTGACCTCTGTTCTTCTTCTACCTGGAGTTACACGGAGTGGATTGAAAAGCTTTCATGGTCCTGAGAAATTAATACTGTTGATGCCTGTGATCTGTGCTGCTGCCGGGGACCAGGCTCATGTCTGCAACCTGAGCTGTGGCCAGGGACATGTGGAAAGTCCGCGATCCATGCTGCCGCGGGCAAGGAAGCTTCTTGGGCTGTGGTGTAGATGACTACAGACTCAACTGAGAATGAGGCACATGGAAGACGTCTCTGGCAGCCCCTCCCACCCCCAACAAGAAACAGTCCAGATAGGAAGCTGCTGAAGAGAGTTCTTGAAACTGTGATAAGGGTGCTGAAGTGTAGCTCGGCATAGTTGATGGCTTCTGGTGGGGGTGGGGAAGGACTCGGTTTTCTTTAAGGGCACGGCCATTGGGAGTGTGACCATGTGTCAATGAGCATGTGGACAATACAAATTGGACTTGGTGGGGTTTTATTTTTGAGGGGGACAATAAGGATGGGGAGGTGGACCTGGGAGGAATGGGAAGTGAGTGTGATCAGGGTTATATGACGTTTACAAATAATAAAATTACTGTTGGAGAAGAATATTTTGAAGCCCAGTTAAGAGTTCTAGGGAGAGTTCTGACGGTCAAGAATGGCTAGCCCAGAGGACAGCCATTGCCTATCCTGTCTTCTTCCAGTCATAGGATAGCTAGATGTCAGAGCTTTGCACAGCCACTGGGCAAGTCAGATCATCTCCCAGCGGCCTAATCCATTTCCAGACCAACTGGGAAGTGGGCTGTATTGCATTCCAGTCCTGACTAAAGCAGTCCTCCGATGCCAGGGTTCTTTAGGTATTCAGATACGGTCTTACCACATAGTCCTTGTTGGCTTTCACGGAGTGGATGTTTTCTTTTCATTTTCCCCATTTTCTAATTTAAAAGCACGAGTTCTTAACACTGACCTTTGAAATGTTTCACATGTTATACATTTCAGGGAAGATCTGACCTCCTCAGCTGCACAGCTGCCTGTAACTAGCTCTGAGGTCTATGATGCCTTCTTCTGGCCTCTGTGGGCACTTGTGTGCATACACACAGACATAGACAGACACACACACATGCATGCACATTATGCACACACATGAACATACTGCCAAGAACCAAACACAGGCACACATACACTTAACATTTTAAAAACTAGGGGATGGGTGGATGGCCAAAATGTTAAGGGCACTGACTGCTCTTCCAGAGGACCCGGGTTTGAGTCCTCACACACACACAGTAGCTCACACCCTTCTTTAACTCCAATACCATGGGATTTGATGACACTCTCTTCTGGTCTCTGAGGGCGTGCATACATTGCTTGCCACACATATAGACAGGCAGACAAAACACCCATACACATAAAATAAAGATTAATGGTTACATTTTTAAAATTAAAAATTGAACTACAGGAGGATCTCTGTGAGTTCGAGACCAGCCTGGCCTACAAGAGTTAGTTCCAGGACAGCCTCCAAAAAGCCACAGAGAAACCCTGTCTCAAAAAAAAAAATTGAACTAAATTAAAAATAGATTGGCATTAACATATTAAACAGGCATTGTTGAAAGCTCTTCCTGTTGCTTTATTAGCTTTATTGATATTTTTAATGTGTGACAACTCAATGCCTTTCTGTGGAACCGAGGTTCCAGCGTGACCCTCCTGCCTGGGGGACTGGATACGGACAGGAGAGATTCAGAGTGCAGTGTTTGTTGTGCCTTTTACTCTGTCCTTAACTCATCATTTGGGTTGCACCCAATGACGCTGAGAGCTAAGCTAATATTCCTAGTTTGGTGGCTACAAGCAGTTTATTTTGCATATTATTAAAAGTGTTCAGGTCTGTCAAAGAGTTGGAAAGACCTTAACTACCTTCCTTAAATGTTTCTGAAGGTCAGATCCTCTGACGGCTTGTCAGGGTTGCCTTGGGTCATCTTGACTTGAGGGTGCTTGTCGGATGGTTATAGGGTGACAGAGACTCCGTATGTTACCCCAGCCATGCTGAGGGTTGGAGGAAAGCTGGGGTTTCCAGTTACAGACTGTTGTGAGCTACTCTATATGGGTGTTGGGAACTGAAGTGGAGTCCCCTGTAAGGACAGTAAGAAACCTTAACCCCCTGAGCCATCTCCAGCCAAGGCCGGAAGCCTGGCGATGCTGCATCTTAGAAATAGCCAACCAATCAGAAGCCCGCAGCTGTAGACCTCAGCTGAGCTTACAATGCTCCAGCCACTGTGTTGTACTCCTCCTTTAGCAACCCGCATTGGGTGCCACCCACAAACTGCTGCAGTTTATTATTATGTGTTTACTTACTGCTTCTCTGTGTCCCCAAATCTCAGGAGATTGAAAACTCCAATAACCAGAGGCATGCAGTAGACTTTAACAAATATTTTCTGAATGAATGAATGAATGATCATGGTGTGGGCACCAGAACTGAATCTTCCATCTCCAGAAATCTGCTGCACTGAGGACCTCCCCCCTCTTACATGGTTACAAAATCTTACTGAGTTGTTTCTGCATTTGCCCCGCGTGGAAAGCAAGCTTATGTATGCCTGCGCTGCATAATTTGCTTGTCATGGTAAACAAACACCCAACAAAAGCAATGTAAAGAAAGAGCGATTTGCTGGGGTCACGGTTTGAGGGGTCACCGCCTCATGGCAGGGAGGGCGAGATAGCAAGGATAAGAGGCAGTTGGCTTCCTTGTGTCTGAAGCTGCAAAGCCACCGCCTTTCCTGACACCGAGCCTCAGGCGATGCAGTCTGACTTCACTCTCTGTGTTATGAGAGGACGACTCTGAACTTGGGATTCCCCTGCCTTTATCTCCTGTCCAGAGGACGAGTGTCATCCTGCCTAGTCTATTTGGTGCTAGGGGGTTGGTGCTGGGTTGAAATCCGGGGATCTTTGAATTCTAAGCAAGTTCTCTACCACCAATGGCTACATTCTCATAGTCTTCGTTTAAATCAGTCTTGACCCCTGGTTGTGGAGAGTGCTCACTCTCAGAGCAGGTCAGTTAGACCTGTCTGGAAACACCTTCACAGAAAGGTGTGTTTCCATGGTTGTTCTAAATCCCCATGAACTGACAGTACTCATCATCACAATGTCCTAAGCTCAACGGCCGTCTAACTTCCTCTGGACACAGGGAACGGGTATGAAATAAGCCCTGACTACCGACTCCTTGGGAATGTCACTGAGGTAGACAGCGTGTAGAGTAACAGAGACAGACACTGATGTTTCTATTGGCTGGAGATGATTCGGGGGTTAAGGTTTCTTACTGTCCTTACAGGGGACTCCACTTCAGTTCCCAACACCCATATAGAGTGGCTCACAACAGTCTGTAACTGGAAACTCCAGCTTCTGTCTTCCAAGGGCACCAGCACACACACACACAACTTTCTCTTCCATGTCAAGGACAGGGATGTCAAATGATCTCAGATTCTCTGGGTGGCCTTGGATGGACTGTCTTCAATAGAGCTTTACAGATTCACCGTTTTCGGGAAATGTCTCCTTTCCTGTTGTTGAAATGTCTTATTTCACTTATTTCATTTCATCTTTTATTCTTTTCCTACCAAATAAATGAATTTATATGGTCTTGGAAGTAGAGGTTTCCTTGGAGATAACTTATCCCAACACATTCATTTTTATCTATTTTTTCAAAGTAACACAATTAACTTGTACTTATGTATCACATTTTTGAGATTTCCTTGAGATAAGAAAATGTAAGTAAGTCTGCAAACAGAATAATGCTTCATTCTCTCTCTTAATTCTCTAGACATGTTAGCAATTCTTTGATTCCAGGGTTTTATTCATCCCCATTTCAATGGTTCTCAATAGATTTTTAAAGATTTGGCTAGAGCCAACATTTAGCTTTGTCTCAATTTCGGGCTTTTGCTTTTTTAAGTTGCGGTGGAGCTGAAAACCAGGGCCTCTTGAATATGGGACAAGGCTGCTCTGCTCAATGTCACCCCCGTCTATGAGGTCCTGCTGATAATTAACATACCCTGGGACTCTGGGGTAGTGTGTGTGTGTTTATAGTACAAGGTGTCTTTAAACTAGGACATTGTTTAGGACATTGTGATGATGAGTACTGTCGGTTCACGGAGATTTAGAAGTATAGTTTAAACTTCTTTTGAGTTTTTGGGTGAACAAAAGCAACTCTGATAAAAGATGTTTTTATTTTGGAATGTAAGCCTTCTTCAGCTCTACAGTTTTATCTTGCTTTATTTTATTGTTTTGGTGACAGGGTCTTGCTGTGTAGCCCAGGCTGACTCAAACTCTTGCTCTTTCTGCCTCGGCTTCCTAAGGGCTGGGATTGTAGGCTCCTACCAGGTCTGGCTTTCAACAGCTTTTCCTTAAGTCAGAGCAGCTGATCTCCCTCCAAATACTGCTTGCTGGCTTTTGGGTTAGCTTTGGTCAGTGAAGTTCCCTTTGGTCCTGAGGTAGCAAGATGTGTCATTCTCTTTTTCTTCACTTCTTAAAAATGTCTAAAGACAGTCACCATTTATTATATCCAGCAGATATCAAGTTCTCAGTAAACGTTAGCTGAATACTTTTTACACTGGATGCTACCTAATCAAATTCCAAGTTTACATAGCACATATTCATGTGGCCATAGCATTTCACAGTTTTTATGTCACTTATTCTATAAACAGATCTTTTTCTGTTTTGTTTTTCTTTTTTTTCTGTTTAGAAGCAATCATTTTACACATCAAACAGATCTTTTTATTGTTTCAGATTCTCCCAACAATCTAATGAAGTAATACAGAAATAAGTCATACCCGAAGCTGAATATGACATTTATCTTTGATTGTTAAAAAGGAAACGTTTTAAGACTTTATGGGCCACATTGCTCTGTACATTTCTGTTATTTCATTTCCTCCTCTTCACCAGCTAAGAGAAACTTCCTCCTGAACTCTCAGAGGTTGAGCAAATAGAGGATTTGTATTGGTCTCACGTTCCTGGTATTTTAGGGCCAGAAGAAATTTTTAAGGGATTTAATCAAAATATCATTTGTTTTTCAGACAAGAAAACAGAAGCATGAATCGATTGCTGCTGTTAGCACTGTGTAGGTGTGTGTGCATGTGTAGATGTGTATGTGTCATGTGTGTATGTATAGAGAGATACTAGTAATAAATAATAGGAAGCATATTTCCAATACTTCAGTCCACCAGTAAGACGCTAAATGCTTTTCTTCACTTGTGTGCAGCTGCGCTCACCTGTGCTTCCGTGAGGAGGTCAGAGGTCAGGGATCATCTGTCCCCGAGCTCTTTTTCCACCATGTTTCCCTCACCGAGCCCTCTCCTCAGCCTACCTGTTGCTGCTCATGTATTGATACGGCATTTACCTCCATTACACGGCTTGAAATGAAAGGAGCCCATGGAGGGCAAGGAGGCTCTCATGTCACACACCTTGGAAATGGCAAAGTTGGGAGCTTCATGCATCCATTTAGCTCCCAAGGCCGCCATGTTCGAATCGCACACTACCCAAGTGATAGGTAGGGTAGAGATCCGATTAGGCCTGGAGTAGAGCCAAGGGCTGCGTGTGCATTCCTTGTGAGTGTGAAATGTTCAGAGACGTTTAGTGTTTAAACCGTGTCAATGGGATATTAGACAGAGTGTCAGTGGAGCAATGGGGGTGCATAATAAAAGGAAGCTGGCCACGTGGCAGAGTGACAGCAGCCGGCAGGGCTGTCTCGGGAGGTTGGATGGTATAAGAGTCAGTAAGGATGATGATGATGGAGGTTGGGTGGTGTAAGAGTCTGCATGGATGATGATGAGGTTGGGTGGTATAAGAGTCTTGTGGATGATGAGAGGTCAGATGGTGTAAGAGTCTGCATGGATGATGATGAGGTCGGATGGTGTAAGAGTCTCGTGGATGATGATGAGGTCAGATGATGTAAGAGTCTGCATGGGTGATGATGAGGTTGGAAGGTGTAAGAGTCTGCATGGATGATGATGAGGTTGGAATGTGTAAGTCTTGAGGATGATGAGAGGTTGGATGGTGTAAGAGTCTCATGGATGATGATGAGGTCGGATGGTGTAAGAGTCTCATGGATGATGATGAGGTTGGATAATGTAAGAGTCTCATGGATGATGATGATGAGAGGTCGGATGATGTAAGAGTCTGCATGGATGATGATGAGGTTGGATGGTGTAAGAGTCACGTGGATGATAATGTTAAAATGTTGACAGGTCCTTCTATACATCCAGAGACAGTGGACGTTTAGTGGCTTCCATCTTGCTGCGGAATAAACTTTTTTCTAAAGAGATCAAAGCAAGGGACCACACTGAAGCTCACCCCATTTCTTCTGGGCCCCGTCCTTCCTCTGTCTTCACTTCTGACAGAGCTTCATACTTGGCTGCTGCGTGTCTTCTGAAAGGCTTCCTCAGTGATGTCTAATAGCCACCCAGACAGAGGATATAAAGATCACACGTCTCTTGGCCTCTACTGAGCTGTGAATATTTGAGAGGGGGGATGTAAGGCCATTGTTGACGTTGTTTCTCATAGGAGTAGATATTTCTGCAGTGGTGCAGAGGATGAGGAGGGAGGTCCAGAATTCAGTCTCCTCGTGTAACTTCTTGCTGGGGTGTGAACAACTCCAGGTGAAGTGCAGTGTTTTCATTCCGTGCCCATCATTCATCAAATGGTGGACTTGTCAGCAACTGCTTACCCACTGAGGAGCATAAAAGGAATGTGTGTGTGTGAACTAGAGAAATTGAAGGCACGCAACTCCACCAAAAGGTCTAGTGTTGCCCTCCCTTGTCCCAGGCCATTCTGGGTGTCTTTATAGTGGGATGGCACTCTGGAGACATTAAGAATCCTGTGAAAATGCTGCAGAGGATGGGATGTTATTCCTCACCAAATTGTATGACAGAAGCGATCACATTGTTACTGTTTGTAAATTTAGCATGAGCAAATGTTTCTGAAAAATTTTTCCCCAAAGGAAACACACTGAGATGATTGGTTAATTGTGTATTCAAATAAGAGACACTCTGGGCACAAAGCACCGTGGGTCATGACTCTCATCCTTGATTGCAAGTTTGAAAATGGAACTGTGCCCTGTAAAGAAAATTGCTATTGGCTTCTGTGCTCACTGGCAAGAGCACAGAAGACATCACACTGTGAAGTGTCAGACAGCTGTCCTTCTGTCAAGGTCAGCTGAGTGACAGTCACTCTGGTGTCCCGTGGTATGCGTTTGAAAGGGTTGGCATCATCTGCTTGAGCATCATAGGTTCTGGTGGAACTATGTGTACATCACTGTGTAGACCCGTGTTTACTTTAGCTGTATTATAGAACCTTAGACTTAGTAACACACACGAAAGAGACCTATTAAATATAGGTTTTTCAGATTCGTAGTCGACAGTAAGTGCTTAGAAAGTCGTGGGAGAAGTAAACTGTGTGATAATGAACTCAATGCAGATTATTAGAGGTTGAGTTTTCTGTGACATGTTTGCGGATCATCTCTTGCCACGAGTCCTGGGATGAAGTCTCCCGTGACCATGACTGATTCAACGGAGGAACACCATATAGTTCCATAGAAACAAAGTGAGTCTAGAGAAAAGACCTAGCATCTGAGACACAGGTGCAGTGTTGGTCCCACCTCCAGGCGGAGGACATACCTGGCTTTCTGAGCTCCGGGGATGCAGACACATTGCAGAGAGACAGATGGCTGAGCTGTTCATAGCTGCGCTTCCCAGAGTCGCCGGAATTGTTACTGGACAGAGCCTCAAGGGGCCACCACGGAGGAAATTGACAATCTTATTTAAAAAGTGGAAAGGAAGATATCTTACAAAACCGTAGGAGTAACACAAGACCAATAAATGAAAGGAAAGAAGTAAGGCTGGAGCCGAAGGAAAGAGTTTATAAAATGCGGTGTTGGTTGTGGGGCTGGAATATGAGGGACTGAATAGACAGGGGAAGTTTAATCTGTGAATTCATCTCTTGACGGTAAAAGGAGAAAGCTGGGGACCTAGCCAGCCACCCACACATGGCCACAGCTGTAATCCCAGTGGTAGACAGACTCTCTGGCCATACAGCTCAGCCTGACAAGCTCAGGTGCTACCCAGAGGCCATCTCAAAGCAAGGTTGATAGCTCTTGAGGAGTGGTGCCCAAGGTTGGCCTGGGACCTCCTCGCGTGCGCGCGTGCGCACACACACACACACACAAACATGAACACGCACAAAATAAATACATTAAATAGAACCAAATAAAGTAAAAGTAAACATGGGGTTGTTTCCAAACCAAGGAAGAAACGGCAATGAAGCATCTCTCTCATTTAATGGAGTTTGATTGGAACAGAGTGTAGCTTTTAGACAAGGGCAGTAGAAAAATGAGCCACCTCAAGCTGCCGAACAGGCAAGCAACCAAAAGCCATTTCCCTCTTGCCTTACCCTAGACTGTCAGAACGGGCTGCATTCGTGCCATGGGTGGCAGTGTGTGCTGGGGAACTGGCCAGTCACAGATGAGTCGAATTCTCAGCTGCTTTCTTTTGGAAAAATCCCAACCCAATTTCATTTTGAGAGCTGCCTCTGATTTTTCCCATTACCCACAATTGTTTTTAAATGCTTTATCCAGTTCTTGCTCTTGAATGTCCTTGAAGAGGTTTCTGGAGGATTGTGCAAAGCATGGTCACCTTCGGAGCTTCGGTGTGGGCCCTGGAGATGCTGGGAAATGCTTGTAATTTTCACGCAGGTAGAAGGACATCCAACTGAACGCCAGACTGTAATTCCGCCGGCAAATTCGGATGCCATTCGAAACTGGAAGGTACATTTTGAATGCTTCATTAATAACACCACATTGCCACCACTGAATTACAGCTAGTGTTTTTACAGGAGGGCTAGGAATACTAGGGACATAAAGCAATTTTATAGCCAGTTACCTGTGAGGTTAAGGGAGATGAAGACTCATCCCATCAAGGTCTTCAGTGCATGCCACAAAAACAGACCGTGCTGTGTGCGTCATGATGGCTGGACACTCCTAGTGCGTGAGGAGGACTGGCAAAGGGAGGCCATCCCAGGCCGAGAAACGTCAGGGAACTTGGGCAGTGGGACAGGGTTTAACAAGGCTTTTGAGAACGCCCTAGTTGCTGTGGAGACTCAACACTAATCCTTGTAAAGTACTACATTTATGCCTAAATCAGAAAGCTATTAAGATCAACCTTTCAGTGAGAGACCATTATCTAAACAGAACACAGCCATTTCAGCTGCTGGATGAAAAACTTGTATCTTAAAGGCCAGAGAAGAAGCGATTGAATGTTATCGTAAGCCAGCACATGGTCCTGAGGTACCTTGCTGCTGTCTCCCAGCTCAGCGCAAGCTTCAAGAGTTCCTCAGCCAGCTTGATCATTGTCAGGGTCACTTTAATTGGAGCCATAACCAATTATGTATGTAAAAATATACTGTCAGAGTGATCATTGGAGAGGAAGAACATGAAAATGTGGGTTTTTTTCCAGGCTTGAGATTAATGAACCCTCGGCAATGTTATTAACTTTGCAGGACGGGTACCAATTCTAAACACCCGCATCTCAAAATGCTTGGGCTTTCATGTCAAGACAATGGATGCAGCGGAGGCTCTGACTGGGCCAGGAAGGCACCACTGCAAGTGTTTGGCATGTGGCTCCTGTGTCCCTCACACCTATTTTCCACAAAAGCCTCCCCTCTTCCCAACGGCTTCTTCCTCTTCGTATCAGTTTGTCCTTGGGTCAGCGCTCTATTGCCAGGGGCACAAGAAGAGGAGGAAAAAAGATGTCCAGGCTTATCTTTTATTTATTTATTTTTAAAACATTGGAGATGGACTCTGTATTCCGGGGAGCTAGCCAGAGCCCCAAGAGAGCTGTGTGTGGTCCCACATGTGTAGAGTGATTCGTCCCTTCCGGTAAGTGCGTGTAGACACAGACAGACCTTCCCAGCCCCGGGCGCAAAACAGATCTGAAGTTGGAAAACAAAAATGGCAAGGAAGAGGATTTCTCCGGGAACGGCTGGGATATGGGACACAGAGCGGGATGGGAGAGCTGGTAGGCTCTTGAGGGAGGGCTAGGCTGTGGGGCACAGGGCAAGGCAGGAGGCTAGCAGTCTGTGCTGGCCCGTCTCGTCTTCTTTTTAACTTTCAACTTGACAGAACCTGGAGTTGGGAAGAGAGACCCAACTGAGAGGTTGTCTATCTAGATCATGCCGGCCTGTGGGCATGGTGTTGACTGTTAGGTGTTATCGGGAAATCACTATGAGTAGGCACCATTTCCTAGGCTGGCCCCCGAGATGTGTCAGTGTCGGGAAAACTGGCAGGGTATGAGCGTGCAGGTGTCACGGGTGCGTCTGTTTCTCTCTGCTCTTGGGTGTAATGTGGACTGACTAGCTGAGCTCCTGCCTTGATCCCCCCCCAATATGGCGCTATTAGGCTGTAACCTGCGATTGTAAGCCAAGTGAACCACGTCCTTGCCTGTGTTGGGTTTGTCGGGACATTTTCTCGCAGCAACAGGAATGAAACTTAAGCTCTCGATGGGCGCCTGGGAGGCGGAGCGCAGAAGGGTGGAAGAGGCCTGTGGGTTTGCGTCATGGCTCTCAGGAGAAGCTGGAAGCTATGGACGGGGCTAGCCGCATTATTTTGGTTTTCCCCATACACAGTGGAAAAGGCAGAAGGCCCTTGGGCAAGATCTCGAGACTACACAGAAAACAGAAAGGGCTGTGAGTCTGACGGCAGACAGCCGTAGAAGGAAAAGAAAGCCAGGGAGAGTGTCTACCTGGAATCAGTTAGAAAAGGAGGAATGCAAATAAGTGCTTTTCAAGAGTTAAAAAGGGGCGTTAGCTTCCTCTGCACGCCCTCAGGACCCTGGAGGGATGGGGCTTCCCCTGTGGTGACTGGGCACAGCTCCACGTGGCAGGGGAGGTGAGGCTGTGACGTCACTCCTCTCTTCCCTTTGCCCTTGGCCATGCTTACACGCTCAGATGTCTGCACTGCATGGGGGGTGTAAAATGGATGTCCCAAACGAGCAATGGTCCACCTCAGAAAAACTCCCACCCTGGGACCCTCTTTAAGGTAAGAATCCAAGCAGTAATGAGAAAGGTGTCCTTAGTCTCGTCACAGATTGAAATGCTACAAGCCATTAATTTCATGAAACTCAAAACAACCAAACCAACCACAGTCAAACCACTAAAGACTGAGGAGAAAGAAAGGCTTGGGAATCACTAAGACAGCACTAACTCTCCGAAAGTGTAATTAATTAATTTGACTCCATCCTCTTTAAAAAAAATTCTGTGTTGCATTTGATGCTTAGTTGAAATTAGTTTTTGCATCTTCTCCTAAAACCTTCAAACATGCTCTCGGAGTTTTCAATCAGTTGGGGAGTTTGAAGCCTCCAAAGGAGTAGGCAGTCAGCCAGAGGGTCCTTGCTCTCTGTTGCCCTGAAAACTGGGCTGTACTCCTGAAGGTTGCTTACGAGGGACCACAGGATGGAAAACGTCCCTCCACACCCAGCCACCTACATTTCTCTGTTATATACAGGCCACACGTCCCTCTGACCTGGGAGGAGAGCTGTCTTGTGTTTATTCTGCTATCCTGACAGCTCCTCCTGATGTAGGTTTGGCTTAGAGCCCACTACCTTCTGCAAGAAAAACCTCCCTCTATCTGTGTACTCCTCCTGCCCTGTCCCTGTCTTGGCAGCCACCACACTGTGTAGTGATTCGGATGTCTAGTTACCAAGCCATAATGGTCCTCACTGGACTGAGAATTCCGTCCTTGTGTACCACAAGGATGTTGTAGAACGTAGCGTCACGGAAGACTTGCTGCCTAGGGTCTCGTGTTAGCTATGGTGGTGGGTGATGGACAGAGTGTTGGTTCTCTTGCTCTCTCCGAAGCGTCCGTCTTCTCCCATCTTGAGTACGGCTTTCACATTGTTTTAACAGAGCCCTAGGGTGTCTGGGAATCAGAGCTTTCAGCTGCACTGGTAGGACCCGTCCAGCTCTCAGATATTGGCTTGAAAAGTTGGTTGTTATGAAACCTCCAGTCCTTCCTGTGTCTCCCCTCGGTGGTTCTTACAGCGACATCTAAATGTGAGGAGACCTTTAATGTGGTGTCTCAGGAAATGGCTGCTCATAAATAGCCGCCTCTACAGGAACTTCTTGGTGCTTTGGGAATTCACAAGACATCCCTGAAAGCCGCCTTCCTTCTTTGGAAGCGCCGTTTTTCACTTTAAGAGGCAGGATACATCGTTTCTTCCTTTTATTTGCCTCATAACCAGAAAACTTTTTTTTATCCCTATGGTGTAATATATCTTTCATTTTACACCATAATGTTTTGCTATTTTTTTTTCACTAAGTCATGCGCAGTTTGGTTCCAGGATGACATAGGAATAGAAAAAAAGGAAGGAAAATAAATGATTTCACTGTGTTTTCTCCTGGGAGCAGAGGTCACTCTGCGTTCAAATGACGGGCCCGGTAGTGCTGACCCCTCTAGCAGCCCACGGAGCCTGGTGTGACAGTGCGGTGCCTGGTGTGACAGTGCGGTGCCTGGTGTGACAGTGCGGTGCCTGGTGTGACAGTGCGGTGCCTGCTGCGCCATCCCTGGCTGGCAGGAGTTAAGTGTTTTCAGCTTTTTATAGTTAGTTTTGAACCACGCCACCTGCCCCGTGCCACGTGCAGATTTAGAGGCGTTGAATGTGGCTGTCCTGGGATAGCATGAACCAGAAATGTAAAACGTCGGCCAACCACTTCAAAGACCGTCACAGGAATCCAAGCTGTTTCGTATTTGTCTCTACGAATCATTTCATGGCAATGACACGTCGCAAGGCTAATCTGAATTTATATAAAGGAAAGCCACTTTTAAAGGGGCCGGGGACATGGACCGGCAGGCAGGAGTCTGGTGACCTCATGCACTCTGGTGACCTCATGCCCTCTGGTGACCCCATCCACTCTGGTGACCCCATGCCCTCTGGCAACCTCATCCACTCTGGTGACCCCATCCACTCTGGTGACCTCATCCTCCAGCTGGGTCTCACACTCAAAGGCTCCACAGTCTCTAGAAATAGCAGCTAGAGATCAAGTACAGCACCCGCAGCCTGGGCCCCCCCCCCGCAGACTCCAACCATGACGGTGCACACAGCTTGCTTCATGTTTTCATTGGGTGGTGCTGTTCTAGACAGGGTTTCTTGTTTCCCTTTGGTAGAAAGAGCCACTATAGTTGGTAAAACCTGGTGACTGGGTGGCGTGTAGGCATGAGATTCCCAGAGGCTGTTAAACATACCCAACACCTCAGGATGAATGAGGTAAGGACGTTACTACTTCTCAAGGCGTGGCTGATACAGGGCTATATATGACATTATGCCTCTGGGCAGTATGAGGACTCAGAGCAATGCTTAAAGGAAGTGGCTTTAAATAATATTCTTGTAATGAGAAGGGTATGTGAAATCAGGGGCGTTTTCAAATGTTACGTAAACTAGTGGTAAATGTTATTAATTACTCCAAATCGAGTCAGAGCATCAGAGGGATTGTGTGTCTCTGTGAAGTCCTGTGTGAGCCGTTCTCATGGAGTACTTCCATTTCCCCTACAATTTTTAATGTTGTTGTGATGGATAACTGGAAAAATCTCCCCATACTTTGACTTTCCAAGGACGTCTACTTGGTCTTAAAGGAGATTATGAGTTGCATAAGTGGGGAAAGCTAATGCAGCTTTCTGCCCAACACTGAACAAATACCCAAGGAGAAAGGAGTTGGCTACAAGCTTCCTCCTTGCCTGTTTACTTATTTCTTTAGGCTGGGAAAGGCAAATAGGGAAAGACTTCCTCAAGGTTGACATGGAGTTTTTCCTGCTGTGAGAATATTGACAATGTAAAATCATTGTAAGAGTGGGGCGTCTTGAATGAGAATGTCCCCATAGGCTCATACGTTTCAATACTTGGTCCCCAGTTGGTGGAACTCTTTGGGAAGGATCAGGAGGTGTGGCTCTGGTGGAGAAGTGTCACCAGGCACAGCCTTTGACAATTCAAAGGCCACATGTGCTCTCTGCCTCCTATTGAGGACCCAGATGTGAGCCCTCAGCTGTGCCTGCCACCGAGCCTTCACTGATCCAGATGTGAGCCCTCAGCTGCGTTTGCCACAGTGACTTGGCTCCTCCATAATGGACTCTAGGCTTCTGGAACTGCAAACCCAGTTAAATTAATTCTTTCACAAGTTGCCTCGGGTCATGGTGTTTTATTAGAGAAGTAGGAAAATAACTAACTGATCAAGGCAACGCATAGAAGGAAGAGTTTATTCCAGTTTACTGAACCCGGCTGATGAAAGTCCACAATGGGGAGAATGGCAGCAGGATCAGGGAACCGAGGGAGATCACACTCTGAGCTGCTGGTATCAGAGTGAGGGAGGGTGAGCTAGAAGTATCCCCGATGATATACTTCTTCCAGCAAGGTGGCTCCTCCTAAGCCCCCACAAACAGTGCCACTAACTAAGAACCAAGTGTATAAATATACAAGTCTGTGGGGATATCACTCACTTAAACCTCCACACTGACCAACAGACGCGTGGACGATTTCAGTTTCGGTATCTCGATCCCTTTATTACCGAGGTCCTATTTACTATTTTTTTAAATTTAAAATCGTCAGATTTGTGTGCCTATGTGTGTTTGTGTGCCTGCACACATGTGCCATCCATGTGTGTTCATGGGTTCAGAGGCTAGAAGAAGGCATTGGATCCCTTGAGCTGCAGTTGTGAGCTACCTAGGTAGGGTGATGGGAGCTGAGCTCATTGAATCCTCAGGAAGGGCAGGCAGCAAACACTCTTCTTGACAGCACCCCTCCCCCACTGAATAATTTATCTGAGCCCACTGCACGGACTCTGAGGATTCTGGAAGCTATACGGTCTCATAAAATGGCCAACGTTACAGGTGAACTGTTTAAATCTGCCGGGAACCGTGCATTCGTGTTTATAAATCAGTTCAGACACTTCGGTTCCATTAAGAAACTCTTGGAAGAAAGGCTTCATTTGGACTGTGTTGCACAGGTCTTGGGTTTTAAAGATGTTGAAAGCCCTCAAAAGCTGACTTTACGTTTTGTGAATATAGTGTCTTAATCACACTTCTGCTATACCGGTAGTAGGCTACAAATTGCAACCCACCCGCTCCACATAGAGCTGGGCAGAAGGAAATAGGTGAGCTACCCGGTAGCAAGGCAGAATGCTTTAATGATGATCTCTCTTAAAATATTGCTTCTCATTAGCGTAGCATTACAAATCCCATTTGGAGCCAGAGGGCCAGAGTTCAAGAACAAAAATGTTCTGAGCTTACTTAGCAATGCCCAGTCAAACGGGCAGCACAGGAAATGCGTCTCCAATGCAGGTGACTGGTGTACTTTATGTTCTGGGCATAGGCAGCCTGCTGTTAATTACCCTCAGTAGTACCCGCTACCCGGTAGCCCGGTTTCCAAAGCAGCTCTTACAAGAGTCATCACCCCACTTCCACATTTTGTTTTTGGGAGCACTGCTATTTCCCTTGGATGCGTTTGGCTTACAGTTGCCTCGTGTGTTGGTTAATCTTGGTTGTCAGCTTGATGGACTGAGAAATGCCTATGAGACATTCTTGGACCTCAGGAATGGGTCATTTCCTCCAGGAGTCATGAACTGAAGGCCTTGTTTGGGGGGGAGGGTAGATGGAGCATGGTTGGAGGAAATGGGTCACTGGAGATTATGTCTTTAGGGGATAAATCTTTTATTTTCACTTACTTTTTTTAAGTGTCCAGAACATTTGCTTTTTAGAGTCATTAATTTTATGTGTATGAGTGTTTTGTTTTCATGTATTTCTGTACCTGAAGAGGTTAAGAGAGAGTGTTGGGTCCCTTGGGACTGGAGGTACAGGTAGTTGTGAGCCCCATGTGGGTGCTGGGAATCGATCTTGCCTCCTAAGCTCTCTCAAGTTTACATCCGACTCTCTCTCCATTGAGTGCATCTTAGTTTAAGCCGCTGGAGTCTGTCCATGACTGTAAGTCTGCTGATTTCCCTCCACATCTTCAGGCCTGTTTTCCCTCAGATCTTCCACTGAGGCTATTATCAGTGACCAGCTTGAAGTGTATGTGTTTCTGGTTGACACCATACAACTCTTTTGAACCACAAGAACGATACTGAGCTCTCAGGACACTGGCCCCTTCCAGTATCTGTCCCTTCCTTTTGCTTCTTCTGATGACCAAAGCATCTGCTTCATTCTCTACACGGAGCAACCCTGAACTACTCATCCCCGGTGGATCCCACACCACACTAAGTTTCGCTCCTAACTTCCTTCTTCTGTTCACACCACCCTCTAGTTATTTCTTCCTCTCTCTGTAGGATTCCGGTGAGTTTCCCCCAACTCCCAAGGGTGTCCTCTGTGGTTGTACCTGGCACATAACATTGAAATTCAGTTCATGTTTTGGGCCCCCTTACCAGGTGGTGAGCTTACAGAGGGTAAGCCCAGGCTGGAGGTCGCGTGTCCTTGGGTGTGCTCAGCAAACACTTCTTGAGCTGGCCTCAGGGGAGTGCTCCTTGACCTCCCTGCACAGGCAGCCTCAGCTAGCACTGTGTGTCCCACCTCAGAGAGCATTTGCAGTCCGTTCAGTGTCCTGTGACTGACCTCCGAGAGCTTGCAGGAAGGTGCTCTTCCAAGGGCCTGGAGTCCTTTCCTCCTTCCTTCCTCTCTGTGTGATCCGCTACTATCTGCTGTTTAAGATGGTGGCGTGGCCAGGGCACATCAGGTCCTCTTCCCTGACAGTTCAGAATCAGACTGTGCACTTTAACCTTTCGGGCATCTTCTCTGACCACAGCACTGGTGGTCATTTGGGGGGGGGTACTTGCCTTTATTCCTAGACTGGGATTGCCACTGTCCATTGCTGTGGCTAAAATGTGGTAGAAACTTAATCTGAGAGAGAGGGAGTGAAGGAGGGAGGAAAAAGGAAGGGAAGGAGTAGGGAGTGAGGAGGAGAGAGGAGGGAACGGTGAAGAGGAGGGGGGCATAGATTCTTCTTCTTGCCTTGAGAAGAGGGGGAAAGAATTGAATGTTCTCTCCCCACCTCTGTGTGTACAGGTGTGTGGGTGAGTGTGTGTGTGCAAATGCATGGGTGTGTGTATGTATGTGCCAGTGTGTGCAAGTGTGTGTGTAAGTGCATGGGTGTATTATGTATGTGCAAATGCATGTGTGTATGTATGTGCAAATGTGTGTTTGTGAATGTGGTGTGTGTGGGGGGGTCTTGGGTGTTCCTCACTAGGGTGGCCCATTGGAACACGAGGCTTGCTGGTTAGTTAGGCTAGACTAGCTGATCGGTGGGCCCCAGGGACCTGTGTGTCTCTGCCTCTGCTGTGCTGAGATTATGAGTGGTTACCACAGTGCCCTTCTCCTTAGGTGGTCCTGGGGATTGAACTCAGGTTTCAAGGTTGTGTGGCAGCACTTTATCAACTGAGCTGTCTCCCACCCCCAAGAAGTAAACGCTTGAGACCCTAGTAGGAGGCTGTCACTGGGCTCTAGGTGTTAATCTGTGTAGAATTTGGGAAAAAAAGAAACTGAACACAAGAGGCTTGGAAAACAGGAAGGACTCAGAGTTCGTTGTCTCAGATCATAGGCTTGGAGGGTCTTTCATCTTCCCGTGTGTTCTATAAAAATCTCTATTGAGAAAGTGTGTTGACCTATTAGAGAAGCACGCAGATAATTAGTTTACTTTGTAATACCCTCTGCTTCACTGGGGGAGGGTATCCTATTTAGATGGGCTGCATGGTGCCTCTGAAGCTGGAGCGTGCCTGCTCTTGGGGCTGTAAAGCCAAAGAATAAGCAGATACATCCTTCTGGCACATGAGAATTTACTCATGGCTGCAGGGCTTCTGGTTAGCTAGGACATAATGAAGTCATTTTAATGCTGACTTCTTCCCACAGATTGGGAAACAGCTCCCAAATCTCAGAAGAATAAAAGGTCCAAGAAGCTTTCATATTCAAGTGAAAACAGGAATGAGACAAAATAAGAAAAAAACATCAGCCAAATACACTGAAATTTAGGTTATATGGGAGAGACTGCCCAGACCCAAAGTAAATCTTAGTCATTGGGTAAAAATATTTCTACATGAATAATGCAGATCTGAAAAGACCACAGAAGCAGGGGATATTCTTTTTTTTATTTTAAATAGCTTGTTTTACATGTCAATCCCACTTCCCTCTCCCTCCCCTCCTCCCGCAACCCCTATCCTCCCACCCTATTGCCAATTCCTTCCGCATAGGGGATATCTAGAGTCTATCATTTCATTCAGGGTAGGGTCCAGGCACTCCCCTAAGAGTCCAGGCTGAGAGAGCATCCCTCTTTGTGTTATGGACACATGATGTCTGTTAGTATTCGAGGGATAAACACTGATCCACTGCTCAGGACCCCATAGGTAGCCCAGGCCTACTCACTGACTCTCACATTCAGGGGGTCTGGATCGGTCCCATGCTGGCCTCCCAGCTGTCGGTCTACAGGGATATTCTTACAGAGTCCAAAGTCTATGGCCAGTATCTCAGCGAAGTGGGGCCCAAAGCGGGAGCTGGCTATTCTGGGTGTCCGTGACTTAGATTCCTGGTGGAGCTTGCTAGAAGAGACATTGTGTAGAGGAACTACAAAAGGAAGCCAATGCTACCCCAACCATTGTGTAGAGGAACTACAAAAGGAAGCCAATGCTACCCCAACCATTGTGTGAGGAACTACAAAAGGAAGCCAATGCTACCCCAACCATTGTATGAGGAACTACGAAAGGAAGCCAATGCTACCCCAACCATTGTGTGAGGAACTACATAAGGAAGCCAATGCTACCCCAACCATTGTGTGAGGAACTACGAAAGGAAGCCAATGCTACCCCAACCATTGTGTGAGGAACTACGAAAGGAAGCCAATGCTACCCCAACCATTGTGTGAGGAACTACGAAAGGAAGCCAATGCTACCCCAACCATTGTGTGAGGAACTACGAAAGGAAGCCAATGCTACCCCAACCATTGTGTGAGGAACTACGAAAGGAAGCCAATGCTACCCCAACCATTGTGTGAGGAACTACGAAAGGAAGCCAATGCTACCCCAACCATTGTGTGAGGAACTACGAAAGGAAGCCAATGCTACCCAACCATTGTGTGAGGAACTACGAAAGGAAGCCAATGCTACCCCAACCATTGTGTAGAGGAACTACAAAAGGAAGCCAATGCTACCCCAACCATTGTGTAGAGGAACTACAAAAGGAAGCCAATGCTACCCCAACCATTGTGTGAGGAACTACAAAAGGAAGCCAGTGCTACCCCAACCGGCAGGTCAGGTTCTCTTCTATTAGCCGACCCAACATCACGCATAAAGCCAGGAGACGAGGCACTAGGGAAATGGATGAAACAGATATATGCGAGGGGTTAGCAAGGCAAGGGGCCAACACTGAACGTCATCCCAACTGGTGAGACCACAGAAGCACAGTTCCTAACGGTGACAAAAGAGCAGGGTGCGGGGACACTGTAGGGCAGGGCATTGGGCACTGTGTGATCCCCAGAACCCATGAAGAGGTGGAAGGGAGAAAGTGACTCCTAGAATCTATGTGCACACTCTGGAATGTGTCTGTGCAAACACACACACACACACACACACACGCATGCAAATAACAAAACGTTTAAAAAGAAATTGGCTTTTCAAAAATAGGCTCTATTTTAAAAAAGAATATCATTGCAAAAATTAAACACTGAAATACTTCACTGATTTTTATTTTCTTTCTAAAGTTAGTGGGGAATTTTCATAAAATTCCAAGAGAGGTTAACATATACTATGCAATGTAAGGTTGATTTTTAGGACAGTGACCACTTATGCGATGTAAGGTTGATTTTTATAGCAATGGCCACGTAGGTCACCTGAATTCTAGCTTCTGATTCTTTGGTAGCAGTTTGTAGATGGATGAGCAACACAAGAAGCAGTTTGTTAGTCTTAGAGGTACCAAATAAACAAGAGGTTGGATTCTGAGTACCGAGTGCGGCTTCCATTCTGAAGCTGGTGTTAAGCAGACAGCACAGCAACCCATCAGGCTGACAATGAGGGCTGGAAGGGGATGCTGACAGGCAGACACAAGCCAAGCCAGCTCCATTTGGACCTCCCCCGCCCCGTCTCTCGTCCAAGCTCTCACTCTTACCCTGGCTCGTCTTGAATTCATGATCCTGCCGCCTCCACCTTGAAGTACTGGAATTCCAGATATGGACCACCGTGCTCAGCCACTTCTTAAATCGATTTCCCAATGTCTAAAATAACACGGAAGGGTTTGGAAGCAGCAATGCCCATTTAGATGCAATTATCTCGCTCATCAGAATCTTTTCCAATAGATTACAGCTCTGTCCAATTTGATAATGAACTTGCATTTATCATAAGAACAGTTCAGGGCCTCTGGGAAGTGCCCTGAACTGACCAGTAAATGGCTTAACTTAGTCTCTGATTAGAATATAAACTCAATTCCTCTGCCTCATTTGACAGGAACAGCTCCCCCCATCCCCCCCAAAAAAAACCACTTTCAGTGAATTATCCAACCTCCTGGGTCTATTCTGACATTTCCATGAGAGAGAGCAACTCACATTTCAAAGAACATGTTCAGGCCCAGCCCTGGAGCTCCTTCAAGCCTGCTGCTTCCTGGATTGCCTCTGCAGAGGAGTCGTCTGTTGCACACCCTCCCTCCTCTCACAGACTTTCTGAAAACTCCTTCGCTAGCCACATCTAAGCCCCAGCAGACCCTTTGTCTAGTACAGACACCACCACTCTGACCATGGTCGTCATTATGACACGCACCCAGCACGGGGCTCACCACAATCTAGAGTCCACTCAAACCCGTGTCTCCCCTGCCTCTTACAAAGTGTTGGTTTTCAGGTCATCCTTTCAGGCCATGGTAGACTGGCTCTGTCCAGCGTGCCTTCAGAGCTTCCCGTGTCTCCAGAGTGAAAGCTCAAGTCCTTCTGGTCACAGGGAGGGGCCAGGCGAGGTGCCTTCCCCAGCTCTGCCTTCCCTGCAGCCTTGCTGTCTCCTGCCACCCAGCCCCCCACCACCCTCTAGCTACCACGCTGGTCCTGAGGGGTCATCTTGAGCTGCCTCATGGCCTCCCGACTTGCCTTGTTTCTTTTCCCGGCCACCTACTTCGAAGTCTATCTAACTTCCTCCAGGCTTCTGTCCAGATACCATTTAACCTTCTCAGACCTACTTCGATGTTCAGAATTTCACTCCCGACCCCTGTTAGTTCAGCCATCTGCTGTGTTTTATTTTTTGTTCTTGTCGGTAACATAGTTATTAAGTCACTTGTTCCTATTGTTGCTGTTGTGAAGTTTCTATCAAGACAGTACTGTTTTGTGTTGTTTCTGGCGTGTAGTAGCTTCTATATGAATGAAAATGTTCATGATTGTGTGCTGGTTGCAGATGTAGAGGGGATCTTTTCCCTGCTGGCTTCTATTCTCCGTCTAGAGGCTCGCAGCTTTAGACATAGCAGTTTTCTTGCTGGCTTAGTGGGCTGTATCAGTGTTTACATTTATTTAGTTACACTATATGCTGATATTATCTTAATTTTAGGATATTTTCTGCCATTATCTTAACGTGGATCTTCAACTCTACTTTCTTTGTCCCTCTGGGCCTTGTAATGTTTGTGAAAGAATTCAGATGAATTTTGTTTTTCTGCATTGCATCTAGACAAGTCATTGATGATGATCTTCCAGTCATGGAGTCTATCTACAGCTTTGCTAACATGTTAGCCCATAAAAATGGGGTAGCACAGGGGCCTTCTGGTGTTATCTTGGGTTACGGTTAGGGTTAGGGTTAGGGTTATTGGGAGAGGTTGGAGGGGAAGGGGTTAGGGTTATGGTTAGGGTTATGGTTAGGGTCAGTGTCAGGTTCAGGTTCAGGGTCAGGGTTATTTGGAGAGGTTGGAGGGGTAGGGGAATCTGCACTTGTCTCTTCCTTAGAACCCGCTCTCAGAATAACCATCTCCTTCCCTCCACAGCACATACATCTATCCTGACAGATATGCATCATTGCCCAAATCCCTCCTCTTAGGCTCTACCCTCAACACTGCTGTGTGGGGCAGGTCTGGGTTCCGGCTCCTGACATTTGGAAAGCACATTCAAACAGTAGTAGACTGGTTACTTGCTTTATGAGTTTGTGTATGGTTCTCCCCCCCCCCCCATCATTAGATTTTTGTTGTATTTTCAGCTGCTAGCTTGGATATTTGAGCTCTTTGAACAGCTCTAAGTCTGCCAGTTTGTTATTTGGCCCTGACTCAAGATGGGATTAGTTTTCTTTTCTTTTTGTTTTGTTTTTTTTAAGTATAGTTTTTTTATCTGAAGTTCACCAGTGGGGTTGCTGTGGGCCTAAACATTTTGTCATAATGAATTAACATGTACCTTTGGTTCTGATAGCCTGGGATTCTATCAACCAGAAACCAAACTAGGTCCTCTGTGGCTTATTTGGATTAAGTAAAGGCCTTAAGTTCAACTGCCATCCTTGTGAATGGCCAGGGCTTAGTCCTAGTTGTAAAAGAACCGTAATTTGTTTACCTTTGACATAACCCATTCCCTCTTTGCATCCAAGCTATGCAGGTTTCACTTTTTACTGTTTGCAAGCTATAGCAGAGATCCCTTTTAGTCCTTGCAAGCCGCAAGGTCCTTAAAATGGTGCTTTGCTCATGATCTATTTGGTGGAGGGCTCTCTGAGAAAATTTGCCTCAATAGACTATTCTGTGGAAGCCATCAATTCTGTCTCAAAGCCACTCAGGTCGGACTTTCTTCCCCATCATTTCGTTCATAAAAATTACACTTGTCAGGGGACACCAGCAACCTCCAGACCGCTGAATCCCGTGATCAGTTCCTCTTCTCAGAGCCTTAGCACAATTTCTCCCTACCCGGTAAATGACGGCGTTAGCGTTCAACATTCCTCATCCCAACCCGCCGGGCAGCTGAGATGTGAACAGTCTGATTTTGTTTTACCCCCCGAGATGCATTTTCACGCGAGAATGAATAAGAAGATGGCCGAGTAGATGTCCAACGTGGCCTGCTCTGAGAGAAGAACTTACTTAGAGTCGCCGCCACACGTGAGATGCAAAACCCTGGCGAATAAATACGGCAGTGACACGAATAAGAAAACGGGTCATGGAAAGCCCACTGTGCTCACGCACCTCGGTGACACGGAGTCTTCTTTCCCCGGGAAGACGCTCCTGATGCTGCAAGGCTGAGGTGGTCACGGCGCAGTCACCACCGCTCGTCAGTACTACCTGGTGTTGGGGTGGTGCTGTTCTTGTTATCTTGCTTCTGGGTGACATGGCGTCCATAGACCCTCCACGATTTAAAGCCCCAGTAGCTCACTGCTAACAACCAAAGCTGTCCTTGGTGAAAGTCTACAGTTCCCACAAACATGGGCACGCTCAATAAATATTAATAAAGACTGAATGCCGTCACCATAGGTTTAAGTGTTTGTCCTGTAAGTGCCTTAAGTTGGGGTGGAGAAGTACTGAATTATCAAGCTGAGGACACAAGACACAGGCCTGGACGTCTACCTTTGATAGCACCCTGTGGGTTCCCTTGGTTTTTCCATCTAGTCCGAATTCTGTTTCTGGTCTTCACTCTTAGCCTGTTTGTATGGGTAACAGATTTCAATTTGTCCATTTTAAAAGGCACCAAGTATCTGCCTTTGGGGGAGGAGCCTGGAGCACCATCAAGGGGGGATGGGACCTCAAGTGTGGGTTTTATCTCCCCCGCTGATAAAGTTAGAGGTCAGTTTTCTTCTCCTTCACCCTCTCTTCTGTTTTCTTTTTTACATTTCTTTTTTCTTTTTTCTTTTTGGTTTTATGAGACAGGGTTTCTCTGTATTGTTTTGGAGGCTGTCGGTCCAGCCCAGTCTCGAACTCACAGAGATCTGCCTGCCTCTGCCTCCTGAGTTCCTTTTTTTTTATATTTCTTAACACATTATGTGGACATACAGTGCAATCAATTGTTTAAATGTACAGCTTCATGACTTAATGAGCATACAGGTCCATGCTGGTGGTGTGGCTCAGTGGTAGAGCCCTCACTGATCATTTGCAAGACCCTGGACTAAGTATCCAGCACAGCTAGAGGACAAGAGTTGGGAAGGGTTTCACTAAGAATGGATTCCCCCCCCCCCCCCCGATATTCTGAACCACAGATACAAGCGTAAGTAGAAGGAAGGACTACTGGCCTGCCTAGAGGACCCGGGAGGATGGATCTGATGAGAGGATAGGGGGTTCTGCTGAGGAACGTGGAGCGGTGAGTTAATAGTTGTCATGGTTTTTGAGCCTTAGGAAGATCATGATTGGCAGTTGGGGTTGCTCCCAAGCAATACTCAGTACTTCTGCTGGGGACACAGAGACAAATGAGACATTTACACCCTCAGGGAGCTTCTGTTGTTGGGGCTGAAAAATCAGCTCATAGACTTTGTGATTAGCTCATTGAGAGGCTGTAGGAATTTAAACGATGGCAGCAACAAGAGAAATGGACAGGATGAGGGCAGAATCAAGGACAGTGTTAGAAAATCACCAACAGGCCAACAGGGCTTTTAAGCTCAGCAGGAGTTGCAGGTAGGGGTCCTTCTGGAAGCTCTCAGGAAAGCTGGTGATGTCCCTGAGATGGGAGAGTGCTCGCCCAACATGCACAAAGACCTGGATTCCATCCGCAGCATCGCATGCAACCAGGCCTGGTGGCTCAGGCTACCAGCACTTGCGGGGGTGGGGGTGGGGATGAGACAGGAGGATGGGAAGGCAACTGCATACAGAGTTCAAGTCTAGACTGGGATGCATGTCTTGTTAATAAACGGTAAAGTCACTCTAAAACTTGTAGCTGTGATTGGGAGGGCAAGGCTGCTATTTGTTACCATAGGAACGCAGAAGGGCTGAGGATGGGGGTAGTACGGGGCTGAGAGGTGGGGGGGCAGCTTGCATTCTGGTTTAGAGCCTGAGCTACCATGAGAGCAGGTGAAAGGGGGAATTTAGCAAGAGGAGAGAAAGATGAGCCTTCGAGGTATAAACAGTCAGGAAGCTGGCTAAAGTTACAGCAGTGGCGAGGTCTCCTGCTGGGACGGGGTGGGATGGAGGGGGTGTGTGTGTGAGTAAAATGGGCCATCTTGACTTTGGGGAGAACTGTTGATGTGTGACTTGGAACAGTATGGGGAAACTCAAGAAAGAGAGCGTTAGTAATGAGGGTTGGCGAGCGAGCGATGCCAAATGCTGTGTGGAGGTCAACCAGAATGAAGGGTAAGGAGAGCCCGTGGGGTTTTTAAATTAGAAAATTATTGGCCACCTCTGGAGACCAGCTTTAATAGGAAGAAGAGCTGGCAGTCTCCTCCAGCCGCGGTGGAGTGATGTGCAAGCGCTTCCGAGGCAGAGTGACTGATCGGGAAATAGACTTTTCCCGCCCATTTAATCCATAAATATTTATTGAGTATTTGCCTCTCGTTTGTGAAGCAAGATGGAATAATTATGTAACGGGGGAGTTGGGGCCAGAGAACGATTACTTTTGATGAGAGGGATGGGTGCTTCGCTTTGGGGGAAGAGCGATGCAGAAAGAAGAGGCTGAAAAATGACGGATAGTCGAGGTGTGTTTCCATAGGCTGGGGCGGGGGGGGGGGGCGCTGCAGAGGGGAGCAAAGTTTGGTGGACGCAGGAGAGCTAAGGGGGAGGTATGCTGACCCGAGACTGCCCCAGCTCTGTCTGGGTTTCAGTCCATACTAAGATCTGGCTTTCTGCGTGGCTTGTGGTAAAGTTCCTGGGATGACACCACAGCTGTACTTTTTTTTTTTTTTTTTGGTTTTACGATTCAGGGTTTCTCTGTATTGTTTTGGAGGCTATCCGTCCAGCCCCGCCTTGAACTCACAGAGATCCACCTGCCTCTGCCTCCCAAGTGCTGGGACTAAAGGCGTAAGCCACCACCGCCCGGCACAGCTGTACTTATTTGTTGGAACGGACGTCCATTCTTTGACAGTTAAATAGAACTCTCTGGAAAGTATTTGGGCCAACAGCTTCGTAATTAATACAGTGTCTGGCGTGTTATTTGGGCACTGAGGCAGCAGCGGGACCCAGGTTGGCAGGAAGAATGTTCGTTACATACCATGGCCATTTTCTGGTGTGGGTCCTACCGGAGTCAATTGAAGATTGCATAAAATGACAACACTGTGGACCTCTGAATGTGGAATGAGTAAGATTTTAAACTTTGTTTCAAGACAGGATCGTATGTAGCCCAGGGTAACCCTGAACCATTGTTTTTACAGACACAGTTTTTGTGGGGTTGCTTTTTGTTGACTTGATACAAACCAGTCCCTTGATACATGGAAGAGGGAATCTCAGTTGAGGAATGGCTTCCATCCAGTTGTCTCATGGGCACGATGGGAAGCATTTTTCTTCATTGCTGGTTGTTAGAGTAAGTCCCAGCCCACTGTGGGCGGGGCCATCCCTAGGCAGGTGGACTGGGTTGGATATGAAAGCAGTCTGAGCAATCCAGAGTAAGTCCCAGCCCACTGTGGGCGGGGCCATCCCTAGGCAAGTGGACTGGGTTCGATAAGAAAGCAGTCTGAGCAAGCATGAGGAGCAAAGCAGTAAACAGATCCCCTCCGTGGTCTCCTGCCGTTCCCATCTCTAGGTTCCTTTTTTGAGTTCCTGCCTTGGCTTTCTTTAGTGCTGGACTATAGGGCCAATAGACCTTTTCCTCCCCCATTTGTTTTAGGTCATGTTGTTTATGACAGCAACAGAAAATGGTCGAGAATGACCTTGAACTTCCGATCATTCGTTCTCCCATCTCCCGAGAGCCAAGATGATAGTGTGGCGTCACCATGAACGGTTTACGTGGTACTGGGGATTGGAGCCAGGGCTCCATACATACGAGGCCAGCTCCATGAGCTCTACCCGGATCCTGATTTCAAGCGCATAAGAGCTTAATGAGCGAGCTGCTTTGTTCACAAACACCTGTGAGTTTGGAGCATGCGCTGTCTTGCAGCAGAGTCTAGGCAGAGCAAGCTTTCTCCTTGTCACGCTGTGTCACTGAGTTGCAGAAGACATTTAAGGGGCTGGATGAGACCGTTTCATTGCGGGATAAGGAAACCGGGTCGACTGTGAAGACTACTCTTTCAATTCCGTTTGAGTCAAAACTGCTTTGTGAAGACATTACTTAACAAAGACTTGTCTTGGGAAGGCCCAACAGACAGCATGGGGAGCCGATGCCATAAAGGGGTTAGAGCAATTGAGTTCATGAGAAAACTTAACCTTGATTTAATGCAAATTGCTCAGAAAGCGGAGAAGGAGGAGTCAGGAGGGATTCTGTTTTCATTATTGACGTGAACTGGCCTGACATTCACGTAGCTCAAGTGGGAACTGTCTACACACAGGAAAGAATAAGATAATGTGAAAAAATGTTCTAAATACCCTGCATTATGAAATAAATCCCCTCTGCACACGGAGGAATGAACCTGAAACCCAGACTTCCCTTTCCATCAGGAGACAAGCCATGCTTTCTGACCTGTGCTTGAGGTAAAGGTTTCCGTCTAAAGGGCTGACCTGTTCCTCCTCTCTTCAGGCGGTGGCTTTTATTGCTTAGATTTGCTGTGTCATCAAAAAAAATCTTGCATATTTCTCACTGGACATGAATTAATAATGCTTTACCTGCAACACCAAGAACTATTAGAGCAACGAAAAGACAATGGATGCATTTCAGTCTCCAATAAAATCCCTCCCCCCACTAGACTAGTAAATGCTGAAACTCTGCAGGTTTCTTGTGAGGGTCATGTTAAGGGTCTCCTAAATAAGAAGTTAGTTAAACCTTGACATTCTGAAACAGTTCTGAAAAGTTCTAAACTGTTATAATCCAGTCAACCCCAGAACCATGCAGTGAGCTACTGAGATTCTGCAGCTGGAAACATAGATCCTTGCTCTGGACAGAAAGAGATGTACCCTGAAGGGAAAAGCCACAGAGGTTTTAAAGAAGTGGCCAGAATTGTTAATACTTTTATTGACTTTTTGTAGCATTTGTTTGCCTTTTTCTTGGTAGGATGCCAAGGGACAGAAGCTAATGTATTTAATTGCTTGCTATTTTTTTTTATCAAATTGTTTACCAAAGGTTGTAGGATTGACTTTTTTGACTGCATGGATTTTTTTTTCCCAATTCAACATGAAGAAAGTTTGGATTTTCACCCCAGTAGAATTCTCAGAGTATGCTCTCTGTTCTCACTAACTCTGCAGGACTGGTGGACAGGAACCCTCCGCACCGCTGAGACCTCATTCAGTCTCCTCAGTGCTGCCTCTGTTGCTGTTAGGAGTGTTCTCAGAGTAGGAGGCAGGCGAGGACAGGAGAGCAGAGCTGAGGGGCCTGAACTCAGAGCTGGTGCCATCCTGCAGTATATAGCTGCCCTCAGGGAAGTCCTGCCTCGCCTGCCGGCGTGAGATTTCCTGATGTGCTCATTAGAAAGGCAGAGCCGTGGGCTTCATTCCATCCACCGAATCAGAGTCTCTGGGGGTACTGTCTGGGATTTTCATTTTAAGAAACAAGGTACAGGATTGCATATTAAAACCTGAGTCTCCGTTGCTTGGCATAACAATTGAGAGTCATCCCTGAAGCGTTCTGTTCTCTCTCATCTCTCTGCCTCCCGACCACTAACAGTTATCAGGGGAGACACCCGAGCTCTCTCCACAACACCCTGTCCTGTGTCAGTAAGTCTTCCTTCCTAGGCTCCTTTGCCTCCTTGTGCCGCTATAACAAAACACCACAGAGTGGGTGACTTGTAAAGAACATTTAGTTCTCACATTCACCGAGGCTCAGGGACGCAGCGGGTGTGGGGGTGTCTTCATCTCACCCTCCCCACAGGAAGAAGGGACGCTGTGTCTTCATCTGGCAAAAGGGGAGAGCCCCCAACTCCCTGCACCAACCCTGTCACAAGGCCGTCAAGCATGAGAGCAGATCGCTTAGGGTCTGAATGCTTCACCCCTCACCAGGGCTGGGGGCTAAGTTTCTAACGTGAAGTTTGAGGGACTCCTTCGGCCATAGCAAGGGCTTAGTATACATGTAATCTTACTGTTCCAGGACAGCCTTCAAAACAATACAGAGAAACCAAAAAAAAAAAAAATCGGACACCTGGACACAGCGTAATCTAATTATCTGCTGATTCACTAGGAATGATAATGGGAAAACGCTAGGGATTTTTTGTACTTAAGTCGCTGTGATCCTGTAAGAGGAGAAAACTGCGGACAGTGACACACTGCTGTTCACCTCTAATCTGGGCAGAGGGGCTTTAGGCCAGGTTGTTTGGTGTTGGGTGTCATTCCGAACCACACAGTGCAACGCGTGCGGCTGTCTGTTCAGAAGCCAGGATGCAGGGAAGCGGCAGGACAGGGCACGGACAAGCACGGCCAGAAACGACCAGGTTGCTACTTTTGCATCTGGATTTGAGTTAAGTTTCAGTTGTTCACTCAGGGAGGCTTTACTCTTGCTGGACTTTTTGTAACCTACATCTACACTCAGTTACAAAATCCCACATGGAGCTCGTGGTAAGCAGTTTAAGAAGCTGGGCCAGGAGCTGGCATGGTGACTCCGCCTCCGTGAGGAGTGAGCACCGCTCTCACAGAGGATTCCAGTTCAGTGCCCAGCACCTGCCTGTAACTCCAGCTTCAGGGGCTCTGATGTGTGCGGCCTCTGGAAAGGCCGGCACTCAGATGTCTGTACCCACACAGACACAGGCACACAACTAAAAGCGATAGAAACGCTTTTAAAACAGCATGCTATGGTTATGCACGTGACAGGTCTGGAGGGTAAGCTCCTCCCGGCCCAAGGCTGCGTACACAGGTGTCTGCTTGGTGCGTGGCTCAGGGGATGCCCCTGCGTGTCCTGTGAGTAAATCGGTGCTGAGACACTGGGCGTCCAATTGTCTGAGGAGAGAACGCTTTACTCATTCCTCCTCCTAGTCTACTCCTTCCTTATTCCTCACTCTGGCACGAAGCCAGGCCACGACACGGGATTCAGACCACCACACCTGAAGCTTGCTACCGGTTTGTTGTGTGTGTGTGTGTGGGGGGTGTTTTTCTTTAGTCAAAACCTCCTTCTATAGCTGGG